>NC_058089.1:102092000-102400862 GCF_014858855.1 Bufo gargarizans | reverse complement strand
TCCCATGCAGCCAATTAATTGTCCAATTACCCATGGTCCCTTGAAAAAGAGGCAGCTACATATTAAAGAGCTGTAATTCGTAAACCTTTCCTCTAATTAGGATGTCAGTACTCTCAAATTAAATTCTAGAGTCTGTACTTTAAACCCAATTTATATATAAATGTATCTTTAATATGTTTTGGTAAACAGCAAATATTTCTGGACCTAACTTGAATACTATCAATACAGAGGGCATTATACATATGGGTGCTGTCAACCCACGCCACGCCACTGACTCATGAGCACAATACTTTTATAGGTGTTGTTGGGATTTCTTTAAGGCCTTGAGCCTCCATTGGTAAGGCTTTTCCTCCATTAATGTTTGAGACAACATGTTACTTCCAGAGGTAGATTTTTCTCTCAGAAAGCTGAAGTAAGTTGAAGACTGAGCAGAAACCTCTGTAGCCAAAAGGTTACTGTAACTTAAGACAACCAGTTGTATGTAGAAGACAATGGAAAATACATCCCCCCCCCCAAAAAAAAAGTGAGGGCCCCATTTATGACAACACATGTTTTGTTTCAAGAGTCTATCAACCTGCATGGGCCAAGCATCACATGATTGATCTCGCCCATATATAGATCCCAAATGAACAGTAAAGACATAAGAAGTCTTTACATTCTATTAGGAAACGCCTACTGAAAGATAAATCCACCCCTGCAGAGCACACCACATCTTTTATGTCTAAGCGGGGTATGTTCGATATAGGGAAATGGCAGATAGGAATGGAATACCACAGTAAAGCAGCAACGGTTCTCCAAAAATTGCATTTTAATAAGGTCACACTCACAACTATAAAGAAGACATAATGACAATTGTCACAGTAATTAAAATTCAGATAGAAGAGAAGTTATGTCCAGTTATAAAATCATGATGATGTAAATTTTCTTTGGATCTGAAAACCTGAACACAAACAACCAAGGTCATTAAGAAGTCTGTGTAAATGTGCTATTTGCCTTCTAAATTACAAGGAATATTTGCAGCATCTTGCTAAAAGGCCCTGCCACTCCTTAGGCCAGACCAGAGCTAATACGTAAAATGTTTGTAATTTTTTAAATAGCTGCCAACCCATCGCTCTCACTTGTCTCTTTAGTGTCTAATGTATAGGTTTGCATGGAAAAATACTCAACTCTGTTTTGTTCATGCACTGCTGCACTCTCTTGACTGGTTCTCACTTGCACAAAGCCCAGCTTTGTATATGAACCCTTTTCCTCCTATAACCGGGGCTGGATGAATGGTCAGTCAGCTAAATGAATCAAAAAGGCCTGTGGCCCACTATGGGGCCCTCAAGAACCCCCTCTCTTATTCAAAAAGATAGCAGGGCCCAGAATTAAGTTGTTGGAGCCATGGATAGCTCTGGATGGGGAGCCAATGAGCTGTGGGACTCACATTAAGTGACGTCACCATGACAGATGTGGCGAGTTCATTAGTGCCACCCAGGGCAACCTCATCTTTTTCTACCTCCACTCCATTAGGACACTGACATATTTAGTGACACCAGCTTGGCTACATGAGCCAAAGAGAGTCTCAGGCAGTCTAAAAACCACCTCTTGTCTCATAGGGTCAGGCTAGGGCTATACTCTTCCCTGTAGCTCTGCTTGTTCAGGTTAGCTGATGTGTATAAGCACAAGCCCACCACAATGGCGTACTAACCTGCCACTTTTGGTTCCTCCACGACTGGGGGCAAAAATTCAGAGTTCAGAGACTATTGTGCTATCAAAGTTGTACTAATGCTATACTGTGGGCAACTTGTAATGATCTACTGATGACCTCTTCTGGCTGTCACACAACTATCCCCCATAAGACTGAGGTGATGCAACAGTTATGTTAACAGATGTAGTTATAGAGACTAGTACCAATATGAATGTTCTTGTAAGGGTGGACAACCCTCATTTCAAACGTATGGCATTCTTGTGTTTAAATTTGTTGCTGCCCCAGTGTGGTTATCCCTACTTGCCACATGCATCGTCATTCCCCCATGTTTATGTAGGCCGGTGAGCTACTGTACATGGAAGTACCATTAGATCCTGCCAGAGACTTGACACATACACAAGGGTGGTATGACAGCACAGAGTTGGGATGCATGGTCAAGGACCAAAGTGAGGGATTTTTAGGAGGAGGAAGTGATCCAGAGTCTGGAACTAATCCAGAGTCTGGGAGTAACCACATGTGGTGCCAGAGGAACCTGTTGTATCTTATGCAGCAGGCCATATCCAGACAAACGGAGAAACTAGTAGGCTGGAGGCAAGGGGCTGAAGGACATCGGGAGCCACTGTAGGAATTGGAGTCCAGTCTGGAATTGAACAGAGTGTTCTGAGGCCTACTATAAAACCTCAGAGCTTAGCAGAGTGAATGGATGGGTGGGGTAAAACAGGCCGCCTCACAGAGTATTCCTCCTCTTTTTGCATAGCAAAATAATACTTTTAATAGTTTACCTTGTGTCCTGCAATTATCAAGCATGCTCCTGAGTTAAATATTTATGTTATACCATTGCTGCAGTTTACATTGAGTGCTCCTTTACAAAGACTGCTGTGCCCCAGCAATAAGAACTTTATTAGAACTGCATTTGCCACCACGTAGCATAGGGTCCTTTGTGGTGTAGTGTGTTATGCTGCAGCCTATGGTAATCAGAAATTTGTGAAAGGTAATGGTATAGTTGACACAAGTACCTGCAGAGGTGCAGAGAACTTCCCATACTAAGTAACGTCTGCAAACCCATGGGGAGGGCAGGCTGTGGCAGTGAGTATCCTCTCAGAAACCCATAATAGCAAAATAAGGTGGACTGTGTCATGGTGATGCAACCCGATTTAGTCGGACACCAGGTGGAGGTTGAGGTCCCTTACCCAGGATTAAAAAGGTCTTCCCATCTCAGACCTTTATGGCCTATTCCTATAAGATATGCCTTGAATGTCAGATAGGAGTATGTTCCAGAGTTGGAATCCAAACCTATCTCCAGAACGGAACCCCAAAGTGAATCAAGAACACACCGTAAACACTTGGTGTCCTCTGTATTCACCGCTATAGAACTTCCAAAAATAGCCAAGCATGTGCGCTTGTCTAACTTTTGAAGCCCCCATAGCACTGATGGAAAGGAGTTCCATAGCAGTGAATGGAAGGAGGCTTTGCATGCGCGGTTTGCTCTCCTTTCACTTCAGGCTCCCATTCGGCAGATAGGAGCAGGTTCCAGAGGAGAGACCCACACCTATCTGATATTTAGAGCATATCTTAGTAAAATGTCACAAATGTCCCAGATGATGGGACAATCCCAGTTTAAGGACGGCTCAGAGAGGTTGTGCTACAGGCAACATATCATCTAGGTGCTTACATGTACTTTAGCTGTTCTAGTGCAGCGTTTCCCAACCAGTGTGCCTCCAGCTGTTGCAAAACTACAACTCCAAGCATGCCCGCGCAGCCAAAGGCTGTCTGGACACGCTGGGAGTTGTAGTTTTGCAACAGCTGGAGGCGCATTGGTTGGGAAACACTGCTCTAGAGATTTGGAATGACTCTTCCATGGATCTTCACTTCTTTGGCAGGTACCTACTGCCAGAAGCTTTATCCGCAGCTGCAGCAATTGTTGGGTGATCTTCTTAACCTGCACGCTTGGTAGATTTAAGAGACAAAACAAAAAATGAAAATGTTAAGAAAAAAAAAAAGAGCATTTCCCCAAATGACGCCTACAGGGAGTCTTTAGGCTGGAATACTCATTGGGTTTCAGCTCTGCCTCCCCAGCTCTGCTCTCAGGCTGAACATTGAGACCATATCGGATCTTTCTGCTTGGGGAGCTCTGCGCAGCTGCATTCAGCAGAAATGAAGGGGTGAAATTTACAAATGCAGCATTTTTGCTTTTGGTTCCATCAATTTTAGGAGGCTGGCATTGACTGTTGCAAATCTGATTCACTGATTTCACCTGGCCTAGCTTGAAGCAGAAATGCTGCTTAGGAAAGGGGGAAAAGAGAGAGTGCTTAAATATTTCCATAGAGAGAAAAATCTCATGCAGAAATTCTCACAAAGGTTAGATAGAAAAATGACGTCCTCGGGATTTCACTAAATAAAACAGTTTTTACATTAGAAATCAGACACTGAATTGAATGACCAAGGCTTATTATATTATTCACATTAACCCATTAAAGCCCAGATAATTTTCGTTTTGAGGACTCCAAGAATCTTTCGTGATTTTTTTTATTTTTATAAAAAAAATCTAAAAATACTGAAGTTTTCTCTCTGGCCATGGAGCCTCACAATATAGAGACAATTCCTTAACCCCTTTTACTTCTCAGCAGTCATCTTTATTACAGGGAGGAATACAACAAAATATTATATATATATATATATATATATATATATATATATATATAATATATTTCGTTGTATTCCTCCCTGTAATAAATATAATATAATATATATATATATGGCATTTGCTCTGGTAAACAGGATAAGCGGACGCAGTATAGAGGCACCAACCAGTTTGTAAACCAAAAGTTCAGTGTTTGTTTACACGTTAGAAAGTTCACAGAACAAAAAAAACACTTTCAAGCAAAAAAATAAATAAATATTCACCTTGCAGTTTTGGTGTCAGTTCATACCATGCGGCCCTCACATGGGTCTCAGACATCCACCCCGGCACAAGCCTCAGATCCCAATACAGAGATCCCCTCTGCATGAACCCAGCTGTCTTTTAAAAGGCAGCTAGGTGTCAACAAAAACCCGGACCGGCACCTGAGATCCAGTCTGGTGTTTGACCTTACCTGACTGCCAATTAGTCCAGCAGCACACACTGGGAGGAATATACCTGCCTCCACATACAAGTCCCTTTACTGTGTCACAATATTTATATTTATATGAGATCACACAATTCCCAATAGGTGATGGTCACAGCTTATCTACTCCCCCTCCATGCACAACGACTTCTGCGTTGGTCACAGACCACTCCTACTACACTCACATAATTCATTGAGTCACGTGTAGACTGTTAGCAGCTCAGTGAAGATGGTAACTCCCATAATTATGTACAGGAAATGGCAAAAAAAATATAATAACTATAATGATTTTTTTTTTTATTAGAATAAAAAACCTTAGTATTTACCCCCACTAAAAATAATTCTAGTGTAAGAGGCCCACAAAATCCATCGATTTGCTGAAGCTCTAAAGGCATTGGTTGAAATTCGCAGTGGAAAATCTTGTCCTCCCTCTTACTACTGTAAGCACTTCAGATTTTCCACCTGCAATTCTGCTTCCAGGTCTCCACACTTGAGCAGCACAAGGGTTAAATACATTCAACTATATGGAAGCACTGGTTCTTGGAGCCACTGGGCTAATATGGAAAATGCTTGCAATAAATAGGAAGGGTATAATCAATATTCTGAATGCCTCCGTGAGAGTGAAAGGATCTTATATTTCTCATTAATGGATGTAAAGTTGTAAATGTGCATCTTAACTAGAAGTGCAGCTAGCGGGGGATCAGGGGGTGTTCATGGTGTTCAGCATTATATACACCATTAGGCAAGGGTATCAGTAGGATGCACCATGGGAGAAAAATTGCGACTGGTCACAGGTGCTATGGTGAATAAATGAGGACCTTTTTTTGGGAAGCAAAGATCAGACCAGAGGTGGACTGGCCATAGACCCTACAGGAAAAAATTTCCCAGTGGGTCAATGCCCAGGGGGGTGACCAAGTGCTCCTCACACCACCAACCAGGTACATAATGATCTGATGCTTTTAGTATCAATAAAAGCTAGGGCATCAGGTACTCAGGATGGTGATTCATTTGAATAGAGCAGCGGGGCCTGCGGTATTTCGTGGTGCACTGTGGTATTTGGTTCTGCTGGGGCGGTACTTTGTGCTGCACTACAGTATTGTTGACGCCACCTTCTTCTGTCATCCCTGCCTACTTGTGTTGCCCCACATTCTTTCAGTTTTTGGACCTGCCTACAACATGAGGCTACTCTTAGGCTTCTTTCCATGGCCACTTTGAGTTCCTAGTCCGCCCCTGGCTCAGGCAGGTTTCCTATACTTTAGTATATAAGGCCATAATTGTATAAGCGAGCAAAGTTTTTAAATATATTTTATTTGGAATTTGGCTGCTTTGCCGAATTTTACAAAAAGAATTTGCTTTGTGATGAATTAGTTTATCATGAAGCGCATTTTTTTTGTAAGTAGCAATGAGCCCCTCAGATGCCGCGTTCAACGCTGATCGAGATCAATATTAAAGCATTTTAGTGGTTGCTAAAAAGAAAAAAATATATAAAAAATTGTACTTTCCTCATACATTTGAGCGCGAAGAGGCAGCACGAAATCTTGCACGGCGCGTGGTGACGTCATACGTCGTGCAGAATTTTCAAGCAAGATGACCACGGTGGCCTCTTTGCGCTCAAATGGATGAGGTAGGTATGATTTTGGATAAAAGTCCTGATTCGCTCAACATATATATATATATATATATATATATATATATATATATATATATTAGTGTAAGGTCCATAAATATTGGGATATCGACACAATTCTAACATTTTTGGCTCTATACACCACCACAATGGATTTGAAATGAAACGAACAAGATGTGCTTTACCTGCAGACTGTCAGCTTTAATTTGAGGGTATTTACATCAAAATCAGTTGAACAGTGTAGAAATTACAACAGTTTGCATCTGTGCCTCCCACTTGTTAAGGAACCAAAAGTAATGGGACAATTGGCTTCTCAGCTGTTCCATGGCCGGTGTGTGTTATTCCCTCATTATCCCAATTACAATGAGTAGATAAAAGGCCCAGAGGTCATTTCCAGTGCGCTATTTTCATTTGGAATCTGTGGCTGTCAACTCTCAAGATGAGATCCAAAGAGCTGTCACTCACTATCAGTGAAGCCATCATTAGGCTGAAAAAACAACACAAACCAATCAGAGATAGCAAAAACATTAGGCCTGGCCAAAACAACTGTTTGGAACATTCTTAAAAAGAAGGAACGCACCGGTGAGCTCAGCAACACCAAAAGACCCTGAAGACCATGGAAAACTACTATGGTGGATGACCGAAGAATTCTTTCCCTGGTTAAGAAAACATCCTTCACAACAGTTGGCCAGATCAAGAACATTCTGCAGGAGGTAGGTGTATGTGTGTCAAAGTCAATCAAGAGAAGACTTCACCAGAGTGAATACAGAGGGTTCACCACAAGATGTAAACCATTGGTGAGCCTCAAAAATAGGCAGGCCAGATTAGAGTTTGCCAAACAACATCTAAAAAAGCCTTCACAGTTCTGGAACAGCATCCTATGGACAGATGAGACCAAGATCAACTTGTACCAGAGTGATGGGATAAGAACAGTATGGAGAAGGAAAGGAACTGCTCATGATCCTAAGCATACTACCTCATCAGTGAAGCATGGTGGTGGCAGTGTCATGGCGTGGGCATTTATGGCTGCCAATGGAACTGGTTCTCTTGTATTTATTGATGATGTGACTGCTGACAAAAGCAGCAGGATGAATTCTGAAGTGTTTCGGGCAATATTATCTTCTCATATTCAGCAAAAAATGCTTCAGAACTCATTGGACGGCGCTTCACAGTGCAGATGGACAATGACCCAAAGCATACTGCAAAAGCAACCAAAGAGTTTTATAAGGGAAAGAAGTGGAATGTTATGCAAGGGCCAAGTGAATCACCTGACCTGAATCTGATTGAGCTGCATGTCACTTGCTGAAGACAAAACTGAAGGGAAAATTCCCCAAGAACAAGCAGGAACTGAAGACAGCTGCAGTAGAGGCCTGGCAGAGCATCACCAGGGATGAAACCCAGCGTCTGGTGATGTCTATGCGTTCCAGACTTCAGGCTGTAATTGACTGCAAAGGATTTGCAACCAAGTATTAAAAAGTGAAAGTTTGAGTTATGATTATTATTCTGTCCCATTAGTTTTGGTTCCTTAACAAGTGGGAGGCACATATGCAAACTGTTGTAATTCCTGCACCGTTCACCTGATTTGGATGTAAATACCCTCAAAATAAATTATTATATTTTAATGAATACACCCTATGTATAAGCAGAACATTTTTCCCTAAATTTTAAATGAATAAAAATTGAAACATAAAGGAAAAAGTAACCCCATGAAAAAATTAAGATTGCTTGCAATATAACAGAATGAGTGGGAAAAAAATTAACAAATGTACGGTATATTTTATGTACAAATAAAAAAAAAAAAATGTCAGTACAATTACAATACCTGTCTGCACACACAGGCACATATACAGTATATATTTTTTCCATACATACCATATATGTATATATTTAGTATGCATAATGGATGCCATAACAGAAACCACGCACTAGTGTAAGACTGCTTCATCCCACTATGCAGCCATTTAAATTCTAGATCAGGAAGTAGCGTTGATGACTAAGTTGCCATTCCTGTTAAGGACCCATGGGGGACGAGGTGTTGACGCCAGTGAAAGTGCCTGCCTCACACATCCGGCTTAATAGCTGCGCGCTCCTGTGTGCTCCATACCCTTCACATAATGCAGGGATACATTATCATGTTTATTTAGTGTTACACAAGATTTCGAGTTCATCTCTACGATCTTCCCTCGAAATGACCTTCATTTCATACCAGCCTAATGCCATTCAACTTCTTTTATTCCCTAAAAATAGAAATCAATAAACTGTCTGTTAGCTGCAGAGGGCCTGTGAAAGTTATGGGGTCCTGCACAGAGGAGCAGCCATTGCAGATTTCTGATACAAAGCCAAATTCCTAATGAAATCTGAGGGCAGAGGGGAGGCTAATGTGATTCATTGTGTGAAAGCGAGCAGATGCATTAATAATCTCAGGCAAATGCACGTGTTTCACAAGTCAACGGAAGGGAGATTAGGAGACATAGTTGAAGTCCCCTGAGTCGCTCCCTCGCTACCTCTTATTATACGGTTGTTAATTTGTTTGCAGGTTTTATGGAAGTACATTAGTTTTTCTTTTTTTTATTTTTTAGCATTTATCCTTATTGAGTCAAGATAAAGAGCACTTATGTTCTGTAGTGAGAGGTCATGGCGAGAAGACCAAATCCAACCTCAAGTTGATGCTCACCACGTACCGCCATATCCATGTGAATAAATGGTTAGGTGTGTGATGATCCTCTATGTAAAATGCTCTTGGTCCTATTTTGAATGTTGGCTGCATGCCAGAGAACTGAATCTTTATCCTATGCAAATTAACTAACTGCTGCCACGAGGCTGTCACCGTTGCACCTCGCTGCACTATAAGGGCTTTTTCACACGAGCGAATCCCGTGCGGGTAATCTGCTGCGTGAAAGAGAGCAAAGCCCCGTTCCGAACAGCAGAGACACGGAGCATTAACATGATTTATAATGCTCCGTGCCTCTCTGTGATCTTTTTACTACAAAACCACAGTGAGATACAGTTGTCACCGGGATTTTGTAGTAAAAAGATCACAGAGAGGCACAGAGCATTATCAATCATGTTAATGCTCCGTGTCTCTGCTGTCCGGAACGGGCTTGGCTCTCTTAACGCAGCGGATTACCCGCACGGCATCCGCTCGTGTGAAAGAGCCCTTAGGCCTCTTTCACACGGGTGTTGCGGGAAAAGGTGCGGGTGCGTTGCAGGATCATGCGTGATTTTTCAGCGCGAGTGCAAAACATTGTAATGCGTTTTGCACGCGCGTGAGAAAAATCGGCATGTTTGGTACCCAAACCCGAACTTCTTCACAGAAGTTCGGGCTTGGGATCGGTATTCTGTAGATTGTATAACATGGTTATAAGGGAAAATCATAGCATTCTGAATACAGAATGCCTAGTTCAATAGCGCTGGAGGGGTTAAAAAAAAATATATTAACTCATCTAATCCACTTGATCGCGCAGCCGGCATCTCTTCTGTCTTCTTATTTGCTGTGTGCAGGAAAAGGACCTGTGGTGACGTCATGTGATGACAGGAGTGACGTCACCACAGGTCCTTTTCCTGCACACAGCAAATAAGAAGACAGAAGAGATGCCGGCTGCGCAATCCAGTGGATTAGGTGAGTTCATATATTTTTTTTTATCCCCTCCAGCGCTATTGTACTAGGCATTTTGTATTCAGAATGCTATGATTTTCCCTTATAACCATGTTATAAGGGAAAATAATAATGATCGGGTCTCCATCCCGATCGTCTCCTAGCATCCTTGCTTGTGGATGCTTGCAATTTTCACGCAGGCCCCATTCACTTCTATGGGGCCTGCGTTGCGTGAAAAACGCACAAAATAGAGCTTGCTGCGTGAAAATCACCGCTCATGTGAACAGCCCCATAGAAGTGAATGGGTCCTGATTCAGTGCGGGTGCAATGCGTTCAACTCATGCATTGCACCCGCGCGGAAAACTCACCCGTGTGAAAGGGGCCTAAGGGTACAGCCGTACGGTCAGGTTTCTGCATGCAGTTTTGGAAGCCAAAACCAAGAGAAAATTGAAAAAAAGAGGAGAAGTTGTACAGGTCCTTTATACTTTCTCTCCTTTTTTGATCCCCTTCTGATTTTGGTTTCCAAAACTGCATGTAGAAACCTGACCATGTGGCCGTCCCCTAAGCCACCTTACACCTGGCTGCCACGTCCCCCCAGCTTTAAGTGACAGGGCCAAGCAGTGATGTAGTCTGGTCTGGCCCCGTGTTACTGTGCAGGTGCTCTCTCTCTGGGAATTGGCGCATGTGTGCTCCATCAGTTCTGTCATTGGCACGTGTACAGATGGCCTCAGCCCTGGCAAGAAGCAGGGTTGTACTGTGCGTGTGCTGTTGCTTTATTAATCAGCATAAATGTTTAATAGATGTGGGTTCCACCTCTCCACGCATTAATAAGCTATCCTTAGGACAAGTCATCAATATCTGGGTCTTCTCCATTACTAATCAGCAAAATTATGCTACCGCAGCCACATAGGTGGGGCTTTGCTGCATTACCAAATTAACAAACTTTCTGCCAGTTAGTGGTTACCGTGAATTAATATACAAATGAAGCAATCAGAAAATGAGAAAAAATAAACTACTGAAATGTGGAATATGCTTATGGTCTACTTAAAGGAAATGTGTCACCAAAAATGTGACCTGCCAGTTAAAACCAGATTGCAGCACATATCCTTTTTTTCTTATCGGTTTTTATTTTTTGATTGTAGATTTTAATCTATTTTCTGAATATGTTTATGGGGACGGCCTGAGCTGTTCTTAACAGCATTCACACAGCATTAAAATAATTGCTTTACGGCAGCCTCATGGGCCATGGACACAAGGGTCAGGAGGAGACCTCGGTGACTTCTATGGGAGAGTTCTCTAGGCATGCTCTGTGGCCTGTGCAGAGGTCATTGTACAAGGAAAGAATAGATAAGCTCTGACAATCACCTATTGTGACTGGTGGATCCCGTCTTATCTATACACAGAGGTGATATCATTACAGGCAGGATTAGAATGACAGATAAGCAGATAGCTTCAGTAAAGTGATCTGTACAGACTAACAAGTGGCGCCAATTATTAGAGTTAGTGACTGGTGCAAAAACTACAGGATTTTTGGTTTTAATTTAAGTATAAAAATTGATATGGTAAATAAAAAATATCAAAAAATTATTTAAACAGCACGTCATTTTCTGATTACATATTCCCTTCAAAGGGATCTGTAAGCACTGCCGTTTTGACCATGCTAGACTGTTGACAGCACTGGCTAAAGGGCTGCAAAGATAAAATACATTGCGAGAAATACCACGCCTCGTGCCCGCTTGACGTCGCCTACGTCGAGCTCACAAGACGCAGTATGGTCATTTGTTACTAAAGTGTGACGTTACGCCCTCCAGAGGAGCAGGTAAGGTCAGCTTGGTACAGTTTACACAGACACCTCTTGTCCACACGGGTACAGAGAGGCAACAAGCTGAGAGCCTTTTCACTGCCGCCGTGAAACAGCGCCTTCTCAGCCCGGGTAATCTGCAACAGCTTCTCGTTTGATATAAGCCCGGTGCGCTAACGGGATAATATAGGGCGAGAAACCAACCCGCGGTAACTTATAACTAGGCCGAAACACGGACTTGGGGATTCGTGATCGAGCTTCAAGATAGCACAAGATAAAATTATATTAGTTTGCATATCTGCCTCCCACTTGTTAAAGGGACAAAAAGTAATGGGACAATTGGCTTCTCAGCTGTTCCATGGCCAGGTGTGTGTTATTCCCTCATTATCCGAATTACAATGAGCAAATAAAAGGTCCAGAGTTAATTTAACGTGTGCTATTTGCATTTGGAATCTGTTTCTGTCAACTCTCAAGATGAGATCCAAAGAGCTGTCACTATCAGTGAAGCAAGCCATCATTAGGCTGAAGAAACAAAACAAACCCATCAGAGAGATCGCAAAAACATTAGGCCTGGCCAAAACAACTGTTTGGAACATTCTGAAAAAGGAACGCATCGGTGAGCTCAGCAACACCAAACGACCCGGAAGATCGCGGAAAACAACTGTGCTGGATGACCGAAGAATTATTTCCCTGGTAAAGAAAACACCCTTCACAACAGTTGGCCAGATCAAGAACACTCTCCAGGAGGTATGGAACTGGTTCTCTTGTATTTATTGATGATGTGACTGCTGACAAAAGCAGCAGGATGAATTCTGAAGTGTTTCGGGCAATATTATCTGCTCATATTCAGCCAAATGCTTCAGAACTCATTGGACGGCGCTTTACAGTGCAGATGGACAATGACCCAAAGCATACTGCAAAAGCAACCAAAGAGTTTTTCAAGGGAAAGAAGTGAAATGTTATGCAATGGCCAAGTCAATCACCTGACCTGAATCCGATTGAGCTGCATTTCCCTTGCTGAAGACAAAACTGAAGGGAAAATGCCCCAAGAACAAGCAGGAACTGAAGACAGTTTCAGTAGAGGCCTGGCAGAGCATCACCAGGGATGAAACCCAGCGTCTGGTGATGTCTATGCATTCCAGACTTCAGGCTGTAATTGACTGCAAAGGATTTGCAACCAAGTATTATAAAGTGAAAGTTTGATTTAGGATTATTCAGTCCCATTACTTTTGGTCCCTTAACAAGTGGGAGGCACATATGCAAACTGTTGTAATTCCTGCACCGTTCACCTGATTTGGATGTAAATACCCTCAAATTAAAGCTGACAATCTGCAGTCAAAGCACATCTTGTTTGTTTTTTATTTTACATCTATTGTGGTGGTGTATAGAGCCAAAAATGTTAGAATTGTGTCTATGTCCCAATATTTATGGACCCGACCGTAGGTACAACAGGGTTAAGCAAAGCAAAAGTCAGGTACCGGGTAGATGAAAGTTCCTTGAGGTTATGATGGTGGAATGTCCTTGGCTGCAGTCACGTGGGGGTGGTGATGTCAGCGGTTTCCAGGTCTCTCCAAACACATTTGCACGATGTGACCCCCTTTCAGAAAAAGACACGCCCACTTGCTGGCACAAGCCTTTTAAACTGTAGCCAGCCCCTCCTCTCCCTGCCTCCGGGAGGGGTCCCCTCCTCCTGTTCTGGGATTGGCATCAAATGAGCCACAAAACAGATTATGGCTCATAGCTCCAGACCAGAATGTCACAGGGAGGTGGTTCCGAGCCCAATTGATCCACCTGGGTTCCAGCTACAACTAGAGTCCAAACATGGTGCCGCTATGTGGTTTCTGTGGGGAGTTATGTATATCTCCCCTCCCGGGCATCCTAGCAACAAGCCAGGACCACGTGGATGTTTGGCTTTGCCCCAGGATCGCAAAAAGATAACCGAATTATGCCTGGGATGGACGGACGATTCGTAATTCCTTATAAAATGTCGGTGCCAACATGTCTATGGGAAAGTGATAGGTCTGCTACATCCTCCTGGTGCCTGTCAGCTGGAAGAGGTGTGACTTTATGCACCTGGGGCCTCCTTGAAGCCTGGACCCCTGTTTTTTTTTTTCTCCCTTGCTATCTGACAGCAGATGGCTGGGGGGTGAGAACATATTTTGCATGTACATTGACTGTGTACATGCAAAAGGTGAATCAAATGAAAATCAGGGCTGCCAGTAAATGATCATACATATTCCTCACAATTGGTGAGAATACACATTTTTATTCTGCTAGGTTGTGCTCCTGAAGGTGGGACTTAACTGTGAAGTGCTCTCTGCATTGAGCTTCATTATATACCCTCCCCTCTGCTGAGTGATAGCTATGGAATACAACCAGGAGACCACTATGGATGTCATTGAGCACAAGTAGGAAGGTTTGTTAAGCAGCTCAATTGAAAGAGCACTTTATAATGAAGCACTGCCTCCTTGGCACTTAAAGCGGTTATCCAATTATATTCTTTTCACCTCATCTCTCCCATAGTAGCAAATCTTACGAGAATAGGATGACCGTAATTATTTTTTTTTATTCTTACTGGGCAAGCACTCTGTTCTCAATGTAATTCTGTAGTAGGCACTCACCCGGTAAGGATAAACAAAAATTATAGTCATCCAGAGCTGTAGCTATAGAGGAAGCAGGGGAAGCGGCTGCTTTGGGGCACAAACTCAGAAGGGACCCATCCAGGAGGAGGAACAAAAGGTTTTGTTGTCAGAGCCCCCTCAACCATATTATATAATGACGTATACAGAAACACTGTAGTAAATGGACTGAGCGGCTGCTGGCCCTCGTCTAAGAGTGAAATCTTGACTACTCACGGGAGTGGGGGTTGCACAGGAGGAGGAGGTTGTGACGAATTTGCTGGTGTGGGGAGCCCTGTTAAAAAATTTGGCTCGCCACTGTGGACAAGATGAGCTGAAAAACATATAACTGGATATCCCCTTTAAGAAGCAAAATCTAGTGAAGAATAAAAAAAAAATTGGTCAAAATGTGTAACTTATTACCCTTAAATTTCATTTTATTGTACTTTTCAGGTTATAAATCTGCAATTTCTTAAATCAAGTTTGTCTGTTAAACATAGTTTTTCAAACATCGGTGGTGTTTTTTTTACATGTAACTATGTATGCACTGTCCACTAAGCCTCATAATAGATGGACACTTCCTGTTCTGTAGAGATTACTTCTCATCAGTCACCCCTACTATAAAGCTAGGGGCAAATAACACAGGATCCACCACGGACAACTGGTGATTGACACAGCTCACCAACTTCTTCTCCCTGCACAGAAAAGTGTGTGACCACAACACACTCACATACAAGCAGATTTTCCAGAAGTGCTATGGCTCCCCCTCCCCAATACAAAAACCTTGCTAATCGATTACTGTATTTTTCACTTCATAAGACACACCGTCTTGCCCAAATACTAATGTGAGCTTATTAGTACACAGTAGTACCAGGGAGAAGTAAAATATAGTGCTTATGATCTGAAGCCTAATAAGGAATGGGGTCTGATTCGAGGGGGTGTCTGAGCCGGATTTGGGGTCTGATGACAATTATTTTTTTCTTATTTTCCTCTTCTAAACTCTAGGCAAGTCTTATGGTCAGTTGAATCTTATAGAGCAAAAAATACAGTAATTGGCCCTAGATTTAAAAAGGCCCTTGTAGGTATGAGTTCATACTTACCAACAGTTACATCTCTAATTAGGGGGTTGTCCACGTTTGGGACTAACCCCTTCACATTGTTGGACATGCGCAGGGAGGCATACTTACCTGCTCTCTACCTTTGGTTTCTGGTTTCTTTAATACGTTGTGTCAACATCCGGTTTAATGGGGTCACATATGCCGCTGCCGTCAATAACTGGCCACACAGGTGATGTATCCCCATACATCACATTAATGGGTGAAGTGGGGGAGAAAAAGGCCCCTGAAAGTAGAAAACCCCTTTAAGCCCCATCCCTGAATGTCTGAAAACACCCAGAATTTCACAAAAAAATTCAAATTTTATTGCAGATTAGCATGCACCACCCCTTTTTGGGTAGTGGTTTGCTGGTCAGTCCAATAAAATTTGGAGCCGTTTGTAAGGTAGGTACATATGTGCACATACTATATAGCCATTGGGTCAACAGGTACACCATGTAATCTTATTGTATCCCCTAGAGAGTTTTAGGTAGTCCATTCCTTCAACTGGGACAAAAATAAAAAATAAATCTATAGCTTCTAGAGAGGGGTCGTTGATCCAGGGAGTTATTCTGATTGTCTGATTGGAGTCGGGAAGGAATTTTTTATTCCCCTAAAGTGGGGAAAATTGGCTTCTACCTCACAGTTTTTTTTGCCTTCCTCTGGATCAACTTGCAGGATAACAGGCCGAACTGGATGGACAAATGTCTTTTTTCGGCCTTATGTACTATGTTACTAGTTTGCGCTCCTAGCCCTGTGCCTTGGCCAAGGAATAGTATGCCTGTTAGCATCCCTCTCCTACCCTAATTTCGGATCAGTGGGGCTCCAACTGCGGACACCTCTACCAATTGAGGTACAGGTCTTGCCAGCGGTTTCTGCACAGCCTATTAAATTCATCTGTTATGCATTAACTAGTATAAGATCTCCAGAGCTCCTGTGTGAACTCATGCCTTAAAAGGGATTTCTCTTGACAACGATGTGATAGTGACTCTCCTGGCCCCCAACTACAAAAGCCTGCAACCATTTCGTGCTCCCATTTGAGGCCGCAGCCCCCTTCCCCGACCTAAAGAAATATTAGTTGGTTTTGTACAAGGCGGTGGATGCACAACCTTTTAAAAGCATCGCCGTCATCCTGCTGGGGCCGTCTGCCGATTTGCACTTCATAAAAACACAAATATTAAGGTGCAGTGGAAAACGAAAATAGCGGGTTAATTATATGAAAACAGACCACAGAAAGGACGGGGGATGGCATTGACTGGATATAAAAGCCAGGAAGAAAAAAAAAAAAACATGGAAAATTGACATTGCAGCTCATCAGACCAAGTAAAAGGTCTCATTAAGCAATCCGTTGGCTTTTGTTGTTTTACAAGGTAGGACATCCTGGACTGAAGCTGTTCAATAAAGGCAAAGAGAACATATTGGTCGGTTTCTCCATCAGACGCTCTGCACCAGACCCTGTTCTCTCGACTTTTGTCTTTGCTCCTGTTAATGTGGTTTGAACTGTCTCCTCCAGCAATAACAGTAAACCGGTGCCCTGCCTTTTGTCTGTCTCCTGCATTCATCTTAATAATCCTCCAGTAATAAAATGGCCTTTCCCCCAATAATTACTGCATTGTCTTAATTTATGGCTGCAAATGTTTTTGGGGTCATTGTTAATTCATGATTATTGTAGACAGAGCACACAATGTTTTATTAAATTGCAAATGAAAAGAAAACAAATAGAAGGCTCGCTATATGTCACCGAGCAGAACGTGGTCGCTTGTTACCTTGCAGTCGGTTAGACTAAGGTAGAGAGGAGAAAATCAATTCAGAATCCATCTCCAATTTCCCCAAAATATGTATTTAAAAAAAAAAAACTTTTTGTGTATGTGTGTGGGGCAAAATATGAGTCATAAGCAGAGTCAGACTGGGGTGCCTAAGGCTCACCAGTAAAATTCATTCTGGGGGCCCCTTGTACAGCAACATGCAAATACTACCTGTCCACACAGGGACAGACAGCAATAAGATACTCAAGAGGATTGATTATAGGGGTCCTACAACTTTGAAAGGGGAAAGATGATCCTGGTTGGCCTGCCTCTGTACCTAGAAATCATCTTAGGCCTTGTTAGGAGATATGGCAGGCTGTTCCGGCACAGAGCAGCCTACCGGATCCTCTGCTTCACCACTGGATCCCCATTCACTGCAATGAGGTCCGAAAGAGATCCGGCAACTTTCCAGCATAAGTGCCAGGTTTTGGTCGGGCAAAAAACATTGCATGCTTTAATTTTTTTTGTCCTGCCGACCGCTAGCATATGGGCTGGATCAGGCAGCCGGATCTCCTCGACAGAAATGTGAACGGAGCCTTAGTCACCTGATAGTGTCTATAATAATAAACTGGGTAGATTGTTAAATAATCTACCCAGTTTTTATATGGATATAGGCTGGTTGAGATGCTGTGTTGTGAACCCACCTATGTCAGGGGCCCACCCGGGTATTCTCCTGTTCAACTGTGGGCTAGGCCGAGCCAGGTCTTGGGAGACTTTAGAGTGTTATATACTAATTTTCATGCCAAATGGAGCATATGTGATTCAGGTAGGATCAGGTAGAAAAATTTGCAATTCAGAGACGAAATGAAGTTCACTCATAGACTAAGATAATGGTGGTTACGTTGATTCTCCTGGATCAAACTGTGAAAACATAAAATAATCACCATACATACACAAAAATGTACAACAAAAAAAGTCATAAAAATAACATGTACCACATGGATACAGACACTGGGGGCCAAAACAGATTGGCGGAAGATCTTACCAATGCATTAAGGGGTGCACGCCTCTTAATAAATGTGTTGGATCTTCTGCTGTCTGTTTGCAGACTTGATGTCTTTACAACCCTCTAAGCAAATAAACATGGGATCCCTGAAGAAATTCACAGCTTTAGTGAGTGAAAAATGGATGCTCATTGAAATTTCAAGAATCATTCAGTTTCGTTCCTAGCACCCCAGAATATAGACATAATACTGTAGAACATGTTCTTCTATTACAGCCTATGTGCACACTTCAGAGTCATCTGATCATGGTCTTGAGCAGGGATGGACAGATTGTATGTGCAGCCTAACCCTGAAGGGGGCTCACCATCAATCTACTTTTAGGGTGGCAGTGGGGCACCAATACCGGCATGTATAGGATTTGGCCAGGGTATTCTGCGGCTTACAATTACTTTAAGGCATTGGAGCCTTAAAGGGCTTCTGTCACCTCCCAAACACCAATTTTCAGTTTTTGACTTGATATATTTGCTAATGTTTACAGATTCAATATATACCCCTCTTACCTCAGGCTGTGGTGTAATTTCAGTAAAAATCGGACTTTAGGGATAAGTAAGTAAATTTCTTCACTACCAGCAATTTGGGCGGACTTTCTGGTAGCCACCGCATCCTCTGTCTGAAAAAACGCCCCCTCCTCCACTTCATTGACAGGGCCAGCGAGCGCTCTCATCCTCCAGCTGGCCCTGCCTGCAGCTCAAATCCCGCGCCTGCGCCGTACCAGTCGTCATTCCGCGCAGGCGCTCTGAGAGAAGGACGCTCGCTTGGCTGCTCCTTCCTCAGTGCGCCTGCGCCGATGACGTCAGCCCTACCACCCGAAAGAGAAGTCTGATTTTTACTGAAATTAAACCACAGCCTGAGGTAAGAGGGGTATATATCGAATCTGTAAACATTAATATATTTGCTAAGTCAAAAACTGAAAATTGGTGTTTGGGGGGTGACAGAAGCCCTTTAAAACAAAGGACATAGGAAATTGGTAAGAATAAGAGTCTTGGTTAGTAGAGATGAGCGAATCGAAGTTGACGAAGTGGAATTTGATCCAAATTTCAAGAAAACTTGATTTGCACCCATTCCGAATTTCATAATTCTTTGTGGTAACGAATCACATTTTTCCTAAAATGGCTGCTGCACATGTGAGGACATGGAGCAAGGAACTCTGGGAACGTGGGATCACCCATAATGCCATGCATGCAGCCAACCAGCCCTGTGATATCACAACCCTATAAATAGCCTCAGACATCTTGGATTCTGCCATTTTCCAGTGTACTTAGTGCAGGGAGAGACGTCAGCAGGCACTAGGGACAGTGCTAGGAAAGACTTCATTGTGCTAAAAAAAAAAAAAAACGATTTACAAGTTCAGGGAAAGATTATTCAAGGCATAGGGAAAGGATAGGGAGGAATCATTCCACAGCATTTATGTAGAACAGGGTTCAGTAGGGGAGGTTACAGCCTGGGTAATAGGAACAATCCTATTACACCTTGCTGCACTGACTGGGGATCCAAATTGCCATTATACAGCTCTGTAATTCCAGCAAACCATTCTTGTTATTGGGGTGCAAGTGCTGTGTGATACAGCCATTAACAGGGTTTATTACAAGGAAATAGTTATATGTCTTATTTGCCCTAGTGCAGTGCAGTTATAGGTTCTAAAGCATTTTTGGGCTTGTATTAGTGGGGAAAATAAAGGGCTTATTAGCCGTTGTGTGGTGAAGTTCAAAAATGACAGGCCTTTTTGTCGTGTATTCGTGGCACCCAAAAAATTAGAATTTGCTGTTCAGCAGTGCATTTATATGTTCTGAAGCCCTTTTTGTCGTATATTAGTGCAAAAGAAAAATATATTTGCCATTCAGTGGTGCAGTTATATGTTCTGAAGCCATTTTTGCGTGTATTAGTGGCACAAAAAAATAATTTGCCGTTGTATTAGTGGGGGGAAAAAAGGGCTCATTAGCCGTTGTGTGGTGAAGTGAGAAAATTATAGATTTTTTGGGGTGTTTTAATTTCCTTTTTATTTATTTATTTGATCTAACAGTATGTCAGACAGAAAAGGGCCAGGCCCTGCACAGGGGATTGGCAGAGGCCTAAATATTTCTGGCGCAGGCACAGTTTGCAGCAGAGTTAAGAGGGCATGGCAGCTGGAGTCGCAGCGAGAGGCCTGAGCTCCCGGTGTCATCTAGCGGTCGTGTCTTGACCAGCAACTCAGCGGTTCTTGAATGGTCACCTACTTTATCCCAAGTGACATAAGACACCCCCAGCCAAGAGTCGGTGGGTTCGTCAGATACAACCCTTAGTTGGCATGGCCCGGAAGAAGACCCTGTGCCCTCACCTGTCCTCAGTAGTGAGAACGAGCTACTAGAGGACAGTCAGCAGCTACTGGCCAGCTGTCATGGAACCATGAACCAGACGTACAACAAGAGATAAGTGGAAATAAGAAGGCTTTATTGAAAATAAAGCTGTAAGGCAAAAGTCCAAACGGATGGCTAAACCGAAGCAGGGTCTTGCGAAGCCAGAGGTCAGGAACCAGAAGGGTAGTCAGACGAAGCCTGGATCAGGAACCAGCAGGGTAGTCAGACGAAGCCTGGATCAGGAACCAGCAGGGTAGTCAGACGAAGCCAGGATCAGGAACCAGCAGGGTAGTCAGACGAAGCCAGGATCAGGAACCAGCAGGGTAGTCAGACGAAGCCAGGATCAGGAACCAGCAGGGTAGTCAGACGAAGCCAGGATCAGGAACCAGAAGCAGCAGCAGTCTTAGAAGCATGTGAACACAGGAGGACCAAGCAAGGAACTGAAGCCACAGACCTCCTATATATATGAGCTAGGCATCCAGCTCCTCCCAGTGGGAAGGAGAAGCCGCAGGGTGGGAGGCTACAAGAAACCCAGAAACCAAGATGGCCGCCAGCACATGTCAAACGAAGGAGAACAGCAAGAAGGTAAGACCATGACAGTACCTCCCCCTCAAGGGCCCCTCCTCCGCGGAGTAAAGAACGGTTTCTGAGGGAAGCGTGCGTGGAAGGCTCGGAGCAAGGCAGGAGCATGGACATCTGCGGAGGGAACCCAGGAACGCTCCTCTGGACCATAACCACGCCAATGGACCAAAAACTGCACCCGACCGCGGACCAGGCGTGAGTCCAGGATATTGCTCACCTCATACTCCTCACGATTGCCCACTTGGACCGGACGAGGCCGAGGAACCGAGGAAGTGAAACGATTACACACCAGTGGCTTCAACAGGGAGACATGAAACACGTTGGAGATCCGCATGCCAGGAGGAAGCGCAAGGGCATAGGCTACCGGGTTTACCCTGCGAAGCACTCGGAAG
This sequence comes from Bufo gargarizans, assembly GCF_014858855.1. Lineage (NCBI taxonomy): Eukaryota > Metazoa > Chordata > Amphibia > Anura > Bufonidae > Bufo > Bufo gargarizans. Next base: position 102,379,217 of record NC_058089.1, on the reverse strand, counting down.
GGACCAACAAAGCGAGGCGCCAGCTTGGGAGTGGGCACTCGAAGGTTGAGGTTGCGGGTGGACAACCATACGCGGTCTCCGACCTGGTAGGAAGGAGCGGGCGCTCGTCTGCGATCAGCCTGGAGTCTCTGGCGCTGCGCAGAGACCTCAAGGGACCTCTGGATCTGTACCCAAGAAGCACGTAGGACGGAAAGGTGATCCTCTACAGCCGGAATATCCTGGGGAGAGAATACCTCCGGTAACACGGCAGGTTGGAACCCATAATTGGCCATGAAGGGAGACGTCCCAGAGGAAGAGTTCACCGCCGTGTTCCTGGCAAACTCAGCCCAAGGCAGGAGGTCAACCCAATTGTCTTGGTGATCGGAGACATAGCAACGAAGGAATTGCTCCAAGGCCTGATTGGATCGTTCTGCGGCCCCATTGGACTGAGGGTGGTAGGCCGAGGAGAAAGAGAGATGAATCCCCAACTGGGAGCAAAAGGAGCGCCAGAACCTGGACACAAACTGACTCCCCCGATCCGACACAATCTCCTTGGGCAAACCGTGCAACCGGAAGACCTCCCTGGCAAAAATCGTGGCCAACTCTTGTGCAGAGGGTAACTTCTTGAGAGGAACACAGTGGCACATTTTGGAAAACCGATCCACAATCATGAGAATGACCGTATGGCCTCGGGATGCAGGGAGGTCCACAATGAAATCCATCCCCAGGTGTGACCATGGACGCTCCCCGGTGGCTATGGGTTGCAAAAGGCCCAACGGACGGTGCCGAGGGGACTTACTCTGGGCACAAACGGAGCATGCCGCTACATATGCGGCGATGTCGGAACGTAGAGAAGGCCACCAGAACAGACGTGAAACAGCCCAGGACAGCTGATTCTTTCCAGGATGCCCCGCGGCCTTGGAGTTATGGTAGGTTCGCAACAACCGAGTGCGCAACTCCTCAGGCACAAAACATCTGCCGTTGGGTCTCCCAGAGGGAGCACCAGATTGAGCCGCCAAAATCTGCTCACCCAGGGGAGAGGTCAGGCTGGTGCGAATGGCGGCCAGGATCTGATTCGGAGGTATGACCGAAGTCGGAATCGACTCCTCACCGGACAGCTCGGAGTACTGCCGTGATAAGGCATCCGCTCTGATGTTCTTGGAACCGGGTAGGTAGGAGACCACGTAATTAAAACGTGACAAGAACAGAGCCCATCTGGCCTGACGTGGTGTCAATCTCTTGGCCTCAGAGAGGTAGGTCAGATTCTTGTGGTCCGTCAGGATGAGAACCGGAACCACCGAGCCCTCGAGCAAGTGCCTCCATTCTTTAAGGGCCTGCACGATGGCCAATAACTCCCTGTCACCAATCTGATAGTTGCACTCCGCGGAAGACAGTTTCCGGGAGTAAAACCCACAAGGAAGCAGAGGACCCTCTGGTGTTCTACGCTGAGACAGAAGGGCGCCTACTCCCGTCTCAGACGCGTCCACCTCGAGGACAAAAGGCAACCCAGGGTTAGGATGCGACAGAATCGGAGCCGACACAAAGGCGGACTTTAGAGCCTCAAAAGCTCGGATGGCCTCGAGCGGCCAGACCTGGGGATTACTGCCCTTCCTGGTCAGATCCGTGAGAGGCTTGGCTAGCATGGAAAAGTCCCTGATGAACTTCCGATAATAATTGGCGAAGCCCAAAAAGCGCTGCAGGGCACGAAGACCACTGGGCTGGGGCCACTGTAAGACAGCCGAAACCTTCTCAGGATCCATGGAGAACCCCTCAGCGGAAATGATGTAACCTAAGAAGGTTACCTGGGATCGGTGAAATTCGCATTTCTCAAGCTTACCGAACAGCTTGTTCTCTCGTAACCGTTGCAACACTCGTCTGACATCCAGAATGTGGGCCTCCATGGATTCAGAATATACCAAGATGTCATCCAAATAGACCACCACACACTGCTGTAACAGGTCACGGAAAACATCGTTGATGAATTCCTGGAAGACTGCGGGCGCATTGCACAACCCAAAGGGCATAACCAAGGATTCATAATGACCGGTCCTGGTGTTAAACGCGGTCTTCCACTCATCGCCCGCCTTGATCCTTACCAGGTTATATGCCGCCCTCAGGTCGAGTTTGGTAAAGACCGTGGCCCCTTTGAGGCGATCGAACAGCTCGGAAATCAAGGGTATCGGGTAAGCGTTCTTGATCGTGATGCGATTGAGACCCCTGTAATCGATGCAAGGCCTCAACTCACCGCCCTTCTTTTTCACAAAGAAAAATCCAGCCCCTGCCGGGGACGAGGATTTGCGAATGTGTCCGCGTGAAAGCGCCTCCCTCACGTACTCCTCCATGGCCTCATTCTCCGCTACCGACAGTGGATAGACTTTGCCACGAGGAGGAACGGCACCAGATTGTAACTCTATGGCACAATCGTATGGGCGGTGCGGAGGTAGGGCAACCGCACGCACCTTATCGAATACATCCCGGTACTCCTCGTATTCAGGAGGCAACAGAGAGTCCGAGGAAGTACACAGCAACTTGACAGACCCATGGATGCAACTAGCCCCACACTGCGGTGACCACGAGAGGATCTCGGCCGATCTCCAATCGAAAGTCGGATTATGCTTCTGGAGCCAGGGGTACCCCAAGACCACCGAGTAGTGTGGAGACGAAATAACCTGGAAACAGACCGACTCTCTGTGAACGGCACCAATGGCCATCCCCACTGGAAGGGTCTCATGAGTCACGTGTGGCGGCAGAAGGGGTCTGCCGTCTATCGCCTCAAGAGCCAGTGGGGAACCTCGAGGCTGCAGAGGAATGGAATTGGCGGCAGCGAACACACTATCAATGAACAAACCACCAGCACCAGAGTCCACCAACGCCTGGGTCGTCACCGAGCCCCCGACCCAGGAGAGGACAACAGTAATCAGTGGTTTGTCAACACGGGAAACCGGGGACGAGGAGACTCCACCCAAGATCTGCCCCCGACAGGATCTCAGGTGCGAGCGTTTCCCGGATGGTTCGGGCATGCCAACCGAAAATGCCCACCGAGACCACAGTACATGCATCGGCCCTCGCGTCTCCGGAGTGCCCTCTCCCCCTCGGACAGGCGAGCAAACCCCAGCTGCATGGGTTCACCCCCAGACAAGTCATCCCCAGGAGGCGTGGGAGGAGAGGGAGGCACGGGTGGGACAGCAAACGTAGGCGCCAATCTGTTAGAAGGCCTCCGCAGGCTCTCCTTAAAGGAAGGTCTCTCCCTGAGTCTGGTGTCAATCAAAATCAGGAAAGAAATAAGAGACTCGAGCTCCACTGGTAGGTCCTTAGCTGCAACCTCATCCTTCAAGGCATCCGAGAGACCATGAGAGAAAGCAGCGACCAGAGCCTCATTATTCCAGCCCACCTCTGCTGCCAGGGTACGAAACTCAATGGCGTATTCAGCTACGGATCGTGAACCCTGTCTGATGGACATAAGGAGCTTCGCAGCAGAGGCAGCACGAGCCGGCACATCGAATACCTTCCGAAGAGAAGCAACAAAACCGGAAAACTCGGCAACCACCGGATTGTTGTTCTCCCATAAAGGGCTGGCCCAGGCCAAGGCCTTGTCCGAGAGCAGCGAGATCAAGAAGCCCACCTTTGATCTCTCAGTAGGAAAGGCATGTGGCAGCAACTCGAAATAAATGCCCACCTGGTTAAGGAAACCTCGGCACTGAGTTGGCTCTCCCCCAAAGCGCTGTGGAAGGGGGGCAGAACCGGTCATACCCCGAAACACCGCAGGCGCAGCAACAGGTGTCGGGGTAGACTCTGGCGCAACAACCGGAGCGGCAGTAGGAGCGGGCCCAGGAGCGACAACCGACCCATCGGCAACGGAAGCTAAATGAGCCGTGCGTTCAAGCAGGGTTTGCAACGCCACAGCGAACCGACCCAACAGGTGATCCTGCTGATCAAGTCTGGCAACCAGCGTAGGTAGCGAGGATGGCCCTGTACCGTCAGAATTCATGGCTTGGTCCTAATGTCATGGAACCATGAACCAGACGTACAACAAGAGATAAGTGGAAATAAGAAGGCTTTATTGAAAATAAAGCTGTAAGGCAAAAGTCCAAACGGATGGCTAAACCGAAGCAGGGTCTTGCGAAGCCAGAGGTCAGGAACCAAAAGGGTAGTCAGACGAAGCCTGGATCAGGAACCAGCAGGGTAGTCAGACGAAGCCTGGATCAGGAACCAGCAGGGTAGTCAGACGAAGCCAGGATCAGGAACCAGCAGGGTAGTCAGACGAAGCCAGGATCAGGAACCAGCAGGGTAGTCAGACGAAGCCAGGATCAGGAACCAGCAGGGTAGTCAGACGAAGCCAGGATCAGGAACCAGCAGGGTAGTCAGACGAAGCCAGGATCAGGAACCAGCAGGGTAGTCAGACGAAGCCAGGATCAGGAACCAGAAGCAGCAGCAGTCTTAGAAGCATGTGAACACAGGAGGACCAAGCAAGGAACTGAAGCCACAGACCTCCTATATATATGAGCTAGGCATCCAGCTCCTCCCAGTGGGAAGGAGAAGCCGCAGGGTGGGAGGCTACAAGAAACCCAGAAACCAAGATGGCCGCCAGCACATGTCAAACGAAGGAGAACAGCAATAAGGTAAGACCATGACACCAGCCAAGATGTGGAGGAGACATCCGCCGCTTCCTCCGCTAGGCAGGCAGGTAGTGATGAGGAGAGTGGCGTGGGAGCTGATGTTGCAAGCGGTGAGGCTCCTGACCCAGAGACCATTGAGGAGGACCTCAGTGACGTGCAGACAGTACTCGATGATGATAATGTAGCTCATCGCACTTAGGAGCCGGGTGAATTAGGGGCTTCATCATCATCAGGGAAGAGGGTGGCAGCTTGCCCGTGAGTCAGCGGCAGAGCCAACAAGTCGCTAGCATGGCCGGGAGTCAGCAGGGTGGCAGCAGTGGGAGGTCGGTAGCCAAACATGCCCGGGGTAGACCACCCGCTTCGCAGGAGCCTATCTGCCCAGAAAGTAGTGGTGCACAGGTTCACGGAAGCAGCGGCGGTAGCAGTCAGTCAGTGCGTAGTGTTGGGGGTAAAGTCCCCTACTCGGCGGTGTGGACATTTTTTGTTAAGCCGCTGGAGGAGGCGAACATGGGCAGAAGGTGAAGAATGTTGGCACCATGGCCCTGTGTCAACATATGCAGCATCACCATAAAGTGGCATGGGAGAACCGTTGCTATGATATGGTGGTCCAGCCTGTCGCATAAACCGTTGCATTACCCAGTGGCACGCACCCGATTTCAGGCAGTCAAGGCTCCACTACCTCAGTCGAAGGGAGCTGTCTGTCCTTCCGTCGATCACCAAAGCGATTGCCAAGAGACAACAGTATGCGTGCACTCACCCAACGGCGCAGAAGCTGAATGTGCTCCTGTCCAAATTGCTGGTGCTGCAGTCCCTCCCCTTCCAAGTGGTGGATTCTGCACCTTTCAGAGAACTGATGGCTTGTGCAGAGCCGAGATGGAGAGTCCCAAGCCGTCATTTCTTTGCCAAAAAGGCAGTACCAGCCCTGCACACACATGGAGAGCAGAAGGTGGGCCAGTCCTTGAGCCTGTCTGTGTCTGCCAAAGTGCACGGCAGCGCCGACGTGTGGAGCTGTAACTACCGTCGGGGACAATACATGTCCTTTATGGCCCATTGGGTGAATGTGTTCCTGCACAGCCACACCACCAAATTGGCCAGGTGACGCCGCTTCCGCCTCCACGTTGTAACGCCGTTGGTCCTGCAACAATGTCCGCCTCTGCCTCCTTATCTTTGCTGTTCTGCACCTCATTTGCCTGGGCGAACGGAGTCACACAGGGGAGGTACTGCTCCGTGTCCATCATCAAGAAATCGAATCCTTGCTTTCCTCGCGACAATTCAAAATCGGAACCATGGTGACCGACAATGGGAAGAACATTGTGTCCGCTCTGCGTCAAGGAGGGCTGAGCCATGCGCCCTGCATGGCACACGTGTTCAATTTGGTTGTCAAGCGGTTCCTGAAGTCTTCCGCCCATCTGCAAGACATCCTAAAAATGGCCAGGAAACTTTGCATGCACTTCAGCTACTGGTACACTGCAAAGCACAAACTCCTTGAGCTGCAGCAGCAGAACGGCATCCCCCAACATAGGCTTCTATGCGACGTTTCCACCCATTGGAATTCCACCCTCCATATGTTGGACCAACTATACGAACAGAGAAAGGCCATAAACGATTTCTTGATGATCCAAGCGGACAGGAATACTCCTTTGTGTAACTTCGATGTCAGCCAGTGGCAGCTCATGAGTGACACTTGCCGTTTGCTCAGGCCCTTTGAGGAGGCCACTTTATTTGTCAGTCTCCAGGACTACAGGATGAGCAACGTCATTCCATTACTTCATGTCCTGGAACAGATGCTGGTAAATCTGGCTGGTCAGGGGACTGTAGATGTTGCACATAGTTCTCACGGCCACATGAGCCCTGTGGGGGCTGAACTGGAGGAGGAGGACATTGGAGCACAAGCAATGTGTAGCAAAATGGGTGGTTTTTACACACAGGTGACGGGAGAGGAGGTGTAGGAGCAGCCAGAGGAGCTACAGGGCAATGAGGAAGTCTAGGTTGAGGACTCAGACACACTGTGGCAGTATGCAGTGGAGATTGAGGCAGGGAGTCCCTCTGAGTCTCTTGCACAAATGGCCTGATGCATGCTCACTTGTTTGCGTAGTGACAGCAGAATTGTCACCATTCGGCAGAGGGATGACTTCTCGCTCTCCACCTTGTTGGACCCTTGCTACCGGTCCAAAATGGGGGCCATTTTATTTTTTACACCCGCTGAGAGGGAGGACAAACTGAACTACTATAGAGACATCCTATGTAGTCAGTTGGCCACTACCTATCTGCGCCATTGTCCATCCTCTCACAGGTCTGACCGGGGGGGCCCTCTGCACTTGCGTTCCTCTGCCATGGCTGCTGTGGCAGGGCGGGGAGGTAGGAGCAGTTTCAGCTCCATAAGCAGAAACTTGAGTCTAGAGTCGCTGATGAGCAGCTTTCTTCACCCGCCTAGTGAAGAAACTACTCACCAGCAGCTAGACCTGGAGCAGCAGATGGTGGCATACTTGGACATCACCCTGCCACCCCACATTGAAGATCCACTGGACTACTGGGCAGCCAAACTGGATTTGTGGCCGCAACTAGCAGAGTTTGCCCTGGAAAAGCTGTCCTGCCCGGGCAGTAGTGTGGCATCAGAGTGGGTGTTTAGTGAGGTGGGGGCCATAGTTACCCCAAGAAGAACTCGCCTGTCCACCCAAAATGTGGAGAGACTGACCTTTGTCAAGATGAATCAGGCATGGATCAGCCAGGATTTCCACCCATGAATGCCTAATGCATCAGACTAGATCATCCATGGTGCCACACCAACACTGACAAAAGAGACCGGTTTCTTCTGGATACCTGCTTCAGCTACTATTCTGATGCTGCCACCCGCCTGATGCCACACATCTGATGCTAAGTGCTCCTTCTTTCACCCATCTTCAGCTGGTACTCATATTGCCACCTACCTCCCCACACTTTCACCGGGTCACTCTGTGGTCTCCTGATGCTGCTGCCACCTCCTCACTATGTCACCTTGCCACTCTGTGGTCTCCTGATGCTGCCGCCACCTCCACAAGGTCATTGTGCCACTCTGTAGTCTCCTCATGCTGCTTGCACCTCACCACTATGCCATAAGGCAACTCTGTGGACTTCTCATGCTGTTCCCACCCTCCCTACTTAAATAACTGGGCCACTATTATTCCATTTGGGCCTGGCTGACATCATTTATTTGACTCTTCTTCTGATCTGTCAAATGAAGTAAATAAAAAAAAAAATATATATATATATCTCCAAGGAGGAATGGGGGCTGAGTAATTAAGATGATGGGCAAAAAGAGTATTTATTATGAGAGCATTCATCCATCTTGGCTTGCATTGGCCCCTGTAAAAGGTCCTTGACTTGTCCATCAATCCTCATTTCAGGTGCCAGGACCCATACCGTAAAACAGGCCAGCTCTATGATGAGCATTTGGTAACCCAAGGGACCATATATTATTTGTACAGAGGGGCCCTCTGCAGTCTGAGTGCCCATGATTTTAGGTAAAAATAAGAAAATGGAAATTCAGAGCAGTAAGGCACTCGTCTGAGCTTCAGTTGTATAGTGAATGGCCTCTCCCCTTTATTCCTAATAATATTACATTTGTTCAGAACCTAAAAAATGACAAGCCAAAACATGAGGAATCCTATTAGATCCCATGTAACAAGCAGCTTATAAACCCCATACACATAAATCTAGTCATTACTGATATACCCAGATTACAGTATCAATTAGTGCAGCAATAGGGGAGACCTCAATTAGATTTTTATAGCCCCCCAAGGGTTTTTTGTTATAAACTAATAAGTCATGTGATGCTGTTAATATAGGAGTAAATCATTAGGACTAGGCTAATTTTATGAAGTAAACATAACAACATCCTCCTGAAGAAGCCAGCACTGTGTGAACCATCATTTCCTTTCCACAATTGCCGACCACAAAGTGGATGTGTGGGAATTAGATAGAAGGTTAATTACAAGACCAAAAATTCTGCAATCATGTTAAACTAATGAAAGTGTAAAAATAATAACATCCCTGTATTTCCCCCCCTTATTTAAACTTCAGATTTTTTTTTTATTAGATATTGTTGGGTTAAAGTGCCTTACGAAGATTTGCACCCCCTTGTTGTTTTCTTGATCTGTTAGATTTACAAACTGGAATTAAAATGGATTTTTGATTGGATTCTAGTTGGATTTACACAACATGCCCAACTCCTCGAAGTTCCAAATTACATGAGATTATATATATATATATATATATATATACACACACACACACACACACACACATACATACACACACACAAATACACTAACACAAACAATAATTAGGACAATAAAACTGAGAAACTTAATATGTATAAATATTCACCCCTTGAAAGTCTGTATTTTGTGGAGCCACCTTTTGGTGCAATTCCAGATACAAGGCTGTCTGTTAGCTTAGCACATCTAGGCACTGGGATTTTTACCCATTCCTCCAGGCAAAACTGATCAAATCCCTTCCATATAGATAGGTTGTATTGGTGTACAGCAATCTGCAGGTCATGCCACAGATCCTCCATTGGACTAAAGTCTGGGGTTTGACTAAGCCTTTCCCAGACAGGTAAACGTTCCCTCTAAAGGGGTTGTTGTCACGCTTCGGTGTGGGAGGGAAAAACCACACAGAGCATAATAAGGAAGGGGGGGGGGGGACGACGACAGGGAATCAGGCCTGAGAATTATGGAAAGAAGATGGACACCTCCTAGTGAAAACTCTAGCCAAAATCCTGACTGACTACCAGTATGAACAGACCCCAAAAAGGTAGGTGTGTTCATACGCAGGAATACCTAGAGTCCTATCTAGCCCTATAGGACCCTGGTACTAATGGCAGGGACGAGGCTACCTGTTCCTCCAAAAGAAAGGACGAACAGGAGTCTCCTTCAGGCCTAATACAAACAATAGGCAAATGCAACACACAGAACCCAAACAAAATACAAAAAAGGAAAGAAAAGACTTAACAGTGGGCTATGGAAGCACCAGGAACTCCGCCGAGATCCACACACCAGCAATCCACAACAGAAACTGAAGCTATAAACTACACAGCATTGTGGGAGAAGCAACACTAAATAAGAAAGGTAAAATGACCACAATAGCAACACCTGAGGCAAGGGGTTGGCCATTACCAGAAACACAGATGCCTATTGATCCACAAGGAAAACCTGTCAGATCAAACTACGTGTTGCCAGTCTCACTGATCTCCTGACACCTGACACAGGAACGTCCGTGACAATTGTCCCACAAAGAATATTCCACATTTTTTTAAACCAGTACCTGAATTAATTTGCTATTGCATGCAATTAAAAATTTTGTATAGCCACTAAGCTATTCATTAAAATGTATCTGTATAGCGCCACCTGCTGTTTGCTCTTTTCCTTATTTCTATGTCCACTTGACTGAGATTGTCACACATGATCAGTTCCATAACTGCCACAAACCCCGTCTCCTGTTAGATGCGGTCATAGTTACAGGGAGAGAACCATAGCAGAAAGGACACACAGCCCCTCCGGGTGCCAGCTTTGGATAAATCGACCAAAGCAATTGGAACAATTTTTTATAGTAATAATGGGAAACCTCCTTTAACATCTTCAGAGCCGTCGTTGTACATGTATGTCGAAAGATAAGCTGTGACATTACCTATTGTGAATGTAGGATTTTGTGTACATTGTGAAAGTCTTCAGACCCCTTCACTTTTTTCATGTTTTGTTGTTACGGTCTTGTGGTAAAATAAAAATACATTTGAGTTTTTCTTCATAAATCTGTACTTAATATCCCTTATTGATAAAATGAAAACAGACTTAGAAATCTTGGCAAATTTATTAAAAATGAAAAACTAAAACCTTTTATTAACACAAGTATTCAGACCCTTTATTCAGGACCATTCTGAGGTCTAGAGCACTCTGGATCAGGTTTTCAGTAAGAATATCTCTGTACTTTGCTCCATTCAGCTTTCCTTCAACCTTTACCAGTCTCCCTGTCCAGCCGCTGAAAAGACCAGACGCTGCCACCAACATGCTTCACTGTAGGTGTGGTATTGGGCAGGTGATGAGCAGCAGTGCCTGGTTTCTTATAGACATGATCCTTACAATTACCAAAAAGTTCAATCTCGGTTTTAGCGGACAAGAAAATGTTTCTCACAGTACTTTAGGTGCTTTTATGCAAACTCCAGGTGGCTTTCAAGGGTTTTACTGAGGAAAAGCTTCCTTCTAGCCATAAAGCCCAGATTGGTGAAGTGCTGCAGTGATGGTTGACCTTCTGCAAGTTTATCCACTTTGCACACAGGATCTTTGGAGCTCAGCCAGAGTAACCATTGGGTTCTTGGTCACCCCTTACCAAGGCTTCTCTCCGCCGATTACTCAGTTTGGTAAGGCGGCCAGCTATAGGAAGTCTGGTTGTTCTAAACGTCTTCCATTTAAGAATTGTGGAGGTCACTGTGCTCTTGGGAACTTTCAGTGCAGCAGAAATTATGTTGTCCTCTTCTCCAGATCTGTGCCTCCACACAATCCTGTCTCTGAGCTCTACAGCAAGTTCTTTCTTCCCCTTGGCTTGTCTTTCCAAATCATGTCCAATGAACTGAAATTACCACATACAACCCCAATCAAGGTGTAGAAAAATCTCAAAGATGATCAAAAGAAATGCGAGATCCCTGGAGCTAAATGTCATGGCACAAAAAGTCTGAAAGACATATCCATGTGAAATTTTAGATTTTCCTTTTTAATAAATTTGCCAAAAATTCCAAAATGCTGCTGCTTTCTCTTTTTCATTATGTGATATTAAGTGTAGAATGATAGTGGAAAAGTAGACGGAACAAAACGTGAAAAAAAAGTGAAAGGGTCCGAAAACTTTCCGAATGCATTGTATATAGGAGATGTCTGTTATTGTATTCCTACCTTTGATGATAATGAGATGTCTGCTGATCTGTACAGACCAAGAAGTAGCACCTATTATTAAGCTTAGAGCCTAGTGCAGAAACTGCAGGATTTTAGGATTTTTATTTAACTATAGATTTACCACAGGTGACTCCAGTCAAGTGTAGAAACATCTCAAAGATGATCAAGAAAATTGAGAAGGCCCCTGAGCTAAATGTCAAGTGTCATAGCTAGAGAGGAGCCCAATTTTTTAAAACTTCAACAAGGAAAATTAAAAATAACCACCAAAAATTCTTTAAAAATATGTTAATCATAAAAAGGGAATTTAAACAATAGGTCATTTTCTGATAACACATTCACTTTTTTGCAATTTTTGGAATTAGATTCTAGAATTGGTCAGAATAAGAATAGGCCTTAAAACACAGTGAGGGTCAAAAAGTTATCAATACGGGCGTGAGGCAATAGAGGACTTTATGTCTGAGACACTAACCTGTGCCCGTTACCACTGAGCACAGTATGAATACCAGGGCCACAGTGTTTATAACACAGGCATGCCTACATGCCGATAAGACCTTTCATGCTGCCAGACTCCTCATCTTTATGAGGGAGTAGTCCAACACATGCTTCAGTAATAGCGAACCCCCCCCCCCCTTTCACCTCCTTACAAGAGAAACAATTACAGGGCTCAATTTTATTTCCTATCCACGCGCACATTTCATTCAGTTTGTAAGAACTTTTTTACAGGACACTTCAAGACATGCTCGCCTTTAAACAGAATTTTACAATTTGCATCTAGAATTCATCTACATAGTTTACTTTCTTTGTAAATACAAGGCATAACTTATCACATACCGATCCCGAGTTACAGCTTGTATTATACTCCAGGGCAGGACAACAGAGTCAGAGCTGAAATCTCCTAGCATATTTTGTCACTCCCCATAAAAAAAATTCATAAAAAGTGATCAAAAAGTCACACTCACTAAATGGGTATCAATAAAAGCTACAGATCATCCTGCAAATAATATATAAATAAATATTATTACTAATTTGTTACATCGCCGCCATATTTCGCAGCTCTTTACAAATTCAGAGGTTTCATGTACAAAACAAAAAGACATCACAACTAGTGTTGATCGTGAATATTCGAATCGCGAATTTTAATTGCGAATATCGACACTTTGAGAAGATTTAGAATATAGTGCTATATATATATATATTCGTATTCGCGAATATTCTAGATTTTTTTTCATCTGAATTCATGATCCCTCCCTACTTCTTGCTTGTGGGCCAATGAGAAGGCTGCAATGTCTTTGTCAGAGCTTAGCAACATCCCTAGCAACCAATAGGAAAGTTGCCTACCCCTTACTATATAAGAACCTCCCCAGCAGCCATTTTCTGCAGTTCTGAGAGAGAGAGAGCAGTGACATTGCTGTGCGCTGTGCTTTGCTGTGTCATTACATTAGATAGATAGTTAGATATATATATATATATATATATATATATATATATATTACAGATAGTTAGTGGGAGATAGTCAGTGTAGGTTATATCCTGATATAGTGGAGCTGATAGGTTCTGCTGTCCATACATACATGCTACAGACATAGTGCTGGGATGTCACAAGTTCACAGCAATACTTAGTGCACCAATCAGTAATAAGTAGTCAGACCTGCTAAAAGGTGCAGTTGCACGTATTGTGCTAAAAAGAAAATAATTTTTTATATTGATGACCTATATACAGGATAAGACATTGATATCAGATCGACCCGGGTTCCGACTTCAGACTGTTGCAAGAGGCTGCAGCGCTCCGTGAGCACTTAGGCCTCTTCCTAGGCCATGTGACATCACGTTCATCGGTCACGTGGCCTAAGCGCAGCTCAGTCCTATTCAAGTGAATCAGGCTGAGCTGCAATACCAAGCACAGCCACTATAGAATGGATGGCACTGTACTTGGTAAGCTGTGAAGAGACCAAAGCGATCGGCGGGAGTGTTGGTAGTCGGACCCCCACTGATCGGATATTGATCACCAATCCCGAAGACAGGTCATCAATATCAAATTCCCGGGTAACCCAGTTAAGTATTAAAAACACAAGACAAACTATATAAAACATCGCTGTAATTGTACTGGCCTTGAGATCGAAGGTAACAGGTCAGTTTTACCACATAGGAAACATTGTAAAAATAAAACCCATATGACCATGGCGGAATTGCGTTATTTTTTCCAATTTTCCGCATTAAAAATAGCGCTATTCGAAAGTGAAAAAAAATATATATAAAAATAAAATAAAAGCCCTCATACGGCTATGTGGACAGAAAAATGGTAGCAAAAAAACTGAAAATTGTCCGTTCTTACAAAACCGCTAAAAATAATTAGCGTTTACCATTACGCACTCGGAACCTCAGAACAGTTCCACCCATGAAAGGGTTAACAGCAAAACGAGTAGCAGGCTCCATAGTGAAATGCATGCCAAGCTGTGACCTTATGTAGGTACAAAAGCCGGCGCACAATAGAGGCGGCATGGCGGTGCTCGCTCGCCATTATCCCCTGACAGGGCCGTGACTATCTGCATAGCCGGATCCTCCTGCTCTGCGCAGCACTAACATTAGTGTGACCTTTTTCTGCTAATTGGAAAATGGAAAGCAAATAAACCCTGTCACTGAATGAGAAGTGTTCCCCCTTTAGGCCGGCCAAACGACCTCAGAGGGGGGAAGAAGTTCTGAATCTTCTCTCCTTCTGCTCACACTGCAAAATCTTTATTACTTCGGAGAGCCTTGAAACGCGGTAATGCCCCTCCAGTGCAACAAGAAGTAAATAAATTTTGTCTTATGACCACTTTGGAGAAACACACAACCAGATTTGCTCAGCAGGGATAGATACCGGACAAGATAATGAAGAGAGAACACACATATGACAAGGGTTTACAGCGCTGGCTGTCGCTTTAAAGGCTTTTAATACTTCACAAACAGGATACCGGGCCTATTTCTTTAAAGATACAGTGTCTCTTCTGGGACGAGTAATGTTTAAAAAATAAAAAAATAAAAAAAAGACCGTTACCGCGCCGCCTGAATATAAAACGTTGGTTAAACCTGTTCTACCATCAAAGTAAACGGTTTCTTGTGCAGAAATAGAGGGAAGACTTCCCCGTCAAAGAAGTTATATAAAGGGGCCGTATTCTGTGGATCTTCAGAAACTAATTGTTTGCTTAGATAATCATTGGGGTTGAGCGAATCGGGTTTAGATTTCTGTAGCCAAACCCCGATTCTTTTTAAAACTACATTAAGAATATGGGCTCTGTCCTACAGCCTCCGCGGAGGTCTTACCGAAGTTTCAGCAAATATCACGAGACGTACTTAGTCTCGCCTCTATCACACGTCACTTTGTTTATTTGAATAAATTTTTGTTTCAAAATATGAAGTTGAACTTGACTTTGAGGCACGAAGCAGAGTTCCGTAAAGTGGCATATATCCAAAATTGGCACAAATTGGAGCATCTAGGGTTTTTACAGCCCCCCCCCCCCCGCCCCGGTGCTCGTAAAGGGGCGGGGCTTAGTGGAAAGGGAGCAGAGCTTTGCAGGAAAGGGGGTGGGGCCTAAGATACACCAAAACTGCACCACAATTCCGGCTAGAAGAATCTGTCCCAAAGTAAGCCAAACAATAGAGTCAGAAAAAAACAATAGAGTCAGAAAAAAAATAAAGTGTCTACCCCCGCACCACATTTATCTTCCAGGCTGAGCCCTGGTGACAAATCCGGTGCAGGCCTAAGGTTACCTGTCTACAGGTTTAGTAAATCTGGGCCAGAGTATATTGGGAGACATGAATAAGATTTATTTACTGAAACGGTTACACCTCTTTAGGCCAGTTTCATAGGTCTATATTACAGCCACAAAACCAGGACTACCCCCTTTTCCTTGTGGCTCTGCTCAACAAAATCTGGATCACCATAATGTCCTATATGGATTTATATCTGACTCCAAAAAAAATGGTGGGGTATGGGATATGGCCTTTGCAGATGCCATTAGAAACCCTATAGTGTGACCATATTAGTGCCATGTGAACCTGGCCTTAAAGGGGTTATCTGAGTCTATCCTCAGGATAGGTCATCAACATCAGATTGGCAGGGATCTGACCCCTGGGATCCCCGCCATCACTGGCCTAGGAAAAGGCTGAGACATTCATGGAGATGATCGGTGGGAATACAGGGAGTCAGATCCCTGCAGATCATCTCGGCCCCTTCCTAGGCCAGTGACGTCACTGTATAGCGTTCACGTGACATAGATGCAGCTCAACCCCATTCAAATCAATCAGGTCTGAGCTGCAATACCAAGCACTGCCACTATACAATGTATGGTGCTGTGCTTGGATAGCTGACTGGAGCCTGTATCGCTCACCAGAACTTCTGTAAAAATTATTGAATGCGGATCGGACACAGACCAAAACAGTGGTTGTGTGTATGAGGCCTAACTCTGATGATTCTCTTAGGACAACAAGGCTACTTTGACGTATGCATAGCTGGATACTGCAGTTCACCACCAGAGTCCATTGACTATAATGGGACCCAATTCGGATCTGGGCCGTTTTTGCCACGAGTATCGGGATTCGGCAGGACAAAAACTAGCGCAAGTATCCTTTTTTTTTTTTGTCTAGCCAAATCCTGGCTAGACAAAACAGACCATATCCCCACCAGGTCTCATTATAGTCAATGGGCTCTGGCAGTGCTCCGGTCGTATCCCACTCCGCCAGACACAATGAACTACGGTACTGTTCCAGCAGAGGAATAGTTTAAATGCATATGTGAAAGTAGCCTAACTTTTCTCACCCTCTACAATAATTCCTCTTTCTACAAATTTATATTTTTGCTTTTACCGCGAAAAATGTTTTTTTGTTTTGGTTTTTAGGGATTTTATTTAGGCATGAAGAATCCTGGTGTAATCCCCATCCAGGAGCATGTAATTTGTGTCCAGTTATCTTTTGTACCTGCAGATCCCTTTGAAGGAGTTTCCTCCTAATGCCTGCGCTCGCTGCGAGAACCTGTAGCTCTTAAAGACTGATTAATTGTTTTCGGAGACACTGCCCTGAGCAAAAGTATCGCGCAAGGAAAGTAATAAACATCCAAAGTGTTTCTTCTTGGCAAGCCGAGCGAACAAAAGCCGGGGACGCGTTTTAAATCTCCTGCTTGGCTAAACTTGAATCAGTCTTTGCAGTTCAAGCCTAGCAGGAGCCACACGTTGGCCGGAGAACAGAAACCGCAGCATTCTGGGAAACGCCACATGCAATGTTGGTGATTGACAATTGGTCGACCGTCACATGTTCCTGCCGGCATGGCGGCGGCTTTGAAGCTAATCTCAGCCTGAAGCTCTGGGCTCCTTTCAAAGAAGCACCATAGTCAACAAGCCAGGTATTCATCACAGGTTAAGGTTGAATATGTCCTAACAATACAAACACGAGCGTGCAGGGGATCATAGAAGGGCTAAGCCACGTGGCATCTTGAGAGTTGTAGTGTACTAGCCGGTGCAACTCTTCTATAACCAAGCCGCTTCTATTCTCAGTCTGTGGTAGAGTCATTTTAATTCCGGGATATTAAAAACCACTTTTTGCAAAAAGCTGGTTGAGAACAGAGCACGGATGATGGAAAATATCCACTGCTCCGCTGGGAATTCAATGCATATCAAGTATAATATTCACTTACTGTATGTTCTAAACTAGCAAACATTTCCCATCGCAAACAGAAGGAATGCTAGTAAAATAATTTCCGTCCTTAGACGTATGGCTGCTGGCCACAGACGGATCATTGTTCGGCCGGGTTAACCCATTCGTTGGCAAGAGTCTTCCATTCACTGTGTGAACACCTGTCATGTTCCAGTTCAGTCTACTGATAAGGTCTGGAATGTGTGTAAGGCCCGTGCAAAAATATTCAAATCGTCCAAGAAATGTTTTTGTTCAAATTATACAAGTAAATTATGGAAATATGGCATTTCCTTTAGCATTAGACAATCCAGAAAATCTGATACTTAAGAACATAAATTCAATATAGACCAAGAAAAAAAGAATAAAAAGAAAAAAGTAACTTTAAAGCTGTGTCCACACAGTCTCAAAATGAGTGGGTACTGAGTTTTAATTAATTTTCTGTGACCATCTGATAATCCAGCAGCACCTATTGATTTGCAATAGAGAGAGGGACGGAGCAGGGCAAAGCCATAGTGGAGGCCTCGACAGGACTGGGTTTGTAGCCAGTATTAGGGATAAAAAGGGGTTAATCAAGGAGGGTGAGGTGAGAGCTAGTGGTGAGAGTGGGAAGAAGGGTTGGGTAGAGTTAGGTAAGGGGGGGGGGGCAACGATATCTGTTATTAAGAGGAAAGGAGGGAAAGGCTTTCCATTCCCGCTTGTCCTAGACCTGCCTGTCCACCCGCCCTTTCCAATATGACGGGAGGGTGGTGAATTTTTTCTGTAGCATCAGTCGGCGGAGAGGAGGCCTTTGAAGTTCTTGCTGGAGGGTTTGGGGCCCATCGGGTAGATGCAACCCCTGTTGTGAATAAGGTTTTGTTGGTGGTTCCCGCTGGGAGCGGTCCATAGGAACAGGTTAGGTTGAACCAATGGTTGTGGTATATCACATCCTTGTCAACCCTAAGTCAAGGAGGTGTGACTAAGGATCATCCAGAATAAGGCCTTTCCTAGACCTCCATGTTATACAATGGCAGGTATGGTTAACGGTTTGTTAATAACGAGGCTGCTGTGGCCCATACATATTCCATCGTCACACAGTACGTCCATGTAAGCTAGGTTCGCATCTGCGTTACGGTATTCCAGTAGTCTGTCAGAAGAGCAGTCTACTGACACCGCCAATCCCCAATCACTATTATGGGATCAACAGTATTTTGCCGTCAGAAAGCTGGCATTCATACTGGAAACCCGAGGGATCCCATAATAGTGAGAGGGGACCTGAGAGGCTCCCATGGTGTCAGACTACGCCAGATACTGTAATTCTAATAGTCTGCTCCTCTGCCAGAACAGAGAACTATACTGTAAGGCCTCTTTCACACAACCGTATGGCTTTTTCAGTGTTTTGCGGTCCGTTTTAAACGGATCCGTTGTTCCGTTTTTTGTTTCAGTTTCGTTTTTCCATTCTGTTTTTCCGAAATGTGACATGGAGGGGGAGAAATGTGACATGGAGGGGGAGAAATGTGACATGGAGGGGGAGAAATGTCACATTTCACCCCCTCCATGTCACATTTCTCCCCCTTCCATGTCACATCAGCCCTCCAGGTCACATCACCACCTCCTTTTTACATCACCCCCACCGACTTATGGTTTCTGGTGGTTGGGGGGGGGGGCGCCAAAATGTAGCTTCGCTTGGGTGCGCAAAAATCCTTGCACCGGCCCTGTGGAAGGGCTCCAGGGTATGGGAACCTATTGGCTCCCAAGAAAGAGAACCACCTAGCCAGTGCCACCTATTAGAAGTGGTTCCCTGTGAGTCAACACCAGACTTTCTAGGTGGCGCTGGCGAGATGGTTCTCTTTCTTGGGAGATACGTACCTCTTTGCATATCCATTTCCCATGGAGCATTGCCAATAAGTCTCCATACTATGGACTTTTTCCAGCGAGTCTCCATACAGATGGTCTCTTTAAGGACATTCAGCACCCTGCCTAGGCATGTTAATTACCGGATGCCTTCCTTTAAGTTACAAGAAGAGCATGTAGGGCAGTTAATGTCAGATGAAGACCTTTCAGGGCATCAATGGGGAATTTGGAAACCTAAAGCCTGTATTAGACTGGCAGATAGTCTTCGTTCGTAGGAACACTCAGTTAGCAATGATCTGGCAGTTGCAAACAGTGGGTCTGCAATATATGAGCACCAGCCCGTGTGGACACCATATGACGGATGTGGACCAATTCACTTGAATGGGTCAGCGATCAGGAAGATACAGAACGAAGGTACGGAGTGCTTTCGTGGCATTTTGGTCCCTGCCTAGAACATGCTCTATTTTTTTGCAGTGCGGACGGATCGCGGACCCATTCAAGTTGAAGTTGTCTGCATCCATCAGCGCAGGCCACATGGACGGTGCACGTGCATTGGATCCGTTCGGGTGCGTGAGCCCCAATACCGCTGCCGATTACCCGATGAACAAGCAAATGCTCATTCATTGAGAAATCCCAATCTTTGAACAAGTTTAAAAATCTGCGTTTGGCCGAGGCAGACCCTGGTGTCTGGTCACAATCTGCTGCCTGCAAACAATGATTCAGTATGGGGTAGAGGGATGGCATTAGTGATCGCTCCTCTCTATACTGTAATAGCAACGGTCTCCTCCACTGACGAGCAGGCGAATGCCGGGAAGGAACGTTTCCCTTCCGACAATCGCCTGCATAATCTTCCGACAGCCTTTAGAAGGGTACCTACCAAATGTGTTAAAGAAGGTTCACTAACCCACGGCCTCTTCTCAGACTACAGCACATTACTCGAAAGAGTGCATCCATTGTTCATGCAAGGCCACGGACAAATGGATGCACCAGGAGTCGCAGTGAGCTAAGGTCAACAGAAATGTACTAGACCAACCTAGCAGCAGGCAGATAATAGGACAATGTGATGGGAGCCTTTTAATAATTTACAGTTTCCGCACCAAGGTCTGATAATGTAAAGGGAGGTGTCAAAGCCTGATTAGCAATAAGAAACACAACAGCTTAACCTCCACGACTTAGCAGCCTCATCTAGCTCAAATTACTGATCCTTATCTTGTAGAGCTGTAGCAAGGAAGCAGCAGGAAACATTACACCTTCTCGGGGCCTGTCAATCTCTGTCTAGGCCTTCACACAAAAGGGCCTCATTTATCAAATGCTTCGGTATGTAAAACTGTGGGCACCAACAGCATGAGATCTACTGAGTGAAGGTGGGTAATCTCAGCATCTAGATAAACCAGAGAATTGGGGTTAACACATTTGGGACTATATTAGATTGAACCTGAGTATCAAGATGAATAATAATAATAAAAGTATCATATTAACAAAAATAACAATAATTAATGGATGAGCAAAAGATTTACTGAATGAATATGTATGAGATCACAGACGCCCAAGGCAATATAATCATAACTAAGGCAATTATATATATACACAGTGTGTATATATCTATATATACACACATACACTAGCATATTTATATTGCTACAAATACTAAAGTAAAATTAACAAAACATTAAAATATCACTAGAACATTAATACCAATAAAATAATAAAAACTAATAATAAATACAAAATAAATAACAAGAACAAAAAATTAAATTAGTAAAATAAAATTAATTGCACCAATAGGGGTTTTCCAGGGAGTTGTGCCAAATAAAGAAAAAGCTCTCAGTCACCTCATTATCATCACAGATAGGATTACAAGGACAGGTAGCATGTCTGTATAAATAACACAGGATCCACCGCTCACCACCTTCTCCTCCATGCACATTGACCACTGCATAGGTCAGAGCAAGCCCACAAAACTCTAAATATTAGTATCCCAATAAATATGAGAAAAATGTGATACATGAATAAAACAATATCATGGATCCTAAAGTACAATATTAGTATTATTAAAACAATACATAAGTAGTAAAATGTTAAAAATCTAAAGTTTTTTATTTTTTTTATTTAGTTTTTATTTGTACTCCCTTTATTCAGTATGATTCATATAGGATGCATGTAGACAATTTGAAAAAATGGACAGATGTTGCAGCAGTTCAGCCTTTGACTTGACATAATGAATGGAGCCGTGTGTATTAGGAGGCGATCCATTATTAATGAATATATGCACTTCCCTTGTTACCATAAAAATTTACATTTGGAAAAAAATAAAAAGAATTTATGCATTGCATGTGACCCATATTCGAAACATTTTGATATTTTATTCCAATACAAGGCATAGCGATAAATCGTACATTTATATTTTGTGAGGGAACTTGCCCCTGTGTACTGTCACCCCCTGTAATAAAATATCTGACAAATTTGTGAAGACCATTATTTTACATATCTTGAATAACCTTTTTGGTGTAAAGCATGATGTTTAGGACCAGGAGGCTTTTTTTCAATGCACCACCTTTACAAGAGTCCTTGCAGTCCTCTGTTCTCATTAGGGCTCTTGCACACAACCGTATGTATTTTGGAGGACCGCAAAAAATGGATCCGCAAAAAATACGGATGACATCCGTGTGCATTCCGTATTTTGTGGAACGGAACAGCTGGCCCCTAATAGAACAGTCCTATCCTTGTCCGTAATGCGGACAATAATAGGACATGTTTGATTTTTCTGTGGAACTGAAATATGGACATATGGAAAATGGAATGCACACGGAGTAGCTTCCTTTTTTTTGGGCCGATGAACCCACCTCGGCCATGCCCCCACACAGCCCCTGCTTCTCATTGTCGAGGTTAGCTTTTTTCAATGGGGGGGGGGGGGGGGGAGAGTAATTTCTCGCTACTGACTTGTCCAACTATGCTTTGAAATTTCAGAGTTTGTACAAGAAAAGGTTCCGCTCCCTGCTCTGTCTGGTATTGCAGCTGAAGGTCATTGAATTGACTAAGGCTGGTGTTGGAATATCAAAGAGAATCCATTGACGAAACTAAAGAATTTTCTAAGACAGGGAGAGGGGATTAGAAAGAGAGGCTCACCTGGTAATACCAGCTCTGTTTACAGGTCATGTCTGGTATTACAACTTCATCCTAGTCACTTAAAAGGGGTTGTTCAATTAAAAATATAAAAAAATTCAAACCATCGCCTAGAGCTGAATACTCTTGTAACTGCATGGAATTAGCAATGTAGTATAGCCTCTGAGATATTTAATAAAATCTCTGTATAGTGCCACCTTCTCTTTGTTCTTTTCTCTGTGCACCTCAGCCATATCACTAAAAGGTGGTCACACATGCTCAGTCCTATTCTTCAGCTGCCACCTGCCCTATTTACTTTTAAAAGATGTGACAGTTACAGGAAGAGTGCTGCAGGAGAAAGGACATGCCCCTGAGCTGCAGATGAAAGAAGGACACGCCCCCTGAGAAAAGACACACCCATGAGCTTCCAGCCATGAATGTTGTGTGCTCGATGAGGGTATTTTACAGAGTTTTAGTGCAGATAAAACAGCGTATATTCAATGTTATCAGCACAGGAAAGTATTAAAAGAACAAGTAATCTTCCAAGCAAAAATCACAGAAACCTAGTTTACGAAAGCAATATGTATTTTATAACAGCGTGGGGAATACTGCTTTAAATAATTTCAATTAAGTCGTCAGATTTTGTGATTAAGGCAGTGTTAAAAAGGAACATTTGCAATATTTTCCTGGCAATAAAGAGAAGAACATTCAGGTATCTATCAGAGGCATTAATTACATTTAGCGTGCACACAGTCATTCAGCTATTCCAAGATGACACGTGCGTAAACTTCAGTGGAATCAGGACCGTAACTTCACAAAGTCTCCCAATGCATCACGGAGAGTTACATAAGAGACTGTGCTCATTTCTATTTTTACAAAAAAAAGTGTGTGAGGCTATTAATTAGCGGAAAGACATTCTAAAATGTGGATTTAACAGAAAGTGGGCTTTGTTGAGACGGGTAATGAGGAGACACATGAGCACCAATCAGGCCAATTATCCTAGCATTCTGCAGGGGCCTTCCTACAATAGACAGTCGGGGGGAGAAGGAACAGTGCTTGCTTTCAAGTGAAGCCTATAATAATACGTGAGATCAGCAGAAAACTGAGATTCTGTTACAAGTGCACTGATTTCTGGGCAGACTTGGGTTTGTAATGCCCTCACTGGATCTTTACATTACTTTGGTTTTATTAAAACTCATCATTTTCTAGAAATCCATTACAAAACTCGTAAGTAACGCATGGATTTTGATGACAAATCGCAGCAAAACACATGAAAATCCTACATAAACTAGACTGTTGTGTGCAAACACCATAAGACTCTTTTCAGACTGCACTTTGCATATGGTCAACGGGCAGAGTCCTGCTCTATAGTCGCCATACACTGCAAACCGCAAAAGTATGTATTATTGTGTAAAACATGTCTTTACTGTAGTCTGTATGCACAAGGTATTAATAGACCATATCCACATGCAGGGAGACTATTGCAGAGGATGGGTATGGTAGTCGCCCTGAAATATGCTAGCTGACAAAGTCCTTCTCTACTGCCCTCGGGGGATGGGCGTCTTACTTCTCCCTTACCTCGCTGATACTTTGGTTATGGTGATGGGCGTCTTAACTAGTCACTACCCCCCCCTGCAGCAGTGTCTGTAAAGCTGGTTGTAGCTGCTCACTTTACTGTCTGGAACTCCATAGCTTCAATGGATTTTGCACCTGTTGGACCTTCCTGTCCCTCTGGAGCAGTGTTCCTCACATTGGAGATTTCTGGTTCTAAGGATCAGGAGCTGATGGACATGCTCCTCATCTCCTCACTAGCCTAGCCATCTCGCTCTCCTGACAGGAAGTTGGGCCATCCTACTCCTATCAAAATGGGGAAAATGGAGTGGTTAACTCCATTCCCAGTGTCATCTAAATGCCATCTGCTGGTGTTACAGTATATGACATGGTTAAACATCTGTAGTACCCCAAACCTACTGCAATGCATTATAATATTCATGTTATGTTATGTTACACTTCATGTCATACACCTTATAAACCAGCAGATGGGGTTTGCAGTGTTTGGAGTCAGTTTAAAGTTTGGCGTGAGGAACGATGTGATCCATGAACTTGTAAAGCGCTGTGGAATATGGTGGCGCTATATAAATAAATATTATTGTTGTTATTATCTCCCACTCCTCCAGGCCACAGATACAGCTCATGTAGGAGAACATCATTGCCCCAGAGAGGTTGGAGTCTTAAGCCATGGAAGATTTGTAAACTACAGCATAATTGTGTCAGCAGAATCAAGCTATCAAGACTTCCTTGAGAAAGCCGCTACTGGCGAAACCGGTCGGTCAGAGGGATCTCTGTTACTGTTACGTCCTGCACAAGGTGTTTTCCCTCTCTATTTTATCTCCTGAGTTGCCACTTTTGCACGAGGGTCCGCAAAATAGCTACAAGTGACGTAGTCTTAAAGTTTCCTTTCCCGACGAGGATGGATTACCATACTGAATGCCCGGAGGGAATAAGCTATAAAGACCACTGGACCGCTGAAGTGACAAGTGGAATTTGGCCAGTACTGCGGACCGGCTGATCAGGAGGAGAAGACTGAGTATCACCCGTGGAGTGGTGAGATTTATCTGTCAAAACTGATCCTATTTTAAATAGACTTTATATTAACAGCGATATCCTGCACGCTCCAAGTCGTCGTACTCTATTGCTTTATTAGGGGTAACAGCTCTGTGGTTGCATCGCATTGCCCAAAGTGAATGCAAATAGCAAAGTCAACTAGTGAAGTGCAGAATAAGAAAAAGTACAAAGAGACCCGTTGGCTTATCAACTACCGATGCAGCCGTGAAACTTGCAACTGACTGTGGAAAGGGCATTCTGTGTACCAACTGCCAGTCTATGGCATGTTAAGAACTGTCCTGATATGCATCTCAATTCTTCAGTAAATAACTGTTCTGCTGCCTCCTCATTGCTCCCTGCACTACCACACTGCAAAATCAAGACGTGTACTCTACCTTACACCTCAACTGTCAGACAGGAGAACCCCAGAACTGGCGAGTGCCCCTAAGGGGAAAAAGTGTGCATCCTCCCCACCACTGCATGAGCCCGGGAGGCATCAGAACAGTAAGTACTACTACAAATACCATCTGGCCATCCACTCTCATGCTTGCCCCTGTAGCACGCTGCACATCAGGAATACTCCCAATACATATGTTAAACTGACCCGTTACACCAACAGATGTCAAAAGAGACTTCTTTAGCGGCATCTGGTGGGGTTTCCATTTTTTTAGCTGCATGGTACAGTGCAGCAAACTGCATTATTCCATGCAGAAGTATCCGGTAAAAATGAAATAAACGCTGTATCATTTTGCTTCCAACATAAGCGCCGATGGGTATCCATTTTACCAGCAAACATGTTAAAAGGGCATGAATGCTGCTTGTGTTTCAGAATAATTAAAAAAATATTTACATGAATAAAATGTTATACAATTTTATAAAAGTGAATTTAAAAAGTAGATTGTATGATTACTTAAAGAAGTTGTTCAAGGACTTTGTTGAAACCGGTAATGAGGAGACACATGAACACAAATCAGCCACAGCCAGGGAGGAGCACAATGGAGGATAGGAGTGGTAGTGGGTCTGGCTTGCAGGTTTTCACATAAATACAGTGGCAGTCCTCACACCAATGTTCCCTAGGGCCAGGGCAGTGATAGGGGGGCGTACCCTTTCTTCCTTCAGGACACAACCCGATGGTAGGTGGAGTGTCCCTGGTGTTCTGCGTTTGGTACGGGTGCAAGGCAGGAGATGTAGGTGTTGGCAACAGATTTCTCCTCTTTCCTTATTGAAAAGACATACATGCACAGCGGAACCAATCTTCCCGGTATATTGTGGAGTTGAGAAAGATTTAGTAGCTGATTTGTCAGACAGATAATGAACAGTGATGAGCGGCAGGGGCAAAATTCGAATTTGCGATATTTCACAAATATTTGGGCGAATATGCCGTCATATATTCGCGAATTTAAGAATTCGTAATCTCCAGTCATTATTTTCTTGATTGCAAAAATCGGCAATCGGAAAGTTCACGATGAAAATTAGCGATAAAAATTTGCGATCAACAATACTCCTAAAGTCAAAGAAACCTACTGTGTCCTTCTCCCATACCATGTAGATTCTAAGCCCTCATAGGCAGGGCCCTCTGTCCTTCTGTACCTGTCTAACTCGTCTTGTGTATGATTAATGCAATTGTCTGTATTATGTACAGTACAGACCAAAAGTTTGGACACACCTTCTCATTCAAAGAGTTTTCTTTATTTTCATGACTATGAAGGCATCAAAACTATGAATTAACACATGTGGAATTATATACATAACAAACAAGTGTGAAACAACTGAAAATATGTCATATTCCAGGTTCTTCAAAGTAGCCACCTTTTGCTTTGATTACTGCTTTGCACACTCTTGGCATTCTCTTGATGAGCTTCAAGAGGTAGTCACCTGAAATGGTCTTCCAACAGTCTTGAAGGAGTTCCCAGAGATGCTTAGCACTTGTTGGCCCTTTTGCCTTCACTCTGCGGTCCAGCTCACCCCAAACCATCTCGATTGAGTTCAGGTCCGGTGACTGTGGAGGCTAGGTCATCTGGCGCAGCACCCCATCACTCTCCTTCATGGTCAAATAGCCCTTACTTTCAAAGTTTTCCCAATTTTTCGGCTGACTGACTGACCTTCATTTCTTAAACAGTCTATTCAGTAGGACTATCAGCTGTGTATCCACCTGACTTCTCCTCAACGCAACTGATGGTCCCAACCCCATTTATAAGGCAAGAAATCCCACTTATTAAACCTGACAGGGCACACCTAGTGAAGTGAAAACCATTTCAGGTGACTACCTCTTGAAGCTCATCAAGAGAATGCCAAGAGTGTGCAAAGCAGTAATCAAAGCAAAAGGTGGCTACTTTGAAGAACCTAGAATATGACATATTTTCAGTTGTTTCACACTTGTTTGTTATGTATATAATTCCACATGTGTTAATTCATAGTTTTGATGCCTTCAGTGTGAATCTACAATTTTCATAGTCATGAAAATAAAGAAAACTCTTTGAATGAGAAGGTGTGTCCAAACTTTTGGTCTGTACTGTATGTGCACCGCTTATCATATGTACAGCGCTATGGAATGAATGGCGCTTTAATAAGTAATAATAATAATAATAATAATAATAATAAATATTGCAGCCTTCTCAATGGCCCACGAGCAGTGAGGGATCATGAGTACTGATGAAAAAACATCTAGAATATTTGCGATTACGAAGATTTAGCACTATATTCTAGATATTCACGAATTCTCGAAGTGCCAATATTCGCAATAAAAATTAGCAAATAGAATATTCACGATCAACACTAATAATGAAGGTGTGTTAAAACTTTAAAGGGGTTTTCTGTAAATTTTTTTTTATTAAATGCCTGCAGCGTGCCCCCTGAAACAGAAAAGTCATTGGCCGGAACCAGTGCACGTTACCATGTCTGTGTCCAGTCTGATGTAAACAGCGTGGGGACTGGAAGATAGAGACCACGGGGGCAGCATTGAGGACCAGAGCAGCATGGAACCGGTAAGTACGAATCTTCTATTTCAGGGGGCATGTGTTGGGCACTTGATAAAAAATAAATTATCAGAAAATCCCCTGGTTAATGTAAAAAATTTAAAACAGACATCATATAGTACATGACAATCTCTTTCTAACAAAGCTAGAACCAGCCCTGTACCTCACATGGATCTCCCCATAAATTTATATTAAGCTGGCAGCTGTAGCTCTCTCCCTATCACAGCTCAGGAGGCGTGTCCATTCTGCTGCAGCTCTCTCCCTATCACAGCTCAGGAGGCGTGTCCATTCTGCTGCAGCTCTCTCCCTATCACAGCTCAGGTGGCGTGTCCATTCTGCTGTAGCTCTCTCCCTATCACAGCTCAGGAGGCGTGTCCATTCTGCTGTAGCTCTCCCCCTATCACAGCTCAGGAGGCGTGTCCATTCTGCTGTAGCTCTCTCCCCATCACAGCTCAGGAGGAGTGTCCATTCTGCTGTAGCTCTCTCCCTATCACAGCTCAGGAGGAGTGCCCATTCTGCTGTAGCTCTCTCCCCATCACAGCTCAGGAGGCAGTTGAAAGATTGAACTGAGCATGTGCGTCCACCTCAGCGACCTCAGAAAAAGAACAAACAGCAGGTGGCGCTACATATACATTTTACTGAATAACTCAGTGTTTCTATCAAATTATAATTACCTACAATTACAAAAGTATTCAGACCCAGGTGCTGGTTTGAAAACTGTAATATATATTTTGTGGGACAACCCCTTCAAGTAAATAGGACAAACTACAATTCACTTCTGACATGCGATGCGTCTAGTGTAAACACCTGCCTCCTATTCTTCCTGACAAGATGGCTCCAGAGTGTTAGATACTGATGCATACCTCTTGTGGCAATTGACAATTGCAGTAATATATATATAATATATATATAACCCATTACCCTTAATACAATGGTTTATGAAGGATGCATAATACACTACCAACCCTCTCAGCCTGAGCCGCTCATGAGAACACAACCGGATTGAAGTACACAGATTAACTTGCAGAAAATTAGTTTTTGTGTTAATAATAGATGTTAAAAATGGATAGGAATAAAGCAAATAGGCTTTGTGTATGGTGATACTAAGTGTTATGTCTGTCATTAGCTGTAATAAATGTCTGCGTGGAGACCAGGGCTAGAAGAAAAAAAAAAAGCTAAATTTTCTTAAAAGCATGTTAAAATATTAATAGATATATGAAACTGTTGTTATGAGTGCTACAAGTCTATCAGAGCATTGCATCATTGGGATAATAGAGTCCTGGAAAACCAATTATACCTAGGTAGACTATTCATACCCAGCATTGAATGGGGGATTCCCAAAAATGTACTTGCGCTGGAAATAATGTGTGAACTTCTATGAGGTTTCATTATGCACCAATAGTTGTCTCTAGTCTGGCTGGTATCAGCTACTTTAATTTGTTCCCATGGAGCATTGTTTGAAAAATAAGTAAACAGTATCACCCACCGTGCATAACAGTTTTTAACAATGTTCAAAAACTAAGCCATCCTACAATGATGTTTCTAGCCTGTGCCAGTCACTTCACTGGTCGTCCATACACCACAGAATACATTTCAAACTTATTACCCTCACCCACAAAGTTTTCCAGGGTTCTGCATCTTCCTACATATCCTCCCTCGTTTGTATACCACCCTACTCACGCTCTACGCTTTGACAGCGATCTAAGATTAACATCCTCCATAATTGAAACCTCTCACTCCAGTCTCCTAGACTTTTTTTGAGCTGCACCTGGACTGCACTGGCCGGACAATCAGGTTAATTCCCAACATCCATAGCTTCAAATGCTTATCATGTTCCCTAAACAAACACTTCTCCGTTTAACGAATCTCCCTTCACCCCCCCCCCCCCCCTCCTTCATTCTTCAGGACCCAATGACATCTTCTGGCAGATGTCCCAACACTCAGTGCACCAGCTCAAGCAGCTCCGTTTGCACCACCCTTTCACTTAAACGGGTTGGCTCATCTCATACATTGAAGGCATATTGCTAGAATATTCCCCAATGTCTGCTAGGTGCAGGTTCCACCTCAGGGATCCATACTTCTCTCTAGAGCGGAGCTCGCAAAGTGAAGGAGAGCGAACCGTGCAAGCACGGCTTGCCCTCTATTCATTTCTATGGGATTGCTGAAAATAGTCGAGCAGCGTGCATGGCTATTTTCTGAAATTCCATAGAAGTGAATGGAAAGCACACCACGTTAGTGTTGCCACCTCTCCATTCACTTCTATGGGGCTGATGAAAATAGTTAAGCCAGCGCTCTACTATTTTTGTCAGTCCCACAGAAGTGAATCGAGGGCAGCCACGCATGCGCAGTCCACTCTCCTTCCTTTAATATTTTGGGGCAATGAAAAGAAAAACAACACCAATTTCACAAAATTATTTCTGCATTTAGTGGTGTGGTTATGTCGTGGTTACGATGCAGCCGCACTTGAGTACTGCACAACTGTATGAGCTGCAGCGGGCTCTAATTAAACTAATTAGGACAGCAGTGTTTAGTTGGTCTGCATGGCCATTAACAGTGTAGACTGCCTAAACAGTACACAGCTATTTATTTTAGAGTTTGCGGTAGCTCGTACTGCCACCCGGTACATCCAGTTGGATGGGAACACTCCAAATTGCTATATGTTATTTTTTATGCCATTGTATGCATTTCCTTTGTCACAGCTGCTACATTCCTATTTCAGGCTGGTGAGTGCATTACATATATCCAACACTAGAGGTCTCTGTGACACCATTTATATTAGGCTAGCCACAGGAAGTTAGAGAGATTAGGAGTTAGGAGGAGTGGAAACAGACTTGGCTATGTTCTCCTGGGTCTAGCCCAGGGAACAATACTACTGCAACCTTTGTAGTCCAGGATTAGGACTTATTGATCCTTTACCGTAATAACCCTTCCAGGGATTAAGAGAATTGCTGTATCTTGTGCAACCTTTTCAAAGAATGGAGCAGAGAGTTTGCCTGCCATGAGGGAGACCGCCCTTGGGTTGCTGAATTACTGAATCATTGAATATTGCTGAATTGAAGATTAGAAATTACATAGGATCCAAACTATTATTGAAAAGGCTGAGTAACCAGAACAAGATCAGGAACCAAGTACAAGTAATCACTCCTATACAGTTGAGCTGGAACCTACATACACCACCTCACTCAGCCTGTTATTGGAATTTACAGCTTTACCTTCTGTACTTATGACAAAGTGCTGCTATACTTATTGAAAGACAAGTAAAGTTTCTGTTTGGTTGACCTACTCCATCTCCTAATTGCACCTTACGGTGCAGGCATGGCAAACACAGGGGCCCAGCCACTCAAGCACCCTAAGCATACCCACTACCATCAATGGCACCTCAACTTCCATCTGACTGATGTTCCCTTCAACAGAGAGTGCCCGGAGGATTTAGTGCTATCTTCCCCTCCACTGTAGGCCAGGCCAGGGAGCTACTGAACTGTGAGTACAACTACTACACCCATTTGTCACACCATTACACTCACATACTGCTCCTGCGGTCCTGCACGTTGCAGTGGCAATTCTATACCCATGTAGAAGCACCTTTATTCTTCCTAGTAGAGGAGACCGGAATATAACCTGGATACACCATTTAATGTCCGTGACAAACATTCATCTCCATGAAATCATGGTCACTCGTGGTCACATGTACTACTATTAAACAGCACCCTGACCATATTCAAGCTACTGTTAAGCAAACTGCACATGGAAATTATTTTATCGAGACTCTATGATATTTACTTTATATTTTTTTTACAGGAGTGCCCCTTTAACCACTGTTACATTGTATACAAGAAATCTTTCCAGGAATAGTTCATTTTCATGAGCATTTTCACTTTTGGATGCAGTGTACATCTAATAAAAAGGTAAAATTATTTCAAATATCGCACATATCAAGATTATAAAATTTACAAGACACTAATACATTTTATTTCATCATCATTTTTTATGTCTTCCGCTGCAATTTCATAATGATCCAGAACATAGTTTCAGAGACACCGGGTCACTGTAAACATTAGGTCAACAAACCCCTTTGCCAGTAATCTATATTCAGAGTGGGGAGTAACTGTCGAATACCCGTATGTTCTATCCTTTATGGACAAACCTTAATTATCCATCTCCATTCTATTCTTGCTCATTTACTTGTATCACGAGCATAAATCTAATGCTGACGCCTCACTTCATCATCCCGGAGAAGTCGCGGCCACCTCCATCTCTGTTTGCAAAATGCTTTCTAAAACAAGCACCACATGTAGAATGCCCTCGGAGGCGTCCCCCCCCAGGCCCACATGAACGTGCCTTATGTCTACTATTTAGGGGTAATGAAAACTGCAGCATCTCCAGCAGAGAACGGATTCTGGGAACCAGCAAATCTGTTTCCCCAGTGACAGTTTAAACAACCCAAGCACCATGTGTGCTAAACGGATTCAGCCGCCTTCAGTTGCAAATCCATTTTTAAACTTGATAAATGAAGTATGGCTGCTGGCACTGCACACAAGGAAAGCAGTGTGTAGGGTACTGGAGACGAAGAAACATTATCTAAGGTGAAATGTTTTGATCCAGCTGCATAATGTCTGTCTGCTCATAGGAGTGTTGCTCCTTTAACTCGTTCAGAAACAGAAAAACTTGAGCACCACTCCAGTTCCCGCTCATGGTTGAGCTATGGTGACTGAAAGCACAACATGGTGGCCAATATGTGGCGCATCAAGAATGCCTTCAAGACTTGGGTTCAATCAACTGGCTAAAGCCAGCCAACCAGCCACGTGACATCAGCCAGTATTGCATTCGTTCAGCCGTCCTACAGACGTCTTACTGATGCTCACCAGCCGCATGCAAGTCCAATATGGTCAACCAAGGAGAACGTTTTTACAAAATCACCTCCCTGGTCCTTCAGCAAAACACCAAGTGATCGGCTGATCGCGTCACACACATGTAGCTTTGGTAAAACATGGCCAAAATTTTGCAACCTGGCCAATCACATTTTGGACAGGCCGAAGTCTGCTGTCATCGTGAGTGGTCAAGTAAATTTTTAAGACGATGGTTGGCCATTTCTATGTGCACCTTAAAAGGGGTTGTTCAAGTTTCTTATTTTTTTAAACAGCAAGCACGCTACTAGTATTTCAAAAAATATACTAATTTTCCCGCTGCAGAGATGACACAATATGTTGGCATATGAGCAAGTCACCCTTGCAGTCAGGACAAAAAAAAAGACCAGGATGGAGCGGTGGTGTTGGAATGGAGATCACTGTGAGTAGAATTAATTTTTTTATTATTCTAATAGTGTCCCTGTCGTTTTGTAAAAGTAATATAACTCAGACAGTCTTGGAGGTGTTGCTTCTTCTCCAGACGTGGATCCCATGAGAATATGGGCCACTGGTAATGGTAAAGAAAGAACAAACACTAGGAGATTCTGGGTGATGCTGCTAGTTTCAGGAATCATGCAAAAAGTATTTTTACATGCAGATTTTATGGCTTGTACGTTCTTGTTGAAGAGAGTCCAATCCAAAACCGCTCTCATTCAGCAGTGGTCTTTGGATTACTCCAGACACAGCCTCCTTATTCAAGTTTCTCACCATCTTTTCTGCTACCCATTTATAGGGTAGTGAAGTTGACATATGAAAAGAACAGTCATCTCTATGTAATCTTGAGGCTCAGTGTTGACCTCTTGTCCTCCTCCTTGTACACAACCCTAACTAGGGTATAAGAAAGGGCAATGATCGTAAACATGATGGAAGTGTACAATAAAGTGCAGAGGTGAGGGCAGAAGAGGGCCCCTGTGCAAAAACTTTAATATGTGAAAGCTGTATTGCCAAGAGCAAAGTGTCCATCATGGCTGTTGTCCGAAATGGGATCTCTATACAATACATAATCGAAGGGGTTATATATATATATATATATATATATATATATATATATATATATATATATATATATAAACTGTCCCAAACCTGTCAACATCAGTAATCTAATATTGCATACAGAGTACAGTACTTCAGCCTCAGCGGTTCTGATCAAGATGTTGTGTATATGGTCAATATATAATTATTCAAAAGCCTCTCTGCCCCATGAGAAGGCACCAGTATTATAAATCATGGACCATGAAAGGGGGGCTGTTACAGGTTTTGCCACCTGGGGCAGGGTTGCCAACCAGAATATTATTTTTTCTGGACAACGTGTCCCAAAATCCCGGACACCCAACATTTTTTTTTACGGACACACTGGAAAACCATAATGAATGATTATAAGTAATGCATTTCTACAGCTCAATATGCTGATGAGAACTCATTACCAGCATTTACTGTGAGCTGTAAATTAATACCCAATAATAAATAATTACTACAAAATAATCCAGTCAAGTACCACTAGCCTCAAAACAATTACAGACACATTATATATATTTTTTTTCACAGAAACAGGAAAAAAAAAAAAAAAAAAAAAAAAAAGCACCCATTTTTATGGACTGTCCAGAAATTTTTGGACGGTTGACAACCCTGACCTGGGGGCGGTGGACAGTGTTAGGGCATGTATTTGCTAAGGCTACTTTCACACTTGCGGTTTCCCTTTCCGCTATTGAGATCAGTCATAGGATCTCAGTAGCGGGGGAAAACGCTTCCGTTTTGTCCCTATTCATTGTCAATGGAGACAAAACTGAACTGAACGAAACAGAATGCATTCCGTTCCGTTTGGTTGCAAGCAGCGTTTTCCTGTCCGCGATGTGGTGCGGAGTAATACAGACACAATAGAAAACGTATCCATTCCCAACTTACTTTCAATGGTGTTCATTACGGATCAGTCTTGGCTATTTTAAAGATAATACAACCAAAGCCATTCATAACGGACGTAGACGGTTGTATTATCATGGAGGGAAGCGTTTTTGCTGATCCATGACAGATCCAGCAAAAATGCTGGTGTGAAAGTAGCCTAATTTGTGGTCACTGCTGTAGTTGGAGCTCGGTTCCTTGTGGTTCAGTTGGGAGTGGGACCTATTGTATGCAGAATCCGTTTTTAGTTCAGCAGTGGCATTCTGGTGGTAGCAGAAACGTTCACTAGAAAGGGGCCCACTGCTAGGATCTACAAGATCAGCCCAGCTCTGCCTCATTGACTGTCCCTTCTGAAAAAGGGGGGTGCCTTCTCACCTTGGGCCTTTTTGTAGCTGCGTTGAGTGCACAGGTGATAAGCCTGTCTATAAATGAATGGCTGGGCAAGAAAATATTAAGAATAACTAGGTCAAAAGAAAAACGCCTCATCCTTACAGCTGCATATTTTGAGCAAAAACAGCTACTTTTAGGATCAGATGTTTTTTTATTGTGCCAATGAAATCTCTTTATTCACAGAGATATATATATATGGTATATAAAGCTTACAACCTTTTACAACCAGTGCATTGTATGACTCTTTGAATAAATCAATAGCACATGAAGTTTACAAAAATATACATAACCTTTGGCTCTCTATTGAGTATCTAGTTGGGAAAGATTGCTTCCCCATAAGCATAACCTACACTTTTCCCATCTGCACAAAGCCAAGTCTTGGAGTTTGAACATAAATTGATGGAAAACATGTCATTATGACTCTGTAACAACATGTGGGGGGGTGTATCCATCAAAATTCAGTCTGGAGTCTAGCCTTGTCAAAACCCTAATTTGACAATACAAAGATGATATAAGTATAAAATGAGTTCCCCAAATAAGAATTAGTATAGAAGTATAGAAAGGGGTTGTCTCCTCATGTCAATCCCTTTGTATACGGCTGACCGAGGGATCAGCTGATTGACATGGGACTGGATTCAGAAACCCTCTGGGTGGCCAGACATTTCCTCAGCTGCAGTAATGTAGTATTGTTCATGTAATAAACGGACAACCAGGTCCACCAGAGCTAATACAGTGGTCCAAGGTGGTGAAGTCAATATGACCTACTGTGATGTTCATATTGAAAAGAGGTGTCTTCATGAGACGACCCTTTTCGGTTTTTGCTAGGTCTTCTATTATCCTCATTGGAAGGAATGACACAATTTGTGTTGCTCAATGAAACAGAGCAAAAGCAAAGGCAAAATTGGAGGAGAGAAAGAAAAGGAACAGCTTAGCAAAGTGCGACCCTACAAGTAGATTGAATATGGAGGTGGCACATACCACATGGAACACACACATACCTCTAGGTCCTTCTGCTGATGCCATCTGAGGTTCATGCAAAAATCTGCCCTTGTTGGATGCTCATATGCTGTAATAAAAACAGAACATCATACAATAGTTGCACATAGCCTTGGATTCACGAGACAAGACCCCTATGCTATCCATACCATAAGGAGCTGTTTGCATCCCAGAACCCCCAATTTTGTATGCTACTATAGAAGAGCAAATGTAAGAATTTCAGCCATCATGCAAAATCCGGGAGCTCAAAAATTAACTAAGAATTAGAAAGTCAACAACTAAAGAAGCAGGTAGAGATGACAACTACTGTACGTTTTGATGGACGATGTCTAGATCTCTGGGCTTCACAGTGATACTTCTTATATCAATCATAAGATTTCCTTTTAAGCGTTCCCCTCCCTCGGAGTGCAAGGATTTCCTGGAAAGAATTTCACTAAATGGTGGTGTGAGCAGAGGTCACTCATGTATGTGTACGTGAGACAGCACTGGAGGCCAATAAAATCAGACGGTCAGTCTGCAGCCTCGATCTATATTCTTCCAGATTATGGCATTTCAAAGCAGTTATGACTTGCTATAGGATTTCCTACAAAAAGAGCAAGTTTCTTTTTTTCTGAGGCAGGAGATGCGAAGGCATAGACCTAAACATCTTCAAATGTTCTTGATTAAAGAGGTTATGCCACCATTCAATGTTAGTTTAATATAATTAACTAGTTACGGGTATAATTTATTCTCCAATACGAAAACACTCTAGTTGTTATTCTTTACTTGATTATAATGGTGTTTAATCTGCATTATAATGTACATGTCCACCTACTGAGCTGGATGAGGAGGTTGCACATGCTCTGTTCTATCCTTCAACTGCCAGATCTTTCAGAAGCTGTGACAAAGAGACAGCTGTAACAGAGACTCATGTAGGTCACATCCCCTGAGGTCTTATCCCCATAGCTACCAGCCGGAAAAAAAATCTAGCAGAACAATTGGAGCAGACAATGTGGAGTGGTAAAGGATTTAATTGGGGAGGTACATGAAATGGAATTCCCAACACAACACTAGTTCCGAAAATCCATAGACTTCCATGGCACCAAATCTAGTATATGTTACCCATAGCAGCCAATCGGTACCTCCGGCCTAATTACTGACTCCTGCACCATAGCCAGAAATTGCACTCTATGCCTTCTGCCTTGCACCCGCACCAAACCTAGAACATCAAAGGCACCCCAGCTACCATCAGGCAGGAGCCTAAAAAACATCAGGTTGTGCCTTAAGGGAAGAAAGGGTGCTCCCTTCTATCAGTGCCCTGGCTTTAGGGAGCATAGGTGTGAGGTTTGCCACTGATTGACTGTTACAGCCAGAGCCACTATGACTCCCATCCTCCGCTCCTCCTAGGAGCCTACTGTTACTTAGTGAAATGTTCTGACTTATGGTTCAAATATTTGTTATCTATGTTAATGTGATTGTGAATCCAATGGCAAGCGTGCAGGCATCTATAAGGTGAAAAACATTGTTTACCCATCATGTTGCCTGCTAGTTAGTTAAAATGAGAAGTCTAGTATTTGCAAAAAAACAAGACAGACATGCAAGAGAGAAGCTCTGCATACAAGCCCTCAAGTTGCAGAAAATAGGCCATCTCTGAGACTTCAGTTGCTAAAGAATAACTTCTAGATAAAAGTGCTTTATAAAGAAGGACGGACATCTTGAGAAGGTCTAGAACCTTCAAGGCCTTGCGAGATAACATCAGTGGAGGTATAGCCCTCACCAATGAGTATACTATGGGGGAAAAAAAAAGGACATAACATTTCAATACCTTAGTTGTAACCGGGGTTAGTCATAGCCCAAGTCAATGTTTGAGGCAAGGGCGAATTGTTACCAGTCCAGCATCTCAACACCCAAAGTAAAGTAATGCAGTCAATGATCCCAACTGCAACATTCATGATCCCAACTGTATCATAAATGATGATGTATCATCATTAACTGAGTAGATCTTCCACTGCAGAAGGAAAATATCAGTGCCAATAAAAGGAGTCATCTGAAATAACTAATTCCACAGAATGAAGACTGGAGAATATGAAGAAAAGGAAGTATCAGATAAACAGTTTTGTCAACGTCCATTAGAGATCTCCACTTTCTGAACACAACTCCCATCTGTCAACTGGTGCAGTTTATACTGTTCTGCCATTTAGCTTCCTACGGGGTATCCTGACCCATGAACAAGCCATTTCTTCCACCCATTCGAGTGTCATGGTGGAAGAATCATAAAATGTGTGAGACTAGAGAATCATAAAAAAACTGAATAAGGGAAATATATCTAGTTTACTGTATATACCCTTGGTGACACCAGGTGGAGCTACAGGGCTGAAGGCAAGAGTGCAGAGTTTCTGAAATTTTCAGAACTTCTTAAAAGGAATTTATAACTTCTTTTTTTCTACTAAGGGCTCATGCACATGACCCTGATTGGTCCACATCTCCTGGGCTGACCACGGCTCCCCTGACCTGAACGTAACTGATTGTGGGGGCTACCGCAGTGCACCTACATGTCCATGTGAGTACACTGCAATCGCCCAATGATCAGATAGAGACAGACTATCATAAATTACTATGATGCAGTCAGTTTGGGTGAGGGGAGCTGCGGTCGGCCCAGGAGGTGCGGCCACACGAATGGTGTTTCCTTGGCCAATCACGGTCGTGTGTATTAGCCCTAACTAAAACTAGATACTGATAAATATTCTTTTTTGTAATTAATCTTTTAATGGTAGATTTTTTTATTCAGGTTTTCTGTACATGATTATGGGGACTACAATTTTGCCACAACAGTTGAGAGATGTTTTACAGCAGTGGCAGGGACCATAAGAACCTTACCTTTCATTGTAATCCTGCCTGTGATTATGGTGATGCTGAGAAGTGGTCTCTGCAGGACAGGGCACATTTTTTATCCCCTGTACGCCAAATAACTGGCAGCAAAAAGTTTGGTGTACTCCATGCTTGCACAAAATCTTTTGACCTATCCGCTTAATTGCAGGTGTAGATTTTCATTTTGGTGCACAGACCCATAGAGATGTGCCACAATTATTAAGGGCCATGCACTTTTTAGTTATGGTACATCTGACACCAGTGGGAGACAGGTTAAGAACTGTGTGTAATAGGTTGTCAGTGGCGAACCTCCAATAGTGGCAGACCACTCAGCTGCTATGGGGCCCGTGAGGAAAAGGGACCTGCAGAAAACCTAAGACCCCGCCCCCTAACTACACTCATTACTGTACAGTATAGTATCCCTATTATCAGTGGAGAAAACTAAAAGGACCTGTGATGCTGTAATCACAGGTCCTGAACCTCTAGTAAAAGGAACTGCACAAAGAACGGTGTTGTTCACAGGTTAGATAGGAGCATCTGCCAGGACCTATGATGACATCATCTTCAGCATCACAGGTCCTGTGCTATTCATATAGATTATACTTAACCTGCTCCCCGCCACCTGCATAGCTCCTGCTTCCCACATGGCCACCGCCGCGATGCTAGGGAGGCTCGTGCACGTCACGGCCTGCTATTGGCTGCCCTCCCTATATGAGAGAATGAGGGGCCCTTGCATTGAGGGCATGTTTTACACGTTGGATAACCCCTTCAAGTCAATGTGGGTGCAGTAGAACATCATGCACACAGAGATACAGATGTAGCACTCAAGCTCTTAACTCAAATTTCTTAACTCATCGCGTTATCTTGAGACAAAAGCCATTGAAAAGCAATTGAAGGTGTTTGCTTGATGCATTTAGTTTAGATAACATGTCTCATAAATCATGAGTATTAACTCTACTACATCCAGACACTCAACCTGCAGTCTCCCTACTGTCTCAAAACAGTCTCCCTGTACTCGCCCTCTCCAATTTTCTTTTTTAAACCAGTTTTCAGTAACATTGCCCCTAACGCATGAGTGCTTGCCACGTCTTGACGTATGCTCAGCTCACAGGACTGAACAGGATGAGGCTTTTATAGGGCTGTGACATCACAGGGGATGGTTATGTGCAGATTGGCTGGCTGCACGGCATTATGGGTCATATATATTGCGTTTCCAGACTTCTTACATTCACCTTGTAACATGTGCAGCCGTTATTTTAGGAAAAACTGACATGTTACCACGAAGCTCCAAGAAATTCAGATTTGTGGAGAATCAAATTTTTCCTAAACTTTGGATCGAATTCTGCTTTGATTCGCTCAACACTAGTAA
Source organism: Bufo gargarizans (assembly GCF_014858855.1). Taxonomy (NCBI): domain Eukaryota; kingdom Metazoa; phylum Chordata; class Amphibia; order Anura; family Bufonidae; genus Bufo; species Bufo gargarizans. Next base: position 102,339,125 of record NC_058089.1, on the reverse strand, counting down.
ATAATTAACATTTGACAATAAAAAAAAACCCACATATGTAAGCATTTTTGTAACATGCAAATTTGATTTAAACAAATTGTTTTCTGATGCCACATTCCCTTTAATAAGACTTCATTTAGGGTTTTCTGAGGCCTATGCTCAATCTTTCCCCACATATTTCCCTAGTGGAATTGCTCTTCGAAGGTTTCACCACTTATACTATGGGTATTAGTTTCCAGCTGTAGATCGTAGTATAGACTCCTTGGTGGCATAGCGTATTGAGACTTTTAGATTTATTATCAAATAACATAAATTAGAGGAGATGCCTGTTCTCATCCTAATAAAATGGGCGATATTTATTTAGATGAAAAGCATCAGAAATCTGGCTTAATTTGCATAAAAAAAACTGGGGTACATGCCTTGCACCACATTTCTTTAAGGGGTTCTCCAGGACTTTCATATTGATGGCCAGGAGCGTAGCTATAGGGGGTGCAGAGGAAGCAGTTGCTACCAGGCCCGTTTCAATTTTTGCCTCAGGCAGCACGACGGCAATGTGCTTCCCTGCCCCTGGCCACGAAGCACCTGAGGGAAGGGGCACCCAAGCTTAAATCTTGTACCAGGGCCCATGAGCCTTTAGCTACGCCCCTGTTGATGGCCTATCCTCAGGCTAGGTCATCCATATGAGATTGGCAGGGATCTTAGCCCTGCCACTTACGCAGCTGTTTGAAGAAGCCCCAGCACTCACTTGAGCTCTGGCAAGTGCTATGGCCTTCTATCAGCTCACCAAGCACAGGTGCTAACAAATAGATGGTGCTGTGCTTGGTATTGCAGCACAGTTCATTCACTTGAATAGAATCAAACTGATTCAGCCAAGCAACCGATGAACATGATGTCACAGGCCTAGGAAAAGGCCTAAGCACTCATGGAGCGCCACAGCCTCTTCATACAGCTGATCCGCGGGGGTGCCAGAAGTTGGTCTCATATTGATGACCTATCCTGAGGATAGGCCATCAATATCAACATCTCGGAAAACTCAAGTATTTTAGAAGTTTGTGCGCCTAGCTCCACAGGAGGCTTGGCTTAAGATGCACCAACTTGCACTAAACCTTTGTTGCAAAGTAAACCAACCAATACGTGATGTAAAGTTAGAAGTGGCACAAAGCTTATTATCCATGAGTCACCAAGATAAATTTGATGCCTCTTTAGACTTATTTTATACTGTCTAAATATTAGACAGTATTAGTAAATCAGCTCCAATATCTTTGATTGTCAATGTCATCCTCAGACTGACATGTACTGATGAAGCGCAATCACTCTGAAACAGCTGTCTGTAGATGAGATACTGGCTTAGCTATAACTCTAAATTTAGCCTCAAGGACCTGTTTAAAAGGTCAAACATTACTAGGATAGGATATAGGACAGGATAGTATAGTCACCTTACATCTGCTGGGAATAAAAAACAACCCTGAGGAGCATTGCCTGGCCTATAAGACTCCTCACGCCTACTAGGCAGTCTCCACAAGGAGGCATAACATCACCCAAAATGGTTTTTGGCCAACAAGGGGGCTGGATTCTATCAAAGAGCAGTAGAAAAACATTACATTTTTTCTAAAAAAGCTTTGACTTTTTCAGTTGTTTTCTAAATTTATGGACATATGCAACGTCAATGGATGAGAGCATATAACCCAAGAGTTCATGGGATTAAATTTTAAAGGGTTGTCTTAGATTAGAAAAAAGGGTGGCATAAAAGCACCTCTCTTGGCCATGTCCGATATTGAAACTCATCACCATAGAAGTAAATAGGCTTGAGCCGCAATACCAGACACAGCCTATGGACGAGAGTGGCGCTGTTTCTTTTTCTAATCTCATACAAACCCTTAGTGTGTGTGTGTGTGTGTGTGTGTGTGTGTGTGTGTGTGTGTAAGTAAAACAGAAGTGAACCTACAAATCCAGATACCTACAAATCCTATTTTTCTTATAAAATGTTATCCTATAAGCAGCATATAGAACACCATAGAGCTAAAGTAATGGCTCTCAGTGTAAGGTATTGCGTTTGTTAAATAGGCCTGTCATTTCTGCCTTTAAGTGTCTTCTCCTGTCTACACAGCCGAGCACAGAGATCATTAGGGAGAATAAATTCCTGCCACTAAGAACTTGCAATCTAAATATTATCCAGTTGTGCAGTGTGTACGGCAGATGTGACACTTCATATGTTACGAGTCTCTCTGGAGGCGCCGCCAGTGCTGCTAATACAGAAAAAAAAAAAAAACCTGAAGACAAATTAGGGCAAGACAGTGTAATATTTAGACATTTCATGAACATATGTATTTCAACTCCTTATTAACACACTGAGTTATCACTTCATATCGCTTGCTGACAACACGCAGAGCCCGGCTGATTCAGAGTGTTACTGTCTCGAAGAGACACATTTTATAAATGACTCTTAAGTGACAGATCTTAGATCTCTGCAAGTCTGTGGCTGTCACTTTGTCTTCCTGTCTTAAGAAGTCATAAAAATTAGATTTCTTGATCATCCTTCTATTTCGAGGAGGCAGAGAAAGAAAAAAAAAAAAAGAAAAAAAAGGAGGAACACTAATTGCAAGGTTCTGTAATATACGTTGTCTGTATAATATATATGTGTATGTATGTGTGTGCAGTGCAAAAATTTTAGACAGATGTGAAAAATATGCTGCTAAGTAAGGCTTGTTTCACATTTGCATTTGCCGACCCGGCAGGCTGTTCCTTCCGGCCGGGAGCAGCCTGCCGGATCCGGCATTGTCAGGCATAACAAGAATGCTGTCCAGCCCCATTTCTATGTCGGAACAGCCTACCAGAACCCGCTGCCGGCAGTATGAAACAGGCATTAGAATGCTTTCAAAAATAGAAGAGTCCCCTATTCGGACCAAATCCCTAACTCTGTTTCTTGAAAAAACAGCCTAAGGCCTCTTTCACACTACCGTTTTTTTTTCCGTTTTGCGGGCCGTTTTTTGCGTTCCGTATACGGTACCATTCATTTCAATGGTTCCGCAAAAAGTAAAAAATAAAAGTTAGGTATGCATTCCATTTCCGCATTTCCGTTCCGTTGAAAGATAGAACATGTCCTATTATTGCCCGCAAATCACGTTCTGTGGCTCCATCCAAGTTAATGGGTCCGCAAAAAAACGGAACACATACGGAAATGCATCCGTATGTCTTCTTTATCCATTCGGTTTTTACGGAACCATCTATTGAAAATGGTATGCCCAGCCCAATTTTTTCTATGTAATTACTGTATACTGTATGTGGCATACGGAAAAATGGAACGGAAACAGAAACACAACGGAAACAAAAAAAAAAAAAACGGAACTGTGAAAAATGAACCGCAAAACACTGAAATAGGCCTCTTTCACATGACCGTATGGCTAAAACTTACAAGGATCCTCCACCATGTTTCACTGTTGCCTACAGACACTCATTATTGTACCTTTCCTCAGCCCTTCGGAGACAAACTGCCTTCTGTGATAGTCAAATGTTTCAAATTTCAACTCCATTTTTCTGCACTCCGGTTGCTAGGTTTTAGTGCACAGTTGAGTCGCATATTGAAGATATGGCCTTTTTCCATGAAGTCCACTTCTGGCTAACTTTACAAACAGTAGATGGGTGTACCTGGGGCCCACAGGTTTTTGCTAGTTCTGAGCTGATGCCACTGCTGGATAACTTCCGGAAAGCCACCTTGTTGTTTGCCTAATGCTAGACAACCCAGTCAACCACACCCCAGCCCTCAATTAACAATACCAGAGAGGAGAGAGAAAAAATAAAATTAAAATAAACCAACGGATACCCTCTTTCTCTAATTTTCCTAAATTTACTCTCCCATTTGGACCTATAATATTCAGAAGTGGTCCAGTTGTGTTTTATCTTCATAATGGTATTTTTCCTAGACTGCTAATACTGTACATTCATTGCTCTGATCCAGGCCTCAAGTCCTTGAGGGCTGGTGGTCTTCCAGTTGGCACAGATCACCCTCCTGGCTACTCACAGTGCCTTTAAATAATTAGATTTCCCAACACTCCTTTGAATCTCTATGCCATTTCCTAATGAGGTATTTACTGGGGCCAAAGGCACCGCTAATTTGTACAGTTGATCTCTTCTGCAATCCTAATAGTTATGAACTAAAGCTTGGGGTAAGGTCAAGGCATTTGAACAAGGTTGGCATTTGGCCCATCACATTCTTGACAACAGTCACAACACTAGTCAAGTCTAGGACAGGTGAAGTATAAGCATAGTTTATCTTGTGATAATGGCACCTGTCAGGGGGTGGGATGTATTAGGCAGCAAATTAACAGTCAGTGGTTAATGTGCTGGAAGCAAGAAAAATGGACAAGCATAAGGATCTGACTTTGACAGGGGCCATATTGCTAGACGTTGGTCCGAGCATCTTCAAAATGGAAGGTATTGTCGGGTGTTCCTGGTATGCAGTGGTTTGTTTCTATCAAAAGAGGTCCAAGGAAGGACAGTCGGTGAAACGGTGACAAAGTCATGGGTGCCCGAGGCTCCCTGATGCGAGGGAAGAAAAGCCTAGCCCATATGGTCCGATCCCACCATAGAGCTGCAGCAGCACAAATTGCTCATAATGTTGATGTCTCAATACAAAGACGCTAGAACACGCCGGGCACAAGCAATTCAAGGTGTTGTGGCCTCTATTCTCAGAGCTCAACTTCAACTAGGTTTATACAAAAACATGCATCAAGACCAGTTTTATTTTTTTATGTCGGTCTTGATTTCCCCTGCACAGATTGAGAATACACTTCATTTATGACCAGACGCAAACCTCGTCATAAATTAAGCGCATCCTCCAGCAGTCTGTGCATCTAGAATGACATCTACTCCAGCTCATAGCCGACGTAGATTTTAGTCATCATCTATTCCAGAAAACTGGAGTAAATAATGACAAATCTGGCAGGGACAATGGCCCCATCCACGTCACACTCCTCCATCTTTTTTGGAAAGTGGACAGTGTAAAATAAAATAAGAAGACATTTGCCCAAATGGAGTTTATAGAGTTACAAACTCGAGGTTTGCATCCTATTTCACTCCAGTTTTCTGGCGCCCCATGAAGTCTAACATTACAATAAAAATTCAGATAATAAAAATAAAAAAAAGTGATAAAAGTACATAATTGTACATGGCAGCAAATTAGAAGGATGAAACAAGTATAGGGGTGTGCAACAAAATGACATCATAACGTGTCTCATATCCAAATATTTGTAGATAGGATCTTCCAGTCAAGCTGCCAAGATTAACCCTTTAATCAGGCCTGAAAAGGCCTTAAAAGGGAATGGGTCATCAGAAATTGACCTACTGTTTAAATTGTGTTTTTATGCTAAACATATTTTTAAAGACTCTTTGGTGACTATTTTAAATATTCCATGTCAATACTTAGGCTACTTTTACACTAGCATTTTTGCTGGATCCGGCAGGGTTCAGCAATAGCGCTTCCGTTACCGATAATACAACCATCTGCATCCATTATGAACAGATCAGGCTGTATTATCTTTAACATGGCCAAGACGGATCTGTCATGAATTCCATTGAAAGTCAATGGGGGACAGATCAGTTTTCTATTGTGTCAGAGAAAACGGATCAGTCTCCATTGACTTGCATTGTGGGTCATGACGGATCAGTCTTGCTCCGCATCTCAGGACAGCATGCTGCGGTTTGCTCTCCGGTATGAGAATGGAACAGAATGCATTTTGGAGCATTCCGTTCTGTTCAGTTACGTTTTGTCCCAATTGACAATCAATGGGGACAAAACAGAAAAAAAAATTTCTCCGGTATTGAGACCCTATGATGTTTTCCGGTATTGAGATCCATTAACGCTAGTGTGAAAGTAGCCTTAGACATAGAAAAGAGTAAAATAAAATCCTGCAGTTCTCGCACTGGCCACTAAGCCTAATAATAGGCACCACTTCTCGGTCTGTACAGATTAGGTTAATGCAGTCACCTTCTTATCATCACAGGCAGGATTAGAATGACATATCATTATTACATAGAGATAACAGGGATTCACCATTCACAATTATCTGCGCTCTGGTGGCCTCTGCACAGGTCACAGAACATGCCTAGAAAACTCTACAGTAAACGTCGATGAGGTCCACTCCTGTCCATTGTGTTTATGGCCCATGCTGGCTGCTGTAAAGTATATCTCTAAATAACAGCAGCTGGGGGAAGATGGCCGTCCCCATAATCATGTATGTGAAATTGTATTTTCTGATTGTACATTTTAAAAATTCTAACAGATTAGAGAAAAGCATATGCGTCACTATCTAGTTTTACCTGGAGGAAGAAAATAAAAAATAAAAAAAAAGTTACACATTCCCTTTAAGAACCAGACACTTTTTTTTTGTGATTTAGCGTACTTGGTGGTTTATCAATCCTAAATTTTTTTATTTCTTGGACTACCCAAATTTTTTTAGCAGTGTTTTTTACTCAACACCTAGAGCTTTTTATTAATATGTTTTAGAGAATTTATTTTAGTTTTATTTGGGGAAAATTATTTAGTTTTTTGAACTATAGCTCCTTGTTTTTTTAAATCTGGAAATTGCCACCAAAATATACCCAAGTGACTTACCCTATTTTGTGTCTGTCGTTTTGATATGTAATCTGTATACTGTAGTTTTACATGCCAGGGATGATTATGGAGAGTTTCTGTTGGCGTGCAAATTTATTTGTATTTTATTATATATATTTTTAAAATATTTTTGGCACATACTATTTCCTCCAAGAGGTTATTAAAAGATTCCTAGGGTAAACTGACATGATTTTTTTCTTTGTATTTTCCACCTTAACTGGGGCATCCAAAGGAGTCTTCGTTAGGAAAATAGCCCCCTGTGGAGGCATTGTACACAGGCAGAGTTGATCAGGGTCTGCTAAGACCTGGCAGCTCTGCCCTAGACACCCATCGGTCACGTGATCACTGGATCCAGTGGAGGAAGCAGCAAAGCCACTTACTATTTGCTGCATAATGAGTGCCATCATCTGTCTTCTCCTCGAGGTCCCTGCCAGCTGGGAACCTGACCTGTGCCTGCTAGAGTGCAGGAGCTTTAATACATACTGTACATGTACAATGCTCTGGCTTGAAGCTCAGCACCAAATCCGTACATGTACTGCTCTTGGTCATTATCGGGTTAATTAATACACAAATCAAACTCTGCCCCTTTATGCTTTACATTAAGATTTTTTCTCTGTATACAAAAAAAACAACACTGAAATGACAGAAATGCTAACACACAGCTAACACATTTCTTGATGTGGGAAAAACAAGTCAGAGCAGTGACATTAGCCAGCATGTCACTGCTCTGAAGAGAGGAACAAAGAGCCTAAAAAAATACTTGTGCTGGGTGCCATTAGTAAGTGTGTGTGGTGGATGCCACAAGAGATGCCCTTTCCCACAGCTGGGGGTGGGAATAAAATGGGCCTGCTGCATAAATAATGTTACCTTTATTCCGTGGGTTCGTAATATTTTGGCAATACCAAATTTATATAGTTTTTTTTTTAGGTCTTACTACTGTTGCACAATAAATACACTTTAAAATTTGTTTTTGTGTCAACGTATTCTGAAAGCCCTAAGACGGGTTGATTGTACGTACCAGGAGACCTGATGAAATCATGAAATTCATTGCCTCATATAATGTCGATTCTCCTGGCTCTAGACTACCTAAAATATGGTAGACAGGTTCTCAGGGCATCCGATTCTGCGATCATCACATGACCAGAAGTAAGCGATGAAGGTTCTTTGTGAGATGAATTAGAAACTTTATTATATAAAGGAAAAGCTTCATTTGCTAAAAAAAACTACTACCCTTATAGTGAAACCCCTTGAGTGTCCTATACAATGTGTTACAGAGTATAAATATAAGAAAATAGCTACCATACTGATTCAGCAAATCGGAATTTTTTGTAAATATTTTTTTCTAGCCATGTAAAAGATACCTTTAGATATCATGACATGTCTATACTCCGTACTTTAAGTTCTGAGAAAAATCGCAGCCCCTGCCAACCCGTAATGATGCAACAGTGAAACGAGCTTCCTATGAGAGCGAAATTAACGCGTTGCTGTGGAAATGTGGCTGATACCGAGCCTTGAGTGGGAGTGACACCATTTGACGACCAGCCTAGGTTAGTCATCTCGTACTGTTGATTCGCAAGCACCTTTGCTGGTGTAACTTTGTAAACCGAAGATGAGAAGAAGAAAAAAAATTGAAGTTACTTTGGAGACTTAAACCCAATAAGATAACGTTCCCTCAATACATTGTCCACAGTCATCGTTTAGACACTACAGAGATAAAGAACATTTAAGGAATTTTTAGCAACAAGTGATTTGGGGGAAAAAAGTTAATTTTAGCAACTTGACTTCTACTCGAAAAAAAAAATAATATATTAAAAATAGGTCAAGAAGATTTATGTCAGAAAAGACGAAGTGTGAATGTCATCATTTTCCACTTATTAATACCTTAAGCGCTCACGCCGTGTATTTTTATAGCAAATGGAGCCTAAAAAGGTTACTTTGTTCCCATAGAATTATTAGCCAACCTTGTAATGTTCCTCCACCCAAAATATGCACTGTGTCACCCGATGAGGTTACTCTTGGGTTATATTAGCAGAGTAAGGCCTCATGCACGCGGACGTTTTTTTTTTGCGGTCCGCAAAAACGGTTTCCGTTGTTCCGTGATCCGTGTCTGTTTTTTCTTCCGTGGGTCTTCCTTGATTTTTGGAGGATCCACGGACATGAAAAATGAAAAAAAAATCTAAGTCAAGTTTGCCTGTGAAATGATAGGAAAAAACGGACACTGATCACAGACGCGGATGACAATCTTGTGTGCAGCCATGATTTTTCACGGACCCATTGACTTGAATGGGTCCGTGAACCGTTGTCCGTGAAAAAAAAATAGGACAGGTCATATTTTTTTTCACGGACTGGAAACACGGATCACGGAATCGGATGCCAAACGGAGCATTTTCCGATTTTTCCACGGACGCATTGAAAGTCAATAGGTCCGCGGGAAAAAAAAACGGAAAACGGAACAACGGCCGCGGATGCACACAACAGTCGTGTGCATGAGGCCTAAAGGTGGACATATCTATAGGGGAGGACATATCTATAGGCAGTACAGAGGTAGCAGTCTTTCCTGGGTCCTGAAATGGCCCAAAGGCCGTCCTGTCAAATAAGACGACGACACCAATATTATAAAATGGCACATGGAAACCCTGCTATAGATTTTGCATACGGTTCCAGGAGCTTGAAGGTGCTCACATACAAATTATACTATAGGGAAAAGAAGTTCATCAAGATCCTGCACTTTCAGATACTTCAACTCAGCATTCTAGTCTTCTTTTCATCCATCCTGTTCACGACATACATTCGTCCCTTTCTATATACCAATACTTTTACTTTGCTGCAACATTCCATATAGGCTATAAAGACTACGATAAGGCTCAGTCTATGTGATGCAGGATTTGTGGCAAAAATCCATAGAGATTTTGCTGGGAATTGTTTCACCTTTATACAATATATTGAAGGGGTAAATTCAGCAGCATGCTCATGGGTTAAAAAAAAACAATAGCAAAAACAAACAATGCAGCAGCACTCTGCAAACACAAATAATAAAGTAAATACAATAGTGCCATACTCACTATAGGAAATGTACTAATGCTAATGTTACATTATAAATGTGAGATTCTTGGCAAATACATTTTGTACAGAATAATTTGTGCCTGTCCGCCAGCGTCAAGGCGATCTCTTTAGGACAGGAACCTACACTAAATAAGGCCTCCTCTTGCATTGAATTCAGGTAATGCACCCATGTATCCTATACCTCTTTTGGTCACAAAATCTGGCATGTGGCACCTGCATTCCCTGAATCAAATGGAGGCCATTGTAGCGCCAAAAGAGGTATTATACAGTGTGGGCTTAATGGAGGCCCAAACATAACCAGCGGAGGTAGCATTTAGTATAGGTTCCTGTCCTAAAGAGATCGCCTTGTTGTTGGCAGACAGGCAGAAATAATTTTGTACAAAATGTATTTTTCAAGAATCTCACATTTATAATGGAACATTAGCACTAGTACATTTTCTATAGCGAGTATGGCACTATTGTATTTACTTGGTTATTTGTGTTTGCAGAGCGCTGTTGCTTTGTGTTTGTTTTTGCATTTATGTTTTCAGCCATTGCAACGGGATGTGCTGATTAACCTCCATTTATTTCTTTTTAAGAACAATACAAAAATTTACTGCAGAATTGACCTTTTCAATACAGAGGGGTGAAACAATTCTTAGCAAAACCTGCATGTAACATAGGGTTTGAAAGTGATATGTGGATGGGGTTTTGGTAACTCCATCCCATTGTACTGTTATTTGCTGCGTACTGGTGGCACGAAACCCGCACTGCAAATCCAAAGTGTCTGCACTCCCCCTAGAGAGTTTTTGCCTAGGCAACATCCATTTTGCTAATCAAAACCCGTGAAAAGTCATTCTTTCACACCTGCGTTCTTGTCTTCCGGCATAGAGTTCCGTCGTCGGGGCTCTATGCCAGAAGAATCCTGATCAGGATTATCCTAATGCATTCTGAATGGAGTGAAATCCGTTCAGGATGCATCAGGATGTCTTCAGTTCCAGAACGGAACGTTTTTTGGCCGGAGAAAATACCGCAGCATGCTGTGCTTTTTGCTCCGGCCAAAAAAACTGAAGACTTGCCGCAAGACCGGATCCGGAATAAATGCCCATTGAAAGGCATTGATCCGGATCCGGCCTTAAGCTAAACGTCGTTTCGGCGCATTGCCGGATCCGACGTTTAGCTTTTTTAGAGTGGTTACCATGGCTGCCGGGACGCTAAAGTCCTGGCAGCCATGGTAAAGTGTAGCGGGGAGCGGGGGTGCAGTATACTTGCCATCCGTGCGGCTCCCGGGGCGCTCCAAAGGGACGTCAGGGCGCCCCAGGCGCATGGATGACGTGATCGCATGACACGTCATCCATGCGCCTGGGGCGCCCTGACGTCACTCTGGAGCGCCCCGGGAGCCGCACGGATGGTAAGTATACCGCTCCCCTGCTCCCCACTACTACTATGGCAACCAGGACTTTAATAGCGTCCTGGCTGCCATAGTAACACTGAAAGCATTTTGAAGACGGATCCGTCTTCAAATGCTTTCAGTACACTTGCGTTTTTCCGGATCCGGCGTGTAATTCCGGCAAGTGGAGTACACGCCGGATCCGGACAACGCAAGTGTGAAAGAGGCCTTAACGAGTCATTGTACTTTTACATAATTTAATTTAATAGAGATTGGTGTAAATAGCAAATTTGTAAATCACTTGATAAAAATAAAAATATATATGCCAGCATCCACCTGAAAAAAGTCATAGCCACTAGGGGTCTTAATTCCACCTAAATTGCAGTCCACTGCCTATTGTCAGGCAAGATCCAAGGTAACAGACTTTTTGAGTTCCTAGAAAACATGAATGTACAGGAGCCCGCTTGTGGTTTAGCTTTATTCAATTGATAGCAGGACTGCACCATCCAAAATAAAACCCACTGACAGAAACTGCAGTGGTTTCAGCCATTGGATATGTTGCAGAATTTGACGCGGTCAAAACCCATTGTGTGAACATACCCTAATAGTGCACCTATCAATCTTGACTAGTACATGACATCACAAGTTTTGTGAAATTTTACAGATTTTTTTTTATTTTATTCTGTCTCCGAGTGATATTTTTGAATCTATGTTTGCCCCCTCAGGCCATGTACTAAGCATAACACAGTACATAGGTTTTGCCTGTGGTGTTTCCTCCACTCTATCTATGCTTTAATAGGACAGAGGAGCCACCTTTTTTAGCCCTGGCCTACAAACCCATTACATGTTTACCCATTCATTTGGATGACTACATTTCTCTTTCCGTGGCCATTAAGGCAGCAAAAACAGGCAAATAATACTTTTCCCCAACACTCCACCATAAAATGCAAAGCTGTGTTATTAGGACTTCAGTCAGTCCTGGAACCTGTAGTTCCAAAGACTTCACAGCTTCAGGTCCATCCAATGCTGCAGGGGCAGACTGGGAACTTAAAGTGGATCTCGAAATAAAAAAATAAAAAAAGTGGACCCATGTTGTAGGCAGCTTCAAATTACACATAAGGCGGAACAACAGAAGTAGGCAGGGCAGCAGTACCATAGTGCAGCACAAAATACCGCCCCTGCAGAACCAAATACCACAGTTCAGCACAATATTCTGTTTCAGCAGAATCGAAAACCATAATGCAGCACATAATACAGTTAAATACTGCGGTATGGGCGGTAATATAAAAATTGAAGTGAGAAGGGAACCTGCAGATGCTGGCTAGGTGCATAAGTGCCTGATATTGCTAGCATTCATTAATACTGAGAGCATAAGATCACTATGTACCAAGCTAGCGGCACAAGGGAGGTCTTAGGCGGCCCCCGAGCATCGGTCTACTGGGAAATTTCCCTGAAAGGTCTATGGCCAATCCACCCCTGCAATGTTGAGCTGTCTTGTTTCTGTTCTCCCTTTTAAGAGAAGTAAAATCTAGTGCAAAACCAAAAAGGTATTTTCATAGTATATTTACAATGTAAAAAATAAAAAGCATGTAGCAAACATCATGTGGCATGCTGATCTTTTCACGGAGTCGCATAATATTGTTTGCTACATGGTTTTAATTCATTTTCATCTTGTGATTATATTATTAAGGCCCCATAGATGATTCATCTGTTACTCTATGTTGCACTCATCTTAAAAGGGAGGACATAAGACAGATTTAGAGTAACAGTCATTTCCTTTTTTTTTTTTATAAATGAATGGTACAAGCAAATATAAGAAACCTTGTAATATATCTTATCAGAGAAAGATGTTACTTTTCTCAGACTCCTGTTCATTAACTCTCAGTTTGCTGCTCAGATCCGTATTCAGTGAAGATAGGCTGCCTGCTCACTTAAAGGGGTTTTCTGAGATCTTAATATCTTCTAGATAGGTCCTCAGCATCTGATCGACACCAGGGACCCCCGCCGATCAGAAGGCATTTGAGAAGGCACCAGCACTCCTGCGAGAGCCGCAGCCTTCTCGCAGCTTTTCCTAGGCCAGTGACGACACTTTCATCAGTCACATGGCCTAGGAGCACCTCAGCCCCAATACCAAGCACAGCCGCTATACAATGTATGGCACCGTGCTTGGCAAGCTGCCAGAAGACCGTGGCACTTATAGTAGTGTGCCTTCTCAAACAGCTGCTCGCAGGGGGTCCCGGGTGTCGGACCCTGACAATTAGAAACGGATGACCTATCCTGAGGATAGGTCATCATCAGTATTAAAATGTTGGAAAACCCCATTTAAAGGATCAGATTACATAGAAGCCTATAGAGGGTGCAGAAGGCGCTGCAGACAGGCAGAGGGAGAGAGACTGACAGAGACTGCAGATTCACATCTAAGGCTACTTTCACACTGGTGTTTTGGCTTTCCATTTGTGAAATCTGTCATGGGCTCTCACAAGCGGTCCAAAACGGATCAGTTTTTCCCTAATGCATTCTAAATGGATAAGGATCCGCTCAGAATGCATCAGTTTGCCTCCGTTCCGTCTCCATTTTGCTCTGGAGGAGGACACCAAAACGCTGCTTGCAGCGTTTTGTTGTTCGTCTGGCGAAACTGTGCAAAAGAGATCTGTCCTGACACACAATGCAAGTCAATGGGACGGATCCGTTTTCTATTACACAATCTGGCACAAAAGAAAATAGATCCGTCCCCCATTGACTTTCATTGGTGTTCAAGACGGATCCGTCTTGGCTATGTTAAAGATAATTCAAGCGGATCCGTTCTGAACGGATGTAGACGTTTGTATTATCTGAACGGATCGGTCTGTGCAGATCTATGACGGATCCGCACCAAACCGCTCAGTACTGCTGTGTAATGTCCTCTATTATTATTACTGCTGCTTCTGAGGGTGTGCCACAGAAAATTACGGAGAAATATCCAATGTTTCTTGATGTCTGGACAGATATGATTCCAATTAGTCTACCCCCACCAACTCAGAAAAAATTACTGACTGCAGAGGGAAAAACGGCCACAAGAATGCATCATACAAGTCAAATAATGACCAGACATATCGGAACGGAGAGTATTGCTTAACAGTAAGAGGAGTTTTTGATTAACTAACAGGCTGGACAACTTCCTGGTCCCATCTCAACACAAAGGCAACCACTGGAAATGCTTGATAGCCAGTCACTGAGCAATGCTGCCCTGTGATGTATTTTCAGGTAATTCCCATGTGTCAAGACAGGACCAAGGAGTAAAGACAAGCAGGGACTCAGTAGGCATTATATCAATGATGCAAGCAACGATTCTTTTATTGTTTTAACCCACTTTGAGTGGACCAGGTTTACACTGCCTGATCCTGTCAAAGTGCAGAGAGAGCTGAGCCTCTAGGTGTAACAGTAACGCCCCCGTTGCTCCTAGAGGCTCATTTGCATATATTGAAACCAGTGGTGTAACTAGATTGTTATGGGCCCCAGTTCAAACTTTGGATAGGGGCACCACCACCATTTTTACAAAGAGGCAGCAGATTTTCTTTAAACTAAGGGCTCTTTCACACGAGCGGATGCCGTGCGTGGAATCGGCTGCGTCAAAGAGAGCCAAGCCCCGTTCTGGACAGCAGAGACACGGAGCATTAACGTGATTAATAATGCTATTGCTCCGTGTCTCTCTGTGATCTTTTTACTACAAAACCACAGTAAGATACAGTTGTCACCGGGATTTTGTAGTAAAAAGATCACAGAGAGGCACAGAGCATTATCATGTATGTTACTACTCCGTGTCTCTGCTGTCCGGAGCGGGGCTTGGCTCTTTTTCATGCAGCAGATTACCCACACAGGATTGGCTCGTGTTAAAGAGCCCTAAGCCCAATGCATGGCTACACTCACCCAGCCCTAATAAAATCTGATCCTACCTCATCCAGGGTGTCGCTGACGTCGGCGTGACGTCCACTGGATCCAGAACAAGGTCCCTGTGGTGATAGAGGAAAAAAGAATAATCACATAAGGAAGGGATAGTGACTGCCCCTGTGAAATCACCAGCAGAGGGCGCTGTGCTGGCCTGTAAGACTGAGCCATGCCAATGTATAGCAGGGTAATCTAGGACATTTCCCCTAAGTGCAACCACACAGTACTAATGCCCACCTTGTGGCTCCTCACAGTACTAAAACCCACCTTGTGGTCCCTTCAAAATAGTTATGTCCTCCTTGTGGCCCCTCACAGTAGTTATGCCCAACTTTGTTCCCGTCACAGTAGTTATGCCTACTTTTGCGCCCCCTCACTGTAGTTATGCCCAGATTTGTGCCCCCTCACAGTAGTTATGCCCAGATTTGTGCCCCCTCACAGTAGTTATGCCCAGATTTGTGCCCCCTCACAGTAGTTATGCCCAGATTTGTGCCCCCTCACAGTAATTATACCCAGATTTGTGCCCCCTCACAGTAATTATACCCAGATATGTGCCCCCTCACAGTAGTCAT
The DNA here is from genome assembly GCF_014858855.1 of Bufo gargarizans. NCBI lineage: Eukaryota > Metazoa > Chordata > Amphibia > Anura > Bufonidae > Bufo > Bufo gargarizans. The sequence goes on along the minus strand of NC_058089.1, from coordinate 102,323,611 downwards.
GCCAGATATGTGCCCCCTCACAGAGGTTATCCCCTCCTACCAAAATAGTCAGGCCAGCATTAACCCAACATGTACGGGCAGCTTACGACGCTAATCAACTTGACTCTGCATAAGCTGCACAAGATCAGAACAGGCTTTAACCGACAACAAACAGATCTTAAAAACGGAAGGAACTGAAACAAAAGTTACAAGAAAGTTAAGCAACTTTTCATTACACATTGAATGAGCTTTATTTATATGAACTATCAGAACTAATATTTATTACTTCAATAGTGTAGCACTTTCCCCAACATGGAGACCACCCTATGGCGATCTCCGATACACATCTACGAATGATTATAAAATGATATAAATTTTTATAAACTATGTTACAATATTCTTCTTCCAAGTAGAACTACCAATCTCAACAGAACTCGCAGTATATAAAGCAGAGACATTATTGTCCAATTTATAATGAATATTGTAATTCTAACCCAGAATTCATGAGGTTAATAAAGTCTTTCAAAAACATCCTGCGGTGCGGAAAAAAAGCAGGAAGAGAAAAAATAAAATAAAATAAAAACATGCCGGGAGAGATGTCAAGACACTCAAAATAATAAAGACGCCAGTTTTCAGGCGCAGTATATTATAGTTGCCTGACTGCCGATGATGCAGACAGAGGCGTTCATTCGTCTTTGTCAAATTCACTTTTCCAAGCTTGGCAGAAAATGAGTTAATACTCATATTTCCACATCAAATTAGATAAGAGCAGTACAAATGGATGATAAAGTAGCCAGGAGATTACGTTTAAGATCGCACAGAATTTCACAGGAACCCATTCAGAATATCAAAGAGATAAGAACAGACGATAGAGATGGAGTCTGTTGCAAGAGTTGCTCACTAACAATTAGGCTTGAGCAGTCTACAGAGGATCTGCCCGGGCATCAGGCACCAGAATGAGAGACAGTTATCTGGATGTGACAGACATGGCAATGTCTAGAAGAGAGACAGACAGTGAGCTGGGATATAAAGTAATACAAGGCAGCGCGGTGGACATCAGGGGTGAGGAGAGTTCGTCGGTCACAGGAAGGTCCTTCCAAGGTGCAAAAATCAGAAGCTAAAAAAATATACTATAGTATTGTAAAAAACTAGGCTAAATTGAGAAAAAGACATCTCTTTCCTTCTCCCAGAAAACAATATTCCAATAGTATTCCGGTAAGGAACAGTCACCCTTATAAATAATGCCAAATTCACATGTCCATGTTCTGGACGGACATATTATAGGTCTGTAATTGTGTCATGGCCTGAACACAAGTTTGAAGGGGTTATCCGGGAATTTGATATTGATGACCCATCTCCAGTGATGGCTACTAGTGATGAGCGGCAGGGATCATATTCAAATTCGTGATATTTTGCAAATATTTTGTAGAATATTCATTGAATATTTGCAAATTTGAATATTCGTTATATTATAGTTACATAGTTCGGTTGAAAAAAGACAAAACGTCTACATTCTTTGATTTTTACTAGAAAATCGGCAAAGTAATGATTGCTTAATATGCGAATATTATGCAATCAATACAGGCGTGGGTCAAAAACGAATATATAGCACTATAGAATATAGTGCTATATATTAGTTTTCAGAATATTCAGCATTTTTTCCATCTGAACACATGATTCCTCACTGCTTCTTGCTTGTGGGCCAATGAGTCATTGGCCCACAAGCAACTTAATCAGGGAGGAATCGTGACTTCAGATGGGAAAAAATGACGAATATTCTAAAAAACGAATATATAGCACTGTATATAGTGACTCATTGGCCCGCAAGCAAGAAGCAGGGAGGAATCATGTGTTCAGATGGAAATAATGATGAATAATCAATATAACGAATATATAGCACTATATTCTAAATATTCACAAATTCTCGAAGTGGCGATATTCGAGATAAAAATTTGCTTTTCGAATATTCGTGCTCAACACTAATGGCTACTCTAGCTGTGATGAAACTATGGCTCCATTCATTTCTATGGAGTTCTGAGAACAGCCAAGCAAGTATACATCTTGGGAGTTGTAGTTTTACCGCAGCCGGAGTGCCGGAGGTTAGCCATCAAAGGACTATCCTCAGGACAGGTCATCAATATCAGATTAGCAGGGGTCCTGGGAGTTGGATCTGATATTGATGACCTATCCTGGGGGGGTTTATCTGGGAATTTAGTATTGAGGATAGGTCATCAATATTATATCAGATGGGGTCTGACTCCCGGGACTCAAATGTTTGAAGAGGCTGATCCACTCCGTGGATGCTTAGGCTTCTTCCTAGACCAGTGATGTCATCGTGTATCGGTCACGAGACCTAGGCGCAGGTGAATGTGTAATACCAAGAACAGCCACTACACCAGGGATCAGCAACCTTCGGCACTCCAGCTGCTGTAAAACTACAACTCCCAGCATGCAAACTTACTTGGTTGTTCTTTCTTGGTTGTAACTCCTAGAGAAGTGGAAGGAGGATTCTGGGAGTTGTAGTTTCAGAACAGCTGGAGTGCCAGAGGTTGGGGATCCCTGCGCTACACAATGTGCTTGGGGAGTGGCGAGGAGACTGCAGAGCTCAGTGGAGCGCAGCACAGGGTTGCCAACAGTCCAGAAATGTATTTGTCCGTGAAATAAAATAAATAAATAGACGTGTCCGTGATTTTTTTGAGGCTGGTGGTACTTGACTAGCTCCCAGTAAATGCTGGTAATGTGTTCTTATCAGCACATTGAGCTATAGATATGGATTACTTATAACCTTTATCAATCATTACTGTTCTGCCTCCAGCAGAGGGAGATACATTTCAGCTCACGTCTATTTCATTTCTAAATTATTCTGCTGCAATTTCTGTATTCCTGTAGTTATTAGTTAGGTAACTGTGAGCTCCTGTGCCTTGTCCTTTTGTGGATCCCTCCTGTGAAGACCACGCCTGCGATGGTGAGCAAGATCACCTTAGGGTCCATTCACACGTCCGTTGTTTCTTTCCTGATCTGTTCCGCAAAAAACTGAACAGATCAGGAAAGAAACAACAGACGTGTGAATGGACCCTTAGGGTGCACAGTTTTCCACAGGACAAGAGAAGACAACAGGGTCGCAATGTCCATAGAAGACACAGGCTGTTCTTGGAGATCATGGATCAAAGAATAGTAAAGAGCTGTGTCGCACCTTTACCGTTTAAACCCCAGAGACAAGGCTTACCTAACAAAGAACTTGTCTACAGGCGATTTATCTCCCTCAAACAAACTTCAGAGGACACCAGAGACGAGACAACATTTCTTTACCTTCATGGAAAGAATATTCCAGAACCACCATGCAGAAATGGCACCTGCACTCCAAGACTCCTGAGGAGTGTTGGTACTTACCCATATTTGGCGTGTATCATCCTAAAAAGCCAGGGCAGATAAGAGTAGTATTCGACTCTAGCACCAGGTGCGAAGGCGTTTCGCTGAATGATGTCTTACTGTCTGGTCCAGACCTCAACAACAGACTTCTAAAAAGGTACTTCTACACTTCCGCAGAGATTCCTCCAGTCTTAGGAAACTTCTAGCAGCTTGAAAAATGTAGCTATAGTGACCCACCCCTGTATTTCGAGCGCATTACACTGCCGATTTTTCTTGATTAAGGAAATAATCTCGAATTTGCGAATTCTCGAATATATGACGAATATTCTAACAAATATTAGCGAATTCGAATATTGCCCCTGCCGCTCATCACTAGTCGCCATCTACGGTCTCAGATATTCAGCCCGAGGGGGTGAAGCGAAGTATGGGTCAGATGTCAGATCCTTTGTGGAAAAAGATTTATACATGGACGACTGCTTGAAATCCACACCCACGAACGAGACTGCAATCAGTCTCCTAAAAAGGGCTCAAGAAATGCTTGCGCTATCTAATTTGAGGTTGCACAAAATTGCCTCCAACCGCCGTGAGTTAACGGAAGCCTTCTCACCCCAAGAACATTTAAGTGATCTAAAGGACTTGGATCTTAGCACCGACACCAAATCAGCAAGGAAGATAAGCCCTTCACATGTAGAGGAGTTATGTCCACAATAAACAGCTTGTATGATCCTCTTGGATTTGTAGCGCCTGTTACCATCCAAGGCAAAATTATGCTAAGAGACTTCACCACAGAGACGTCCGATTGTGATGATCCGCTTCCCACGGAGAAATAGGACCTGTGGATAGGTTGGAAGAAGTCTCTTGAAGCGTTGACCAGCCTTCATATGGCACGACCATATGCTTTTGTGCCATCTACTGAAGTCAAGATGCAATTACTATATACTGTAGATCTTCTGCGATGCTTCAGTCAAGGCAATTGCGGCCGTAGCATACCTACAGACCATTGACGTCATAGAACAATGTCATAAAGGATTTGTCATGAGCCGGACCAAACTGGCACCACTCCGCAAACACATGATTCCAAGGTTGGAGCTCTGCACTGCTGTGCTTGCAATGGAGTTGGCTGAACTTATAACATCAGGATGAACCTCGAAATCGAAGTCGAGTTTTATACAGACAGCAATGTAGTTCCTAAGATATATCTGCAATGAAACCAGACGTTTTTACGTCTACAATCGGGTGCTAAGGATCAGGAGATCCATTTGTCCTAAACAGTGGCACTACGTGCCTACACAGTGTAATCCTGCGGACTACGTGACTAGATCCGTCACCCCCACAACATGGTTTACGGGTACTGTATTCCTGTACCGTTCAACGTCTTGCAACATCGGATCAGATACATTCGGATTGGTAGACCCAGATGCCGATGAAGTCAGACCTTAAGTATCTGTTCTACTCACAGTGACTTCGAACCAGCAACGCAAGTCCCATCGTTTCGTTAGGCTCTCCACCTGGATGTTGCTCCTTTGTGCTATAGCCTGTGTAGTCCATACAGCTCAGACATTACCTGTGAGCCATAAACCCTGGAAAAGGTTGGCATCACTGCACACATACCTTTACTATTCCTAATCTGGAAAGGTTCAAGAACATAAATATTCGCACTGTACAACATGAATGTCATGCAAAGGAAATAGACTACCTCAGCAAAAGCCAAACAGTCCCCATGAATAACACTTTGAAGAAACTTGGTCCCAACATTTACCAAAATGGGTTGCTAGAAAGAAGGATTCAGTGGTGGCGACTCTTGACGCCAGACGGGGAGTGTTCTGCCTCCAGCAGAGGGAGATTAATTTCAGTTCATGTCTATTACATTCCTTATTCATTCTGCTGCAATTTCTAGCGGTGGTAAAAATGTATTGCACCTTGTTTTCTTGTTAATAAAGATTATTGCTTTGTGGGAGATGCTAGGCATTGTGGGTGGTGCGAGGCATTCTGGGAAGGAGAAGCCCAGTCTTCAGTCTACATACAGACTACAGGACATCAGCAGAGCTGTTCCATGCAATTCTTCTTAAACTCCACCATCTTTGTGCATGTATATCTGGCGAGTGAGATCCACCTTTGTTTCAGGGACAGTATGTTATGCAGAGCTGTTTAGCTAGTTATAAGTGTCACTCAGGGAGTCATTTCTGTTAGCTATCCATGCAATCTATGTATAGACAGCCATTTTGGATATCTGCTTTCTTTGTCAATGCATAACTGTACATGCTATTCTATATGTTTTACTTACACAAGCCATTGGTATTCTTGTAGTTTTACCAATTCACAATCCTGTTGACCAATAAACAGAAGACAGTCCTCTTATTTGGAAGACAGAATGGTTTATACTGAATGTCAGACTGCACACTGTGTGAACATGTAGAAAGAAAGAACAATTATGGTTTTCCAATTTGTCCGTAAAAAATGTTGGCTGTCCTTGGCATAGCAGCCTCTTCAAACAGCTTCAAATGCCAATCTGATATTAATAACCTATCTTGAGGATAGGCCATCAATATCAAATTCCTGGACAACCCCGTTAACTGACCATAACTTACAGCATCACTAGGATTCTGTGACTTCAGGCCAGTTAAGTCAGGCCATGACACATCCGAGTAATACAGACATACAATATGTCCAGACTCCAGAACATGGATGTGTGAATCCAGCCTTATTCTGTAGATGGGTAAAATTACTTTTTTCACATACATATATTTCTATATTTGAAAAGCTGAACGCAAAAGGCAGAAGGCAAAACAACGATTCTGTCATTGTCTTTTTTTCCCACCCTTGACCATGCAGGATGTATAACATGTTAATTTTAAATTATAGGTTATTACAATGCCAATTAGCATAGTTTTACATTTTCTTTCCTTTTTTTCAATAAAAATAATGGGAAAAAAAATACACCTTATTTTTCGCTTTATAAGACGCGGTTTTCCCCCCAAAAGTGTGTGTGTGTGTGTGGGGGGGAATGGCCGTGCGTCTTAAAAAATCGAATACTAGTGAGCAGTTCCATTATGGAAGCGCTCATTAGTATGTATTAGGTGTCGGGAGCGGGGAAGAAGCGTTGTAAGCACTTCCGGTACTTACCCTCCCTGGTCTTCTTTGCTGGGGCCGGCGCTGCGCTGTCCTGACCCTGTAAAGCGTTAGGACGTAGTGTGCGCACTATGATCTGACTCTGCACGCTGTCAGGTGACAGTACAGCGCGGGCCGGAGTAGACAGGGAAGCATGACTTCTGCCGGAGATGAAGTGGAGCCGTGGCGCAGGAGAGGTAAGAGGAGTTTTTATTTTATGCTGATCTGAGGTCCGATGGGGGTCAGAAATAAAGGGCTGATCTGAGGTCCGATGGGGGTCAGAAATAAAGGGCTGATCTGAGGTCCGATGGGGGTCAGAAATAAAAGGGCTGATCTGAGGTCCGATGGGGGTCAGAAATAAAAGGGCTGATCTGAGGTCTGATGGGGGTCAGAAATAAAGGGCTGATGGGGTTTTGACATGGAGGGCTGATATGAGGGTCTGATGTGATGTCCTGATATTTATGGGGGTCTGATCTGAGGATCTGATATGAGGACTGATGAAAATATTTTTTTCTTATTTTCCTCCTCTAAAATAGGTGCGTCTTATAAAGCAAAAAATACTGTTTTTTTTTTAACTTTTTTATTCTAAACACTTTATATGACCTTTTCCAACTTATTTTTACTACCATTATTGAACTATACCCTGCGGTCTAAATGTTTAAAAAGGCTTGTCCAAGATCATGAACATTTTTGACAGGTCCCCCCAATTGGCTAAAATAGAAAAAAAATATTGTTATACCCAACTCTTTCTCCAAGACCATTCTGTGAGCCACTCTTGCTGCTGCCAGTTTACATACTGCAGCATTTGCAGTGACTCGTTAGTTCACTGCTAAAGCTCGTTGACGGTTAATGTATTTCATGATACTCTGTGTAATCCCCAAATAGCTGTGTATAGGCAGGAAATAGTTATACTGGCAGTTCTTAGTTGGTTGCCAGTACACAGGCTAGCCCTGCCACCCTGGCTTGGAGAGTAATGAGTTCCTAGCTAGCAAAGCTACATTAAACACCTATCTTAATGTACTGCTGAAAAATAGGCCAAAACAGAAGCCGCATCCAGGAAAATAACGTATTGATAGCCTATTCTCAGGATAAGCCATCCATATCTGATTGGCGGGGGTCCAACATTGTGCATCCCCACTGTTCAGCTATTTCAGAGTTTCTCTGGTGCAGGAACTACACAGCTCCACCCAGTGGACAGAGCTGGTAACTGCATCACTGCTCTCATTGAACCAAATGGGAACAGTACTGCAGTTGCTGGCTCTGTCCACTACACAACAGACAGAGCTTTGTAGTTCCTGCACCCAGAGCAACTTAAATAGTTAATTTCTGGGGCCTCAACTGTCAATTTTTTGTACAACATGTGGAGAAGATTTGTAAAATCCCATTTACTTTGCTCCTACTGTTAACACTGAAAATTTGCTGTCCGCAATTCAGAAGCAAAAAATCTGCAGTGTCTTTGTCCAGAGGGAACTTACTCTAAATCAAGCAATCCACCCTATCCCCCCCCCCCCCCCAAAAAAAAAAGTTAAATATTATTATATATACCGTATTTTTCGCCCCATAAGGGGGGGAATGTCACTGCGTCTTATGAGAGGAATACTAATGAGCACTTCCATTATTACCGGAGGACCGGTAAGCGGTGAATGCAGCGCTCCCTGGACTCTGTATTCACCGCTTCCTGCTCCTCTGCTGTCGGCTGTGCTGTGGCTGCAAACATCATGAGGGCACCCTGTGCAGAACTGACAGCAGGAGGAAGAAAACAGAACGCTGGAGGTGAGGAGTGGCAGGAGAGGTAATGGATTTTTTTTTTGTGATCTGAGGTCTGAATGGGGGGCTCATTTATATTGGGCTCTTATCTGAAGTCTGGTGGTCATTCACACATTGGGGGTCTGAGCTAAGGTCTTATTAACATTGGGGGTCTGATCGGGGCTGTGAGCTGAGGTCCCATTACTGGTCTGAAAATATTTTTGTTATTGTCCTCCTCTAAAACTTGGGTGTGTCTTATGGGTCGGTGTGTCTTATCAAAAAGAAGGTATTATACACAGTGCCCAAAAACCTAAATGTATTTTATTGGGATTTTATCTGATACACCAACACAAAGTATGTGTGAAGTGAAAAGAAAATGATACACGGTTGTCAAAATTTTTAATAACTAAAAATCTGGAAAGTGTGGTGTGCATTTGTATTCAGCCCGCCTGAGTCAATACTTTGTAGGACCACCTTTTGCTGCAATTACAGCTACAAGTCTTTTAGGTTATGCCTCTACCAGATTTGCACATTTAGAGGCTAAAATTATTGCCCATTCTTCGTTGCAAAATAGCTGAAGCTCAATCAGATTGGATGTAGAGTTGAGCGAACACCTGGATGTTCGGGTTCGAGAAGTTCGGCCGAACATCCCGGAAATGTTCGGGTTCGGGATCCGAACCCGATCCGAACTTCGTCCCGAACCCGAACCCCATTGAAGTCAATGGGGACCCGAACTTTTCGGCACTAAAAAGGCTGTAAAACAGCCCAGGAAAGAGCTAGAGGGCTGCAAAAGGCAGCAACATGTAGGTAAATCCCCTGCAAACAAATGTGGATAGGGAAATGAATTAAAATAAAAATTAAATAAATAAAAATTAACCAAAATCAATTGGAGAGAGGTTCCATAGCAGAGAATCTGGCTTCCCGTCACCCACCACTGGAACAGTCCATTCTCAGATATTTAGGCCCCGGCACCTAGGCAGAGGAGAGAGGTCCCGTAACAGAGAATCTGTCTTCATGTCAGCAGAGAATTAGTCTGCATGTCATAGCAGAGAATGAGGCTTCACGTCAGCCACCACTGCAACAGTCCATTGGCATATATTTAGGCCCAGCACCCAGGCAGAGGAGGGAGGTCCCGTAACAGAGAATCTGTCTTCATGTCAGCAGAGAATTAGTCTGCATGTCATAGCAGAGAATGAGGCTTCACGTCAGCCACCACTGCAACAGTCCATTGGCATATATTTAGGCCCAGCACACACACAGGCAGAGGAGAGAGGTCCCGTAACAGAGGATCTGGCTTCATGTCAGCAGAGAATCAGTCTGCATGTCATAGCAGAGAATCAGGCTTCACGTCAGCCACCACTGCAACAGTCCATTGTCATAAATTTAGGCCCAGCACCCAGGCAGAGGAGAGAGGTCCCGTAACAGAGAATCTGGCTTCATGTCAGCAGAGAATCAGTCTTCATATCATAGCAGAGAATCAGGCTTCACGTCACCCACCACTGTAAGAGTCAATTTTCATAAATTTAGGCCCAGAACCCAGGCAGAGGAGAAAGGTCCCGTAACAGACAATCTGGCTTCATGTCAGCAGAGAATCAGTCTTCATATCATAGCAGAGAATCAGGCTTCACGTCACCCACCACTGCAACAGTCCATTGGCATATATTTAGGCCTAGCACACAGGCAGAGCAGAGAGGTCCCGTAACAGAGAATCTGGCTTCATGTCAGCAGAGAATCAGTCTGCATGTCATAGCAGAGAATGAGGCTTCACGTCAGCCACCACTGCAACAGTCCATTGGCATATATTTAGGCCCAGCACACACACAGGCAGAGGAGAGAGGTCCCGTAACAGAGAATCTGGCTTCATGTCAGCAGAGAATCAGTCTGCATGTCATAGCAGAGAATGAGGCTTCACGTCAGCCACCACTGCAACAGTCCATTGGCATATATTTAGGCCCAGCACCCAGGCAGAGGAGAGAGGTCCCGTAACAGAGAATCTGGCTTCATGTCAGCAGAGAATCAGTCTGCATGTCATAGCAGAGAATGAGGCTTCACGTCAGCCACCACTGCAACAGTCCATTGGCATATATTTAGGCCCAGCACACACACAGGCAGAGGAGAGAGGTCCCGTAACAGAGAATCTGGCTTCATGTCAGCAGAGAATCAGTCTGCATGTCATAGCAGAGAATGAGGCTTCACGTCAGCCACCACTGCAACAGTCCATTGGCATATATTTAGGCCCAGCACCCAGGCAGAGGAGAGAGGTCCCGTAACAGACAATCTGGCTTCATGTCAGCAGAGAATTAGTCTGCATGTCATAGCAGAGAATCAGGCTTCACGTCAGCCACCACTGCAACAGTCCATTGTCATAAATTTAGGCCCAGCACCCAGGCAGAGGAGAGAGGTCCCGTAACAGACAATCTGGCTTCATGTCAGCAGAGAATTAGTCTGCATGTCATAGCAGAGAATGAGGCTTCACGTCAGCCACCACTGCAACAGTCCATTGGCATATATTTAGGCCTAGCACACAGGCAGAGCAGAGAGGTCCCGTAACAGACAATCTGGCTTAATGACAGCAGAGAATCAGTCTGCATGTCATAGCAGAGAATCAGGCTTCACGTCAGCCACCACTGCAACAGTCCATTGTCATAAATTTAGGCCCAGCACCCAGGCAGAGGAGAGAGGTCCCGTAACAGAGAATCTGGCTTCATGTCAGCAGAGAATCAGTCTTCATATCATAGCAGAGAATCAGGCTTCACGTCACCCACCACTGTAAGAGTCAATTTTCATAAATTTAGGCCCAGAACCCAGGCAGAGGAGAAAGGTCCCGTAACAGACAATCTGGCTTCATGTCAGCAGAGAATCAGTCTTCATATCATAGCCTAGAATCAGGCTTCACGTCACCCACCACTGTAAGAGTCAATTTTCATAAATTTAGGCCCAGAACCCAGGCAGAGGAGAAAGGTCCCGTAACAGACAATCTGGCTTCATGTCAGCAGAGAATCAGTCTTCATATCATAGCAGAGAATCAGGCTTCACGTCACCCACCACTGCAACAGTCAATTGTCATAAATTTAGGCCCAGCACCCAGGCAGAGGAGAGAGCTCCCGTAACAGAGGATCTGGCTTCATGTCAGCAGAGAATCAGTCTGCATGTCATAGCAGAGAATGAGGCTTCACGTCACCCACCACTGCAACAGTCCATTGGCATATATTTAGGCCTAGCACACAGGCAGAGCAGAGAGGTCCCGTAACAGACAATCTGGCTTCATGTCAGCAGAGAATCAGTCTGCATGTCATAGCAGAGAATGAGGCTTCACGTCACCCACCACTGCAACAGTCCATTGGCATATATTTAGGCCTAGCACACAGGCAGAGCAGAGAGGTCCCGTAACAGACAATCTGGCTTCATGTCAGCAGAGAATCAGTCTGCATGTCATAGCAGAGAATGAGGCTTCACGTCACCCACCACTGCAACAGTCCATTGGCATATATTTAGGCCTAGCACACAGGCAGAGCAGAGAGGTCCCGTAACAGACAATCTGGCTTCATGACAGCAGAGAATCAGTCTGCATGTCATAGCAGAGAATGAGGCTTCACGTCACCCACCACTGCAACAGTCCATTGGCATATATTTAGGCCTAGCACACAGGCAGAGCAGAGAGGTCCCGTAACAGACAATCTGGCTTCATGTCAGCAGAGAATCAGTCTGCATGTCATAGCAGAGAATGAGGCTTCACGTCACCCACCACTGCAACAGTCCATTGGCATATATTTAGGCCTAGCACACAGGCAGAGCAGAGAGGTCCCGTAACAGACGATCTGGCTTCATGTCAGCAGAGAATCAGTCTGCATGTCATAGCAGAGAATCAGGCTTCACGTCAGCCACCACTGCAACAGTCCATGGTCATAAATTTAGGCCCAGCACCCAGGCAGAGGAGAGAGGTCCCGTAACAGACAATCTGGCTTCATGTCAGCAGAGAATTAGTCTGCATGTCATAGCAGAGAATCAGGCTTCATGTCAGCCACCACTGCAACAGTCCATTGGCATATATTTAGGCCTAGCACACAGGCAGAGGAGAGGTTCATTCAACTTTGGGTAGCATCGCAATATAATGGTAAAATGAAAATAAAAATAGGATTGAATGAGGAAGTGCCCTGGAGTCCAATAATATATGGTTATGGGGAGGTAGTTAATGTCTAATCTGGACAAGGGACGGACAGGTCCTGTGGGATCCATGCCTGGTTCATTTTTATGAACGTCAGCTTGTCCACATTGGCTGTAGACAGGCGGCTGCGTTTGTCTGTAATGACGCCCCCTGCCGTGCTGAATACACGTTCAGACAAAACGCTGGCTGCCGGGCAGGCCAGCACCTCCAAGGCATAAAAGGCTAGCTCTGGCCACGTGGACAATTTAGAGACCCAGAAGTTGAATGGGGCCGAACCATCAGTCAGTACGTGGAGGGGTGTGCACACGTACTGTTCCACCATGTTAGTGAAATGTTGCCTCCTGCTAACACGTTGCGTATCAGGTGGTGGTGCAGTTAGCTGTGGCGTGTTGACAAAAGTTTTCCACATCTCTGCCATGCTAACCCTGCCCTCAGAGGAGCTGGCCGTGACACAGCTGCCTTGGCGACCTCTTGCTCCTCCTCTGCCTTGGCCTTGGGCTTCCACTTGTTCCCCTGTGACATTTGGGAATGCTCTCAGTAGCGCGTCTACCAACGTGCGCTTGTACTCGCGCATCTTCCTATCACGCTCCAGTGCAGGAAGTAAGGTGGGCACATTGTCTTTGTAGCGTGGATCCAGCAGGGTGGCAACCCAGTAGTCCGCACAGGTTAAAATGTGGGCAACTCTGCTGTCGTTGCGCAGGCACTGCAGCATGTAGTCGCTCATGTGTGCCAGGCTGCCCAGGGGTAAGGACAAGCTGTCCTCTGTGGGAGGCGTATCGTCATCGTCCTGCCTTTCCCCCCAGCCACGCACCAGTGATGGACCCGAGCTGCGTTGGGTGCCACCCCGCTGTGACCATGCTTCATCCTCATCCTCCTCCACCTCCTCCTCATCCTCGTCCTCCTCGTCCTCCAGTAGTGGGCCCTGGCTGGCCACATTTGTACCTGGCCTCTGCTGTTGCAAAAAACCTCCCTCTGAGTCACTTCGAAGAGACTGGCCTGAAAGTGCTAAAAATGACCCCTCTTCCTCATCCTCCTCCTCCTCCTCCTGGGCCACCTCCTGTTCCATCATCGCCCTAAGTGTTTTCTCAAGGAGACATAGAAGTGGTATTGTAACGCTGATAACGGTGTCATCGCCACTGGCCATGTTGGTGGAGTACTCGAAACAGCGCAACAGGGCACACAGGTCTCGCATGGAGGCCCAGTCATTGGTGGTGAAGTGGTGCTGTTCTGTAGTGCGACTGACCCGTGCGTGCTGCAGCTGAAACTCCACTATGGCCTGCTGCTGCTCGCACAGTCTGTCCAGCATGTGCAAGGTGGAGTTCCACCTGGTGGGCACGTCGCATATGAGGCGGTGAGCGGGAAGGCCGAAGTTACGCTGTAGCGCAGACAGGCGAGCAGCGGCAGGATGTGAACGCCGGAAGCGCGAACAGACGGCCCGCACTTTATGCAGCAGCTCTGACATGTCGGGGTAGTTGTGAATGAACTTCTGCACCACCAAATTCAGCACATGCGCCAAGCAAGGGATGTGCGTCAAATTGGCTAGTCCCAGAGCTGCAACGAGATTTCGCCCATTATCACACACCACCAGGCCGGGCTTGAGGCTCACCGGCAGCAACCACTCGTCGGTCTGTTGTTCAATACCCCGCCACAACTCCTGTGCGGTGTGGGGCCTGTCCCCCAAACATATGAGTTTCAGAATGGCCTGCTGACGTTTACCCCGGGCTGTGCTGAAGTTGGTGGTGAAGGTGTGTGGCTGACTGGATGAGCAGGTGGAAGAAGAGGAGGAGGAAGCCGAGAAGGAGGAGGTGGCAACAGGAGGCAAAGAATGTTGCCCTGCGATCCTTGGCGGCGGCAGGACGTGCGCCAAACAGCTCTCCGCCTGGGGCCCAGCTGCCACTACATTTACCCAGTGTGCAGTTAGGGAGATATAGCGTCCCTGGCCGTGCTTACTGGTCCACGTATCTGTGGTTAGGTGGACCTTGCTACAGATGGCGTTGCGCAGTGCACACTTGATTTTATGGGATACTTGGTTGTGCAGGGAAGGCACGGCTCTCTTGGAGAAGTAGTGCCGGCTGGGAACAACATACTGTGGGACAGCAAGCGACATGAGCTGTTTGAAGCTGTCTGTGTCCACCAGCCTAAATGACAGCATTTCATAGGCCAGTAGTTTAGAAATGCTGGCATTCAGGGCCAGGGATCGAGGGTGGCTAGGTGGGAATTTACGCTTTCTATCAAATGTTTGTGAGATGGAGAGCTGAACGCTGGCGTGTGACATGGTTGAGACGCTTGGTGACGGAGGTGGTGGTGGTGGTGTTGGTGGTACATCCCCTGTTTGCTGGGCGGCAGGTGCCAACGTTCCTCCAGAGGCGGAGGAAGAGGCCGAGGCGGCAGCAGCAGAATAGGCCGAGGCGGCAGCAGCAGAAGAGGTAGCAGGGGGAGCCTGAGTGACTTCCTTGGTTTTAAGGTGTTTACTCCACTGCAGTTCATGCTTTGCATGCAGGTGCCTGGTCATGCAGGTTGTGCTCAGGTTCAGAACGTTAATGCCTCGCTTCAGGCTCTGATGGCACAGCGTGCAAACCACTCGGGTCTTGTCGTCAGCACATTGTTTGAAGAAGTGCCATGCCAGGGAACTCCTTGAAGCTGCCTTTGGGGTGCTCGGTCCCAGATGGCGGCGGTCAGTAGCAGGCGGAGTCTCTTGGCGGCGGGTGTTCTGCTTTTGCCCACTGCTCCCTCTTTTGCTACGCTGTTGGCTCGGTCTCACCACTGCCTCTTCCTCCGAACTGTGAAAGTCAGTGGCACGACCTTCATTCCATGTGGGGTCTAGGACCTCATCGTCCCCTGCATCGTCTTCCACCCAGTCTTGATCCCTGACCTCCTGTTCAGTCTGCACACTGCAGAAAGACGCAGCAGTTGGCACCTGTGTTTCGTCATCATCAGAGACATGCTGAGGTGGTATTCCCATGTCCTCATCATCAGGAAACATAAGTGGTTGTGCGTCAGTGCATTCTATGTCTTTCACCGCTGGGGAAGGGCTAGGTGGATGCCCTTGGGAAACCCTGCCAGCGGAGTCTTCAAACAGCATAAGAGACTGCTGCATAACTTGAGGCTGAGACAGTTTCCCTGGTATGCATGGGGGTGATGTGACAGACTGATGGGGTTGGTTTTCAGGCGCCATCTGTGCGCTTTCTGCAGAAGACTGGGTGGGAGATAATGTGAACGTGCTGGATCCACTGTCGGCCACCCAATTGACTAATGCCTGTACCTGCTCAGGCCTTACCATCCTTAGAACGGCATTGGGCCCCACCATATATCGCTGTAAATTCTGGCGGCTACTGGGACCTGAGGTAGTTGGTACACTAGGACGTGTGGATGTGGCAGAACGGCCACGTCCTCTCCCAGCACCAGAGGGTCCACTAACACCACCACGACCATGTCCACGTCCGCGTCCCTTACTAGATGTTTTTCTCATTGTTATGGTTCACCACAACAACAAATATATTATTTGGCCCAATGTATTGTATTCAAATTCAGCGGGATATAAATTTGAGGCCTAGTATTTAGGCGCTGGGTGACCGGTATGGATTTAGTGACAGAATTAGACTTGGAAATGCACAGAAGCGTGTGTGTGAAGTTATTCTGAATGACCCTATGTGCACCTTCAATATTATATACCCTTTTAGGGATAGATTTCAAATAGCTCTGATATAGCAGAAACCACTAAATTATGAAATTGCTAAATTGGGAATTGTACTTCAACCCAGAACAAAAAATGTGCTTTGACGGACACTAAATATCTTGCCCAGCAACAACAGTACAGCGGTGGGTAACGAGAGATTTAGAGGGATTTAAATTTGAGGCCTAGTATTTAGGCGCTGGGTCACCGGTATGGATTTAGTGACAGAATTAGACTTGGAAATGCACAGAAGCGTGTGTGTGAAGTTATTCTGAATGACCCTATGTGCACCTTCAATATTATATACCCTTTTTGGGATAGATTTCAAATAGCTCTGATATAGCAGGAACCACTAAATTATGAAATTGCTAAATTGGGAATTGTACTTCAACCCAGAACAAAAAATGTGCTTTGACGGGCACTAAATAACTTTCCCAGCTACAACAGGACAACGGTAACGAGAGATTTAGAGGGATTTAAATTTGAGGCCTAGTATTTAGGCGCTGGGTGACAGGTATGGGTTTAGTGACAGAATTAGACTTGGAAATACACAGTAGCGGGTGTGTGTGAAGTTATTCTGAATGACCCTATGTGCACCTTCAATATTATATACCCTTTTTGGGATAGATTTCAAATAGCTCTGATATAGCAGAAACCACTAAATTATGAAATTGCTAAATTGGGAATTGTACTTCAACCCAGAACAAAAAATGTGCTTTGACGGACACTAAATATCTTGCCCAGCAACAACAGTACAGCGGTGGGTAACGAGAGATTTAGAGGGAATTAAATTTGAGGCCTAGTATTTAGGCGCTGGGTCACCGGTATGGATTTAGTGACAGAATTAGACTTGGAAATACACAGTAGCGGGTGTGTGTGAAGTTACTCTGAATGACCCTATGTGCACCTTCAATATTATATACCCTTTTTGGGATAGATTTCAAAGAGCTCTGATATAGCAGGAACCACTAAATTATGAAATTGCTAAATTGGGAATTGTATTTCAACCCAGAACAAGAAATGTGCTTGAACGGACACTAAATAACTCGCCCAGCTACAGCACTAGGGACAGATTTAGCTGGATATAAATTTGAGGCCTAGTATTTAGGCGCTGGGTGACCGGTATGGATTTAGTGACAGAATTAGACTGGGATATGGCCAAAAAATGAACAGACTATTGCTGGTTAAATGCACTTGGTGTGACAGCTTCACCCTGATGTAGGCTTTAGCCAAAAAACAACCACACCATTGAGGGTTAAATGCACTTGGTGACAGGCGCAGCTTGCCCCTGATTTTGTATATGGCCAAAAAATGAACAGACTATTGCTGGTTAAATGCACTTGGTGTGACAGCTTCACCCTGATGTAGGCTTTAGCCAAAAAACAACCACACCATTGAGGGTTAAATGCACTTGGTGACAGGCGCAGCTTGCCCCTGATTTTGTATATGGCCAAAAAATGAACAGACTATTGCTGGTTAAATGCACTTGGTGTGACAGCTTCACCCTGATGTAGGCTTTAGCCAAAAAACAACCACACCATTGAGGGTTAAATGCACTTGGTGACAGGCGCAGCTTGCCCCTGATTTTGTATATGGCCAAAAAATGAACAGACTATTGCTGGTTAAATGCACTTGGTGTGACAGCTTCACCCTGATGTAGGCTTTAGCCAAAAAACAACCACACCATTGAGGGTTAAATGCACTTGGTCGCAGCTTGTGCTGGCGCACCACAAGACACAAAATGGCCGCCGATCACCCCAGAAAAATGAGACTGACAAACGGTCTGTGCAGCCTAAAAACAGTGAGCAATTGAGGATCAGCAGCTCAATGATCCACAGCTGCAGATCGATCAGTTAATCAAGTCCTTTGGAGGAGTTAATCTGCCTAATCTCGCCCTACTGTCGCAGCCGCAACCTCTCCCTACGCTAATCAGAGCAGAGTGACGGGCGGCGCTATGTGACTCCAGCTTAAATAGAGGCTGGGTCACATGGTGCTCTGGCCAATCACAGCCATGCCAATAGTAGGCATGGCTGTGATGGCCTCTTGGGGCAAGTAGTATGACGCTTGTTGATTGGCTGCTTTGCAGCCTTTCAAAAAGCGCCAAGAAAGCGTCACAAAAGCGCGAAGAAAGCGACGAACACCGAACCCGAACCCGGACTTTTACGAAAATGTCCGGGTTCGGGTCCGTGTCACGGACACCCCAAAATTCGGTACGAACCCGAACTATACAGTTCGAGTTCGCTCATCCCTAATTGGATGGAGAGTGTCTGTGAACAGCAATTTTCAAGTCGTGACACCGATTCTTAATGGGTTTTAGGTCTGGACTTTGACTGGGCCATTCTCGGGTGGGAGAATCTGTCCACAGGACAACTAGTAATCGTGTACTCCATAAATCTGGCCTTTAATTGTTTATTTGTTAGAGTTAAACATACCAAGAGGTCTGTACATAGACCATTTTCTAAAAGGTTTACTAAATTGTTATTTTGACTGGTAACCATTATTTTTCCTTTATCTTTCCCTCCTCCCCCCTTCATTCCCTACTCTGTCCTTGTTTGTCCTATTTTGTTTGTTCCTGTATCAACGTTAATATTATCTATTTTTTTTTATATGGATATATATGTATATTATTTTTTTCAGATTTGTAAAGAAATGTTTACAATTATTCATTTGGAGTGATGTAACTCCACAGTATATATATCCTTGAAATACCTTTAAAATAAAAAAATTACACATAAATCTGGCCTTTAACGAAGAGTGGCGAGAAGAAAGACATTTTTTGAAAGCAATATGGAAATGAGTTAGTTGCATGAGACAACCTTTTAAGCAGTAGGAGGAGCTCTGCCAAGCTTTATCTTGGGACTAGTGTTGAGCGAACTTGAGTTTCAAGTTCGGCGTACAAAGTTCGGGTTATCTAAGAATTCCGTTATGGATTTTGCCACCATGGACCACCATAAGTTATGGTCCGTGGTAGCAGAATCCATCCCAGAATTCTTAGATAACCTGAACCTTGTACGCCGAACTTGAAAACACAAGTTCGCTTATCACTACTTGGGACAATAAACTGATACCAACATAAAAAAAAAAAAAGGAACCTTGTTTCTGCAATTTCATTTCATTATATAGTAATGCGGTACATAGATAGATCCTGCCACCCATTGAGACCAGGGCTCTGAATACATTGCCTCTTGGCATGTTGGAGGAAACGGGTCAAGGGATAACGGTCTATCAATTAACGTTTACCTCTGACAATCAATCACATTAGCGAGGAGGGAACTCTTCCCCCCCCCCCCCTTCATGGCTCAATCTATGACACAAAATGATACAAGAGACATTTTCTTATTGGTTCTGCAGTCAAGAGACATTGATGAATACAGGAGGAAGGCTACAAAGTAACACCGATGTGTTTGTTGTCCTCCAGGATGTCACATCATTACAGCATATTGCTTATTAAAGGGATTTACACATCACCTCCTAAATATTTCAAGCCTCTCGCACCGAGAATCTCATGTATCGATCCCCAGTCATGTGGGACTCCCTCCTGTGCCATGGACTTGCCATCCTCATGATTTAGAAGCTCAGAATTTATTGGATTTGCATACACAGCAATATCTTCCATGGTTTGTTTGTCCACAGAATAACTATGTGTAATGGAAACAGCGGTCGTGTTTCTAAAGCTATATTTTATCAGTGCAGTGACTCGGGAAAGATTATCCCTCGCTCTATTTTAATTTACCAATTTTTAGGACATTTTTAGCAGCTAATAACTGTTAATAAAATAAACAGTAGAGATGACAAAATTGAATCGGACTTTGTCCCAAATACTCGAATGAATCCTAATTTCTTGTGATTCATTTCGGGCGAAAGAAAGAGAGAAGGTATACAAATGAGCTTTCCTTCCTAAAAAACAAGAATAGGGATGAGCGAACTTGTATTTTACAAGTTCGAGATTTATTACAATTCCGATATGCGTTCAGTTAACAGGGGCCATAACGGAGTTCTATGACGGAATGCATAATGGAATACCTCTTAAAAGGCATTCCGCTATGGATTCTATCTTAGAATTCCATCATGGCCCCTGGTAACGGAATCCATATTGGAATTGTAATAAAACCTGAACTCCCCGGAAGAAGCCAGGTTTACTGGCGAAACGGCGTTGGGTCAGGAGTCGGCCGAGAGATCTTTGCACCACTCGGGGTATGTTTAATCTTGTCCTTGTACTTTAACCTCAATCTCTACAATTGCCTCCTTTGCACTTTGTTTGGGGCGTTGCTGTCATGAGGCTTTGAGGTATGCTTTTTTAGCTAGCATTCTTTTTTTCCCTGTTGTTATTTTCGTGCACTGATCTCCCGGCCTCTCCTTGGGTCCTGCTCCTCATCTGTGTGTCCTGCCTTGCGCTGCCTTCTTTTATCATGCATGTATGTATTGTTTATATATATTTATTTATAATAAAGTCTTTTGGATTTTCATATATACGAAAGTCACTCATTTTTTGGTGACTGAACTCGAACTTGTAAAACATAAGTTCGCTCATCTGTAGACAAGAACACTAAGGCCTCTTTCACACGAGCATCACGGATTGGCTACGGATGCATTCAGTGAAACTCGCACCAAGTTCAGTCAGTTTTGTCTCCGATTGCGTTCAGCTGTTCAGTTTTTTTTCCGTGCGGGTGCGATGCGTTTTGATGAGTTTTTTCACGCACGTGATAAAAAAACGGAAGGTTTACAAACACCACATCTCTTAGCAACCATCAGTGAAAAACGCATCGCATCCACACTTGCTTCAGGTTGCAATGCGTTTTTCATTGAAGACCCATTCACTTCTATAGGGCCAGGGCTGCGTGAAAAACTCGCTTCGATCGGATTGAGTTCCTCTAGAGCGCTATATAAGGACTTAGTAACATAACATAACATAACTCAGAATATAGAACATGCTGCGATTTTCACGCCACGCAGAACTGATGCATGAAAAAAGACCCATTGAAATGAATGGGTCAGGATTAAGTGCGGGTGCTATGCGTTCACTTCACAAATTGCACCCACGCGGAAAACTCGCTCATGTGAAAGGGGCCTAACATGGAGATTTATCAGCTCCCTGCAACTGACTTCTGGCGCAAAAAAGTCACAAACCTCGTGTCTAACTTTTTAGATGCCATTGCGACAAATATTGTAGCAAGTGGTGTTTTAACTCTACCCCTTGCAACTATTCCAAGAGGGAGCGTAGCCAGCAGCTGCAACAAATTTATCTTCATTTTCACAAGTTTTCTGGCACAAACGAACACAGAAATTTACGGCCGTAGATTTCTGTTTAGGCGCACGGACTGCTGAAGGCACGCACCATCATAAATTAGTCACATCCTCTGTCAGTGCAGGGATATCAGGACTGGTGCAGAAAACACTGCTCTAGGTAAGTCTCCCTCTAACCCTCTCTGATGCTAGTAGACATCAGATATGCTAATTTGCATGTAATTTTCCCAGAAATGCAGAGCAGCATTGACTGGACTACAATACTCCTCAGGCATACTAGGCGGTCTCCATAACCTCCAATACCCCAACAAAGGCCACTCAGCTAACCAGGGCAAATTTTCTCATGAGACTCTCAGTTTTTATTTCCTTTTGGAAGGAAAACGGACTTAGATTGTATTCGATTTGGGTAGAATTGATACATTTCTGAATACTTTTTTTTTGTAATTTGGAGAATCAGACACAAAATTAATTTCAAGAAATTGGTTAATCTCTAATACACAGCACTGTGCTTTTCTAGTGAACTTTTTCTCATTTTAATTGCAGATAAAGCCATGTGTGGAAGGGACGGTCATATCCTAGTCATCCTATATTTGGAGCTGGAGCAGAAAACCAAAGGATTCTATCAAGGAGGTTTTTGACCTCCATGGGAATCAGGCAGCGACTCTTAGGACAAACCAATGGAGCAACAAGCTATGCCATCCCCGTGTATGGGACATGGTTATCGCATATATATTTATATTATAACACTGGGCAGCACCGCAATCAAGACAGAAAAGTAGGAGTGCCAGCGACTGTAGATGCAATCCACCAACTAAATATAAAGAAAGAAACTCCACGGCACTTACAAAAATAATGTGCGTATTTTTTCCCACCAGATGAGACGTTTCGGTCCTCTCGATGGAACTTTTGCTTAAAAAAGGTTCCATTGAGAGGACCAAAACGTCGTATCTGGTAAAATACGCACATTATTTTTCTAAGTGCCGTGGAGTTTCATATATATTAGATCAAGTGGTCACCTTGTAGGTTAATGACTTTCATGGCACGTTTCTGGATATATGGTTGCATACCATTGTCTGGACGGGTTTGATAAATGTTACTGGAGGCATTGCCTGAATAACAAAAGGGGCTAAAGTGTGACCAAACTAAAAAGGCTTTTTATAGAGATTTAACCCTTTTAATTTTTAGTTTTTTTCCTCCCCTTTTTATATATTCTCCATTCAAAAAGGCATTGGATGGATTCATTTTTGTGGGACAACATGTATTTTTTTTTAATGACACAATTTAATTTACCACAGCTGGTAGAGATGAGTGAATTTTTGAAAAGTTCGATTCTGCTGATTCGCCAAATTTTACAAAATTACTTCGTCACGAAGCACATTTTTTTGTAAGTAGAGTGTTCAATGACAGGGAGCTGCAATAGCACTGCCCCCCGTCATTATACCCCTCAGATGCCGCGTTCATACATGATCTCAGCATCCGAGTGCAAAAACAGTGTAAAATTAACATACTTTAAAAAAAAAAAAAAAAAAATTTACTGCCTCTATTTGCTCGAGATGGGCCGGCCGCCGCCATCTTGCTTGAAGATCTGGCATGAGATTACGTCATCACGCCAGCCGGCCTGGTGATGTCATACGTTACTAAGCACGGAATTTCGGCCAAGATCTTTAATCAAGATGGCAGCAAATATGATTTTTCTGGTTGTTTTTTTTACGCTTTTTCATGTTAAATCGATTCGCTAACAGTGATGGTCAGTTTGCAGTGTTCGCCAACAAACACATGCGGGCTGCCATCTTGACTCACAAGTCCGGCAATGCACAGGTAAGCCCTTACCTGAGCCTGTGCCGCGAGCCGGTCTAAAACAAATGCGGTCACTGGGAGCAGGCAGTTCCGAGAACAGCCGCCGGAGGCCTTCATCAGGCTGTTCTCGGAACTGATGAAGGCCTCCGGCGGCTGTTCTCGGAACTGCCTGCTCCCAGTGACCGCATTTGTTTCAGACCGGCTCGCGGCACAGGCTCAGGTAAGGGCTTACCTGTGCATCGCCGGACTTGTAAGTCGAGATGGCAGCCCGCATGTGTTCGTTGGCGAACACTGCAAACTGACCATCACTGTTCGCTAACTCAAAGCACAAGAAAATTTGTGGGATTTGATTTGCTCATCTCTAACAGCTGGTATTGAAAAACAAAACAAAAGAATCTTTGCAATTGCACCATGGTTTTTATTTTTTATGAGTTTTTTACAGCATTCACTACGCTAAAAATGACATAGCAACCTTAGGTCAGTACAAATTCAGCGATAAAAAATGTATATAGATTCTGTTTTACTACTTTAAAGAATTAAAAAGCTAAAAAAAATAAAATA
Source organism: Bufo gargarizans (assembly GCF_014858855.1). Lineage (NCBI taxonomy): Eukaryota > Metazoa > Chordata > Amphibia > Anura > Bufonidae > Bufo > Bufo gargarizans. The sequence continues at coordinate 102,299,969 of NC_058089.1, read as the reverse complement.
ATTTTTTTTTAATGTTTTTGCTTTTAATTTTTTTAAACTTTTCCCTGTACTTTTTAGTCTTCTGACGCTTGCACCATAGACTGCAATAGAATACTATCGCAGTCTGTGGGATTTTGACAGTCTTCCTGTTAGGGCACCTACACGCGTCTGGATTACGCAGGGATTTTGTGCTGAAAAAAAACTGCAGGGCAATAGAATAATCAACAAAGCATATGACTTTAAACAAATCTTGTGTAGACTTTGCTTTTTTTCGTCCGCGCCGAAATTGACCTGCCGTACAGATTTTGAATTCTGGAGCATGTCATTTGTGCAATTGTTTTGTGCAGATTCTTCCCTTTCCAGTGCTAGAGTCAGATCTACAGCAAAACCGCATCAAATCCGCAACAAAAACCCAAGTAACACACATCGCCGGGGCTCCAATCAGAGGACAGAGGGAGCCTCCTCCCTCTGTCTAACCCCACTGAGGCTGCAGTTGCTATGGACAGTAGCATCCAAGGGGTTAAGTGACTGGAATATGAGTCATCTCCAATCCAGGTCACTGCGGGTGGGTGTCTGCCGTATTATGGAGCTGATACTCTCTGCATATGGCGCGAGTTCAGCGCATGAACCTGTTCTATACAGGCACTTAATGCATATGATATTAAGGTACGTCATTACGTTAAGGGGTTAAAAAGTGCGTATTTGGTGGCAAAATCCAAAAATCCCTGCTAACCTTATACACTAGCCTAACCATTACTTTCAAAACACCCATGTCTGGTCTGGGTAGTGATAAAGTAAACTGGGAGGTCCTGGGTGGGACCCGATTATTGTCCTAGCCCACCATATAACTTCTGCTAACCAGCAGAGATCACACACTTCCTATCAATAGTAAGTGTGCACAATGCCCAATCATTTAATGAAGACCTGTCACTTTTCCTTGTATGTTCTGTTTTCATGACAACTTGTATTCATCTATTCATATAACTCTATGTTGTCCTGTTCCTCAGTTATTACTACTAGCAGTTCATTAAAGAATGTGCAACTGAGTGTTACCAGCCTGGGGTGGAGAGAGGGGTTTCTCTGCACAGTCTGACACTATCCAATCAGTGCTGCCAGTGTTGCATTGTGTAGGGACACCCCACAAATGGCAATACCCAGTTACAGATTCTTTAATAAACTTCTAGCAGGAATAACAGAGGAATGGCACAACACATAGTTAGGGCTCATGCACAAGACCATTGGATGTTTTGCGAGCCACAAATTGCGGATCCGCAAGACACAGATATCGGCTGCGTATATTCTGCATTTTGTGGAACGGAACAGCTGGCCCCTAATAGAACAGCCCTAGCCTTGTCCGTAATGCAGACAATAATAGGACATGGTCTATTTTATTGCGGAACGGACATATTAAGGAGGAACAGATATCATAAGACTGTCTAGGATCACAAGGCCATGTGTGTTATCAAGATATTTGCTTGCAATGCCTATAGCCCTTACTGCTTGCTGAAGGAATATATATATATATTTTTTTACTGATGTTGTATCCTCTGGACATGTCAGGGGAGAAGACAGGGCCTTTTTAAGCTGGGTTGTGTGGATTTTTGCTGGGTCGTTGAGAACAAAATTGAACTGATATCTAACATTCACTTGGCGGGTTAGGGGAGGAGAGGTATTTCAGCTGAAGAACTCAGAATCTGCATGGCCAAGCATAGGAGCCAGCAAAGTATCTGTGACTACAGATAACCAGACTTTTCTGCTTGTGAGGGATTGCAGTTAAGACACCCATCACATTTAACAGTCCTGGCCAGACATGCCTCTAGAGACCTACATCCGGCAGTGGACACTACAGCCATAATTTCCAGATCACAGTTGCTAGCCAGAGATTCTAGTGAGAGAGACTTTAACAAGATAGCATACTGTACCAAGAGTAACATTATCTGCCACTTTTCCAGCCTCCCTACTTTGATATCTGTGAAAAGAATTTGCACTGTGTCCAGATTGTTGTTAGATGCACTACAACCCCTATTTTGCATTCAGTAAAATGAGATGTTTTATTCTTCTACCTCTGGCTTGGTTTTCTGACTCCTACTGCTGGTTATTGCACTACCTGCCCTTCCTTACACCTATCCAAACACTTACCACCATGGGCACCCCAGCTACCATCAGGCAGGAGCCTTAGAATCAGGGTGTGCCATGAGACGAGAAAGGTTGCCCCCTTTTTATGCTACACAGCCCTAGGGAGCAACGACCTGAGGGAGACTACCGCGACACATCATATCGTTGGAGCCACCACCAGTCCCATCCTCCATTCCTGCTCCTCGCGGGCTACTGCATAAATTGTAAGGGGTAATTTAGGGGAGGTTGCACCGCTGTATTTCACACATTCTATAACAATGCATACATATCTCACTTGTCGGCTCAGTTTTAGTCCACCTCAATAGTTATAGGAAGGGTTAAACAAGGCTAGTGTTATCTTGACAAGATGTAGATACTAAAAAGGAGGAAAAAAATAAATAAAGTTTCTTGAAGGCAAACCGATCTCCATAACTGAAATGAGATATTACTTTTGTAAACTGCTAAAAGCATAGCAATATCATCCATCATTACTAATTTAACACTGCAATCAATTGCTGAGTTTGAGCCCGCTGTGCTGTAGCTGTTCCATCTCTATGTTACCCAGGGTCTTCTCCCATACAACCACATGCACTAACAGAAACCACACATCATCTTTTTAACCATAATCAGGCATTTTTCCAGGAAAAAAAATGAGATGATAGCATCAAAGGAGAGCACTCTGGAACCGAATGGATGTTATAAGTTACTCAAGTATTATATGTACGTAGAGGATCAGGAGCCAGGGTTATATAATGTGCTCCTTCTGTCAAAAGGCACTTGGGCAAAAAAATAAAAAATCAATGGGATTGATCGGTGAGATGCATGGCTCATATGTAAACCATGCTAACCCACTAGTAGTGGACATGCCATGCTGTAGGTTATATGGATGGCAGAAATGTGGCTCTTGCCGAGGTTCTTCTAACTCCGTTGTCCAAAGTGAAAACTGACCTTTCCTTCTCTTTCGGGATTGGAGATGGAAAAGTATGGAGATGAAATGTCCTCAACCTGATGTAAAGTTCTTACTTTATAGATGGTGCCACTTTAGGCTCTTGGATCCCCTGCAAATGGCCGTTGGCTGCTGCAGAGGTTATTGTCCACCAAGGACACCAGGGATGTCATAGGATAAGGCTACATGCAGAGCACTGTCTGGAGGCACATGGAGAATGTATGGTTTTTAGATCACCAGTGAACACTTCAGTTGCCCCTTTATTATGCCCAGTGTCAGACTGGGGTGCCTAGGGCCCACCAGTAAAATTTATTTTGGGGGTCCTCCTTACGGATACATTCAAATATTACCTGTTCACACAGCCGAAGATGCTACCAGATGGTTGAATATGGGGGTCCCGGCAGCAACTTTGAGAAGGTAGGTCCTGGGGAGAAGAGGACACTGGCAGCTTTCCTCTATACCTAGAAGTCATCTCAGCTCTGATCGTGTCTATAATAATAAACTGGGGAGTTTCTTTAATAATCTATCAAGTTTTTTATATGAACATAGGCTGGTTGAGGGGCTGTCCATTGAATATATGCATGTAGTGCAGCAAGTCTACTGTGTTATGTTATGTGCCACTTGTGTAGGGGGTGGGAGACTAGGGGCCCACCAGAGGGTTCACCTGTAGCCCTGTGGACCAGTCCGAGCCTGATTATGCCACCATACAGGACTGTATTATGGAAGTATTCTAGCCCAGAGACAATGATTTGAGGTGAAAAGTCAATCAAGAGGACAAGTGATAAAGGTCTGGAGTTCCCATTGATCACTAGCACAAGATTTCAAATCCCCCGTTCTTCATCATTGTACAATCACAGTGAGGCCACTAACGCCTCTGTGATGATATCTGTGTGTCTTCTTTTTGCCCTCTTTGCGTAATTCGTATTCATCATACACTGCTTGGCTGAAAAATAGTTCCCAGTGCACCTCCTACCAAAGGTCCATGAAAAATTATTTACGGATGCCACAGACCAAACTAGTGCATGTCTCTCTGGATTTTTCCATGGATTCACGGTCAGTGGAAAAAAAATAAAATCACTGGTGTGCAAATAAACACATTGAAATCAATAGTTATGTGTGCTGTCCGTGGAGAACATGGACGGCACAAGGCCCTGTTTCACCAACATGTGGCCAAAGAAAGATCTTTCTGGGAATCATTTTTCAAAGAAAAATTATTCATCCACAAATGATTTTTCTTTAAACGAAACATCTTTCATCTGACTGCAGTTTCCCCACTGCAAGTGTTGAGGTCACTGTATGCCACGCACAGTGTCCCCCACAGACTGTATATGGAGAGAGCAGGAGGTTCCTAGCTGCTGTTGCTAGGCAGGGCTGGCACCACCCTTTTCTCCCTAGGAGGAAGTCATTCAGTCTAGTGTGAGCTGTGGATGTGTGTGCAGCAAGTGCCCAGAGCTTAATTAACCCAGTGGATTAAAAAGCAGCAAAGTGATATCATATGTGCCAGCCCTTGAGGCAAAGAACTGCTGGATTCTAGAGAAAGTTACGGGGCCACATAAGGTAAAGTGCAGAGCATGTCAGAGAAAGGTAACACATTTACATTGTGGCTACAGACTTCTCTACCTACTGGTGGGAGTAATATGCTTCAGGTTCCCCTTCATATCAAAAGGGCAGAGACTGTATTTCACTGAGGATACTGCAGATATACTATATAGTGCCAAAGGCACCCCACCTAACATCGGGCTGGAGCTCCAAACCCAGGGTGTGCCCAGAAGGGAACAAAGGGTGTGCCCTTCCTGTTGCTGCAAGACTCAGGGAGATACATAGCAAGGACTGCCAGTGAGTACAACTATTCCGATCCTGTCAGCCTCCCTGTTGAATGACTATCAGACGAAAATGTTAAACACAACTTGATGGTATGTCATTGGTTGGCTAAAGCGATCCTTGAAATGGTCTTTTTTGACCAACTTTAGGCTAGGTTCACACCTCCAGTATGAATTCTGTTGGGCTGTTCCGGCAGACAATGCCAATAATTGCCCAGACACAAACCACAACATGCAGCGGTTTGTTTCCAGCCAATCCTCTGCATTGTCTGCCGAAATGTGTATGGATCTCCGCCAGACCCCATTATCCTTAATTGGGACAGCGGTCATTCTGTCGGCATCTGGCAGCGCCAGATCTGGAAAGTTCCGGCAGGAATTCATACTGCTGGTGGGAATCTAGCCTTAGAGACTAATGTGTATTGCCACAGTTGAGTGAAGTAATGCTTAGGCATGCGCCCTACCAATCTATTCAATGTCTATGGAGCTGACAAGGACGGCCGAGTACCAGAACTCTGCTTTTTCTGTTGGCTCAAGAGACATTGAGGGAATTTATCATAAGGAGAATATTTGAAGTCAGTCTTGCTCGATTCTGTGTTGGAGTACTTTGTGCCACATTTATCAAATGTCACACCTTGTTTGATAAATTTGGCTTGTCCTTAAACCTAACACTTTTGTCTAGAGAAGCTTCCCCAGTTTTCCTACTCCACCCTTTCTCCTGGAGTCAGATTACGACTTTTTTGCGACTTTTAAAAAAAAGCCGCAATGATAATTTTGGAGTGAAACTCATTAATATAGCTAACCCCCACTTTTCCACCCATATTACAAAACTAGAGTGAGTGGTGTAAAAATGCTAAAAGTTGCACAAGCGCCTACATTTTGTGCAAGCGAGTGCAAAATAAATAAATAGCCCTATTTTGCGACTTTTTGATGCCAGAATTCTGGAGTGAAGGTATGATAAATCAGGGTCATTGAACGGACCAGCAGGGAGCACTCATGACCTCGACTGCATTAAAAGTCATTTTCACTGCAGGGCTTGGGACCTCCATTCTAGGGATCATAGTAGTCCCAGAGGTGACTCATAATAAAATCAGAGGCACATGGAAGTACAGGAATGGGCCTATAGATTTCTAAGGGCTAATACAGCTGTGCGCATGGGGCCTTACTAAAATGGCCACCAAAGTAAAAGTCATATGTAAAAAAAAAAAAATATAATAATATTGCAGGAGCCATTATGATTTGTAAAATTTAAGACCCATGTACTGTGTATTTGCCTAGATGGTAGAGCGGTGTGATGGTGCTTGCCTCTGTTATCAAGCAGCCGGAGCAGCATCACCCCCATCCCAGCTAGGTGTCCACATTGACCTCTTTCATGCAATGTGTTGTTATTCTGTCACAAAATCGCATAATACCACACACAAAAATTGATTCCTCAGCACTTAAAATGAACAAACATGAATATAATGGATTTGCCCTTAAAATTAATAAAACGACAGACAAGCTTTAATATTCATCACGTTTTGACGCAACATATAATATCTAATCCTGTCTATGAAAACGCACAGTATAATACACATCAGCCGAAACCTTTACTAACTGAGCCAGAGTGTAAAATTGTACAACAATCTCAACAAATTAGTCTTACTAAAAACCATAATAAATTGTTATAAATGTGGCTCGTCGTTCAGAAACCACACTATTATCTGGAAAACCTCATTCCAAGCTTTCTGCATGCTTGTAAATGCAGCTGAAAAATGTTGGTTATTCGCAAATCTTTGAGGGTCATTTATCAAAGACCAGCATTTTACGCCAGTCTTTGATACCCCCTGTGCTGCTGGAGGATGCACCTGCAGTGACCGGGCCGCAGGGGCAATATGTGAGTGTTATGGTGGGCCGATGGAGGTAGTAGTAGTTTTACTCACAGTTAGCAGCGCTCCCTGTGCCGGCGTGCAGTGACTGGAAGGATAGCAACAGTTCCTTCGGGGCACTCTATTGTCCAGGGACTCCAGCCAGATGGTGGTTGAGGTGCCCTTGGTGGTGTGGGTTTAAGGTGTCATGGAGGCAGGGTCCCTGGTGTACATGATACCAGCATCGTAAGGTGCAAAATAGGTCATAAGTTTGCACAATAAGGAGACTTCTCTTAAGTCTCTTAACAAATTCCCAGTACTTTACCGAAGCTGATCCAAAGATCATAAATGTGCGCAAAAAAGTCATTTACAGCAGGGCAGCTTCTACAATGGCTCAGGTTAGTTCCCAGAAGTTGCATAAGGGGTAGTTTTACTCTATAGCAGGCATCCTCAAACTGCGGCCCTCCAGCTGTTGTAAAACTACAACTCCCACAATGCCCTACTGTAGGCTGATACCTGTAGGCTGTTCCGGCATGCTGGGAGTTGTAGTTTTACAACAGCTGGAGGGCCGCAGTTTGAGGATGCCTGCTCTATAGTAATCAATCTTTTGTTTCTCCAGGCTGGACTATCTCTGCTGTACTGTATAGTCATATACTTCTGTATCCTCTCTAGGAATACTCTCTCCTGAAAGGTGGCCTGTCTTTGGTTATGGTGGGCAGCTGGTAGCTTAGAATCTCCCCACCAAATGCAAAAGAGACTAGAGCCTGATAAACGACAAATTACCTTCCTTTGCTAATATTCTAACTCCCTCTCTGAGTTGCCTGGATCTTCTGTAATCTTTCCCTTCTATGGGCTGGTACATGGAACTAACTCTGGAGTTTTGATAAGGCCTCATGCACACGACCGGAATTCTGGTCCTTATCCGAGCCGCAGTTTTTGCAGCTCGGGTGCGGACCCATTCATTTCAATGGGGCTGCAAAAGATGCGGACAGCACTTGGCCCCGCAACAAAAATATAACATTTGTACAATGGGCCCCTCCATTCAGTTCCTCAAATTGCAGAAGGCACACGGGCAGGCTTCCGTTTTTTGCAGACAGCAAAAAACGAAACGGTTGTAGCCTAACTCTGCAAAATGGCTGCTGAGGTGCAGCTTTTCCCTCAGACATCACACTCTCCTCCTTCTCTTCCCCGAGAGCAGGGCAGAGTCAGCCCTGGGAGGTTTGTTAGAACCCCCCACTCCCTATGCAACTTTATGGAAACTCAGGCACTGAGCCGAAGTTATTGCTTTGCGAAGTCTCGCGAGACTTTGCGTAATAACTTCATAAATTAATTTGTACTGTAAAAAAACACTTCCCGAACTCGGGTTCGGTTCCAAGGTACCACTCGGAACCGAATCAGAGTTCAGGAAGCAATAACCTCGGCTCATCAGAGCCAATACATTCTAATACAGTACAGAGCGCTGGCTCCGTACAGTATTGGAATGAAGTTTTGTGAGAATCAAGTCGATTTACTCATCCCTAATTATTCTTACTTAGAGAAAAAAAAAAAAAAAAAAAAAAAAGGGTAAAAATCTGACATTGCTCTTTGCTAGAATAAATTAACTAAAGCGTCATACCACTGCCACCCCCATCTATTCTAAGATCCTGCTGACTACGCCAAGATGTAAGGGGTGCATGGAAAACTTTACTGTGGGTAGGGGGATCCTCAACAATGGGGCATCATGGGGTTTCTTTATGGGTTATATTTTGCTAGTGTCTTTCTGCACTGTTAGGCCACATGCACATGACCATGGTTTGGCTCCACATCCGAGCTGCCTTTTTTGGTGGCTCAGATGCTAACCCATTCACTTCAATGGGGCCACAAAAGATGCGCTTCCGTGGCCCCGGAAAAAAATAAATAAATAGAACATGTCCACAGTATGTCTATGTATCACGGACGAGGATAGGAGTGGCCTACTGAGGGTCAGACCTTCCATTCTGCAAAATGTGAAACGCATACGGCAGGTACCTGTATTTTTGGTGCTGTTTTTTCAGTTAGATAAAGTTCTTTGGGAAATATGAAACGGGACACACAAGTGCTTTTTTTTCTACTGACATTTCGTGTGAATGCAGCCTTAAAGGATTTCAGTGCTGAAAACCTGCAGAATTTCACAGTAGCAGCCAAGTGGATTTGGAAAAAATAAATAAAAATCTCATCCAGACGCTGTGGTACCGGCTTGCAACGGATCCACATAACTTGACCTGTGGATTTCCATCTAGGATTTTATTCTTTTTAATGCAGAGGGTGAAATCCACTGCAAATCTGCTGCCAAATCCATGGCAAAAATCGGGAGATTTATCCCAGATACTCCACATGTGGCCATACTCTTTGAAGAGCTTATCTGAGCTACAGATATTGAGGATAAGTCATCAGAACATTGGGGGTCCAACACTTGGCACTTCCACTGATCGATTGTTCAGGGCAGCCGGGGCACTGGAAAATATACAGTATGAATATCTGGAAAGTGTAGACTACGTACACTGTGTAATGGCCATACCTTCTGCTTCCACCCGTACCTTCTGCCCTAAACTGTTAATCGGTGGGGGTTCCAGGTGTTGGATCCATAACAATATTGATGACCTATCCTGAGGATCTAGCATCAATATCTGTAGCCTGGACAATCCCTTTAAGGTACTGAACCCCTTGGTTCACAGCATCTGTAATAGGGTAGGGACACATAGTAGTGGCCGCATATGGTCAAATCAATACACGGTCAGCACAGTTTTAAAAATTCATAGTCAATGGGCACTTAGGGGGATCAACCTATTGTAAAGAATAGGTGATTACATACCTGACAAATCCCATGCCACCGCTCCGGTTCTACCGACTCGGCTTCAGTGGTGAACTGAAGAGGCCAGTGATCACGTACAGTGGTCACGTGTTGGTGTTGCGACACTGCTGCCAGGAAAAGAAAGCACTGATGGAAGAACCGAAGAGGCGGCATGGGATCTGTCAGGTAAGTAATCATTTAAATTTGAATTCCGATGGACCGATCCGGCTGAGGATCAGGCTATCGGAACTCAACGTATCCGACATTGCAGGATGAGACTGCGTACCACCGGATCTCCATTGGCTATAATGCGATCCGGACGCTTTTCCGGCATAAATTCTGGGTTTAAACCAGACAAATACTGCTGCATGCAGTGGTTTTTGACCAGCCGGCATTTATGCCAGAACAGACTGTCGGACCAGGCTACCGGATTCACAACGCTACCTCGCCTCATTCTTTATTACAGGTGAATCCCTTGAGCGGTCAAGTTGCCTCTTGAAATTGCACAGCTCTGTTAGGCCTCTTTCACACAAGCGTAGCGGATTGGCTCCGGATGCGTTCAGTGAAACTCGCACCATTTTGCAAGCAAGTTCAGTCAGTTTTGTCTGTGATTGCGTTCAGTTTTTTTCCACGCGGGTGCAATGCGTTTTGATGCGTTTTTTACGCACGTGATAAAAATCTGAAGGTTTACAAACATCTATTAGCCACCATCAGTGAAAAACGCATCGCATCCGCAGTAGCTTGCGGATGCAATGCGTTTTTCACTGAAGCCCTATTCACTTCTATGGGGCCATGGCTGCGTGAAAAATGCAGAATATAGAACATGCTGCGTTTTTCACGCAACGCAGAACTGATGCGTGAAGAAAAACGCTCATGTGCACAGAGCCATTGAAATGAATGGGTCAGGATTCAGTGCGGGTGCAATGCGTTCATGTCACACGTCGCATCCGCACTGGAAAACTCACTAAAGTGAAAGGGGCCTTAAGAATGAATTTAAGAATTGCGCCCACCAGATGTGGTTTTTCAGCTGTCGCTACGCCTGACCTTACCCTCACACCAAGGAACTGTCTACAACTCTAAGTAAAGACAAATGTGTTGGAAGCGACACATCCAGCGCTCGAAGCCCTTCTGCGATTTCATTGTCATTAACCTGGGATTAGAGGGAAGATTTTCGAGCTCCTAATGTATGACCATGTAGGAAAAGTCCGGCCCTCCAGGCAGGCGAGAGGCTCCAGTCCTATGTCTGGCCTAATTAAGCAGAAACATTATTTTTTCTGAATGGACGTGGTCTGTCATGAAAAACCTCAGCTAATCCATACAGAGCAGAAAGCTACAAGACAATTTGTTTGTCTGTGGCCTATGGATTTCCTGTTACTCTTGAAGCTTTCTGTTTAATTGCTCCGATAAGTTCACCGTGCGCCGATTCCAACCCGTATCTCTTGGCATGTTGGAAATGAACGGCTTAACCCTTCCCGTTAGAAGAAATTGTTTACTGTGGTTAAATGGGACAGCCAGTTTATTAAAAACACACACATGAATTACCGGTTGGAAGTTTAAAAGGGATTCTGCACTTTGTTTAAACTGATCATCTATCCTCTGGATAGATCATCAGCATCTGATCGGCGGGGGTTCGACACCCGGGACCCTCGCCGATCAGCTGTTTGAGAAGGCAGCGGCGCTCCAGCAGCGCCACGGCCTTCTCACTGTTTACCGCTGGCCCAGTGATGTCACATCTAGTATCACTGGCCTGGGCGGGGCTAAGCTCTGTTCACGTGAACAGAGCTTAGCCCCGCCCAGTGATACTAGTCGTGACGTCTCTAGGCCAGCGGTAAACAGTGAGAAGGCCGCGGCGCTGCTGCCTTCTCAAACAGCTGATCGGCGGCGGTCCCGGGTGTCAAACCCCCGCCGATCAGATGCTGATGATCTATCCAGAGGATAGATCATCAGTTTAAACAAAGTGCAGAACCCCCTTTAAGTAGATTTTTTTTCTTTCAATTTGCTGGAGGTGGTGTGCCTATCTAGGTGCACATATCACATAAAGAGGTATTCCCATGTGGGACATTTATGGGATAATAGTATACGCCATTAATGTACGATAGGTACCGGTCCCATCTCAAGAACGTGGCCGCGAAGTGAATGGAGAGCAAGATGAGCATGTGTGGTCACCCCTCTGTTTACCGCTACGGGACTTCCAAAAATAGATGGCTATTTTCGGAGGCCTCATACCAGTGAATGGAGGGGTGGTTGTGTGTAACAAGGTTTGCTCTCCATTCACTGCTTTGGGACTGCTGAAAATAGCCAAGAGCGCTGGCTTGGCCGTTTTCAGAAGTCTCATAGCAGTGAATAGAGATTTTATCGTGAATTGCTGCGGTTTTGCAATGTGGTATTTGGTTGTGTGTCTTGTATAAGAAAAGGATATTAAAACCACATGTGTCACCTGTTTAATGCAGTTGTGACCGAACGATTGAAAAGTCCCATGTAAATAGACCTTTATGTTGCGGTCAATTATTATTATTTTTTTCTTTGTTAAAATTCACATTTGTCCAAGTTACAGCTCAACCATACATAGGCAGAAAAAAACTTTACCTCAGAAGAATCTTGTGTCATTTGTGTGTCAGAAGTTTTGGCCTCCGTATACGTAGTGTACAATAGAGCCATGTGGAAAGGACGGTATAGGGAAAAATGGAGCAGTTGCCCATAGCAACAAATCCCATTGCTGCTTTCACTTTCCAACAGGCCTCAGAGATGAGCCCGGTTGCTATGGGCAACTGCTTCTTTGCAGTAGTTCTGTTTTCCCAGCCATCTTGGGCCTGCTACAGTGTCACAAACTAACACTGCGCCAGTCACTACTGCCAGAAGTTGCTAAAATGGGGCCTAAGGTACAAAACCAACCTAGAAGTATTGGCTAAAGTGATAATGAACCCATGTTCTTACCTGCCTCCACCTCTGACTGCTCAGCCCTCAGCTAGAGAAGTTACCACAGGATTCAGTAGTCAGACCCAGCTGAGGCAATCCCCAGGACAGAAGCTTAACCCATTCACCCCCCAGGAAGCCTATCCGACTCCACAGTGTGAAATCACAGTCCACAGCTAGGCTAGGGCCACACAGCGACATTTCGTATAATGGGGCACAAACAATAAGGAACTTGTGATATTAGTTGAACAATAGTTACAAGTTCCCTTTTTAACGAGTTGTGCGAGACAGGGATGGGACGGGGGCCATGCTGGAGCCGAGACTCCAGCCCTGGCAAATTTACTAACATTAAGGCCTCATGCACACGGCCGTGCCGTTTTTTGTGGTCCGCGAACTGCGAATCCGCAAAGAAAAGGAAGCCGTCCGTGTTGCCTTCCGCAATTTGCGGAGCGGAACGGGCGCCGGCAATATAAATGCCTATTTTTGTCCGCAAAGAATGGACAAGAATAGGACATGTTATATTTTTTTAGCGGGGCCGCGGAACGGAGCCACGGATGCGGACAGCACACGGAGATGCGTGCTGTCCGCATCTTTTGCGGCCCCATTGAAATGAATGGGTCCGCATCCGAGCCGCCAAAATGGCGGCTCGGATGCGGACCCAAACAACGGTCGTGTGCATGAGGCCTTAGTAGGAGTAAATGTTGGCAATAAACAACGCCAGTCAGGGACTGTCATAGTTTTATCGCCAGGCTCAAGGACTGCCATAGAGGTGCCTAATTTATCATAAGGTGCATCCGTGTTGCATTGTGACGCCATTAAAATACATTATATGAAATATTCTGCGACATTCATTTCGCGAGACAAATATCACCATGTAGCCATTTTTTGAGCCACGCCTGTATTGATCACGTAATATTCGCATATTACGCGATCATTACCTTGCCAATTTTTCGAGTAAAAAAAGTAGAATATAATGAATATTAGAATTTGCAAATATTCAACAAATATTCTACAAAATATTCGCGAAATATTGCGAATTCGAATATGACCCCTGTCGCTCATCACTAGTAGCCATAGCCTTTTGTATTGCGCAACACATGTTGCCATGTAGCTCTTGTGGCTAGGCCTATAAGGGTATGTTCACACAGGAGGATTTTCAGCACTGAAAAAAACCTGAAGCGAAATCCGCATCAGCTTTTTTTTTTATGTGGTTTCTTTTCCCTGACGCGGTTTTTAACATGGCTTTTAGTGCGGTTTTCGGAATTCTGGACATGGATTCCATGTCAAGAGCGGACAGGACACTTGGTTTTTTCAGTTTTTTAAAACCATAGGTGGAGAAAAAAGTGCAGTATGGTTTTTGACACAAATATTAGGCATGGAATCCGTGCCAAAATCTGCACCAAATATCCTTTGTGTGCACAAAGCCTATAGATACTGGAAACCTCTGCAGTATATTGTCCACAGTGTTTTACTACACAATGGGGGTCATTCACAAGGACAGGTGTTTGGACTGGACACCTTGAGCTTTCAGATCTGAGGTAAGTGATGGGTTTTGATGTAGGGCTAGTGGAAAAGTCACTCAACATTTTTTATAATGATAGCCAATGGTGTCGCACTGTTACATGTGACATGCTGCGATATAACAGTCGCAAAAAATCCATCCCAGTTGGATTTGTGCGATACTGTCGCGTCGCAGTCGCAGCATGTCCCAATGCAACACCATTGACTATCATTACAAAGAAATGTTGCGAGACATTGCTGAGACATGAATGTTGCAGTGTAGTTGTACCTGTTTTGTCGTGTGACACATGTCACTGTCAGCCATAGCCTTAGGCCTCATGCACACGACCGCTGTGTGCATCCGTGTCCGTTGTTCCGTTTTCCGTGATTTTCTGCGGACCCATTGACTTTCAATAGGTCCGTTGAAAACTCGGAAAATGCACCGTTGTTCATCCGCGTCCGTGATCCGTGTTTCCTGTCCGTCAAAAAAATATGACCTGTCCTATTTTTTTGACGGACAACGGTTCACGGACCCATTCAAGTCAATAGGTCCATGAAAAAACACGGATGCACACAAGATTGTCATCCGCGTCAGTGATCTGTGTCCGTAGGCTACTTTCATACAGATGGATCCAAAGATCCGTCTGCATAAAAGATTTTTCAGAGCTGATCCGACAGTATATTCTAACACAGAGGCGTTCCCATAGTGATGGGGATGCTTCAAGTTAGAATATACTACGAACTGTGTACATGACTGCCCCCTGCTGCCTGGCAGCACCTGATCTCTTACAGGGGGCTGTGATCCGCACAATTAACCCCTCAGGTGCCGCACCTGAGGGGTTAATTGTGCGTATCATAGCCCCCTGTAAGAGATCAGGGGCTGCCAGGCAGCAAGGGGCAGACCCCCCTCCCTGCCCAGTTTTAAATTTATTGGTGGCCAGTGCGGCCCCCCTCCCTCCCTCTACTGTATTAATTTCATTGGTGGCCAGTGCGGCCCCCCCCCTCCCTCCCCTGTATTAATTTCATTGGTGGCCAGTGCGGCCCCCCCTCCCTCCCTCTACTGTATTAATTTCATTGGTGGCCAGTGCGGCCCCCCCATTGGTGGCACCTGAGGGGTTAATTGTGCGGATAACAGCCCCCTGTAAGAGATCGGATGCTGCCAGGCAGCAGGGGGAAGTCATGTACACAGTTCTTAGTATATTCTAACTTGAAGTGTCCCCATCACCATGGGAACGCCTCTGTGTTAGAATATACTGTCGGATCTGAGTTTTCACGATGTAACTCAAATCCGATGGTATATTCTAACATAGAGGCGTTCCTATTGTGATGGGGACGCTTCAAGTTAAAATATACCATCGGATTGGAGAAAACTCCGATAGGGACTCCTGACTTTACATTGAAAGTCAATGGGGGACGGATCCGTTTGCAATTGCACCATATTGTGTCAACGTCAAACGGATCCGTCCCCATTGACTTGCATTGTAAGTCAGAACGGATCCGTTTGCCTCCGCACGGCCAGGCGGACACCAAAACTACATTTTTTTTTAACTTTCCTTCATGTCTGGTGATCCTCCAAAAATCACGGAAGACACACGGAAGAAAAAACGGACACGGATCATGGAACAACAGGAACCCCGTTTTGCGGACCGTGAAAAAATACTGTTGTGTGCATGAGGCCTTACTTGGAGAACCTCTTCTAGTTGAACTCTGCATTTTTCTGCACTTTTTGAGTTTCTTCTCCTCTTGACCTCTAATCTGATGTTCTGTTTAAGAAAGTTTCAGAGAGGAATGTCACAGAGTCAGACACTTTGGTATGCAACATGCCTGACCCTTGGTTTTTGAAAGACACCCTTACATAGTAGATGTAGGGATCAAAGGGTCACTGAGTTTTCAAAAAACTTTTAATATATCATAGAGACATGAACTTCTTAAATTTGTTTTGTCAGGACTGACTTAATTCTATTCAAATCAAATATGCTGTGATTGCCCCTGAAAATTGGTATGCAACACTCTAAGGTCTCCTAGGACTCATATTTGTTTTCCTAAAATATTAGTCGTAAAAAGACAAGAGAGAGATTTAATAATTCTCTGGGTGATAGGTGCAAAAGGACAAGAGCACTGAATGTACCATAATTCTTCAGCTTTGAATGTACCATAATTCTTCAAAAGGACGAGTATACCAAGTGTCTCAAGAGAAAACTGCACTAACTAGCTGAGTGGCCTTGGGGGTGTTCTTGCACCTGGATGTTTTTTTCTCTCATTAGGGAGACTACAGAGTATGCTTGAGGAGTATTTTCGTCCAGCCAACCCTTCTCTGCATAAACATATATGCAAATTAGCATATCTTACATCTGTTGGCATTAGCGTATCTGTAGGCTTAGTGTTCTTTTCTTTTTAGAAGGGAAGCTAAATGGCAAACCTTTGGGTTTCTGGGAAAGATATTCAAATTAGCTTTCCTTCCAAAAAAACAACAAAACACAAAGCCTATCTTATGCCAGCAGATGTAAGATATTCTAATTTGCGTATATGTTTATGCAGAGCAGAGTTGGCTGAACTACAATACTCTTTCAAGATTACCTCCTGCTTAGGCTAGAAAGTAGTTTTTTTACCCAGCATATTTAGAAGAAAAGCAGTTATTTTTCCAGCATTTTTCCTAGTATTTTTGGCTGCATTTTTACAGCAACAAATGCAATAGCCAGATGTTTTCTGGGAGTCACTATTGAATTTTTAAATGCACTATTAATAGTGCTGTTTTTTGTGCTTTTTTGGGTCTATCTACCTACCTAATCTATCATCTATCCATACAGTAACCACACCACAAAAAAGATCAGGGGACTATGATGTGGTTATGAAGGACAGGTCATCCCCTGAGTTACTAAATCACACTTGGTGTGAATAACATTAAAACTCTCTTTCCTCTAGTGAGCTTTAAGCCATAAACCCATCTGCTGTATCTAACACCACACAAGTGAGAAATACCGATCCAAGGTCAAAAGCTGATTCTTGATGAACTGTACAGAACAGTGAGACCTCAGTGAAATCTTACCACTTCGCAGAGGGATTTCTATCCCCATAGCCTCCACAGTCATGAAATAAATCTGATTGTCATATTAAGAACTGTGATTTTTCTTTCTATTTTGGTCTAATCTGACCTCTGCTGCATTGTCAGCTTTAAAGGGGTTTTCTTTCGGATAAGGCCTCATGCACACGACCGTTGTGTGCACCCGTGTCCGTTGTTCCGTTTTCCGTGATTTTCTGCGGATCCATTGACTTTCAATGGGTCCGTTGAAAACTCGGGAAATGCACCGTTTGTCATCCGCCTTCGTGATCCGTGTATCCTGTCCGTCAAAAAAATATGACCTGTCCTATTTTTTTGACGGACAACGGTTCACGGACCCATTCAAGTCAATGGGTCAGTGAAAAAACACGGATGCACACAAGATTGGCATCCGTGTCCGTGATCCGTGGCCGTAGGTTACTTTCATACAGACGGATCCGAAGATCGGTCTGCATAAAAGCTTTTTCAGAGCTGAGTTTTCACTTCGTGAAAACTCAGATCCTGACAGTATATTCTAACACAGAGGCGTTCCCATAGTGATGGGGATGCTTCTAGTTAGAATATACTACGAACTGTGTACATGACTGCCCCCTGCTGCCTGGCAGCACCCGATCTCTTACAGGGGGCTGTGATCTGTACAATTAACCCCTCAGGTGCCTCTATTGTATTTATAACATTGGTGGCCCCCTCCCTCCCTCTATTGTATTTATAACATTGGTGGCCAGTGTGCACCTCCCTTGGCCCCCCTCCCTCCCTCTATTGTATTTATAACATTGGTGGCCAGTGTGCGGGCCCTCCCTCTATTGTATTTATAACATTGGTGGCCAGTGCGCGGGCCTCCCCTCTCCCCCCCAATCATTCGTGGCAGCGGAGTTCCGATCGGAGTCCCAGTTTAATCGCTGGGGCTCCGATCGGTAACCATGGCAACCAGGACGCTACTGCAGTCCTGGTTGCCATGGTTACTTAGCAATATTAGAAGCATCATACTTACCTGCTGGCTGCTGCGCTGTCTGTGACCGGCCGGGAGCTCCTCCTACTGGTAAGTGACAGATCATTAAGCAATGCGCCGCACAGACCTGTCACTTACCAGTAGGAGGAGCTCCCGGCCGGTCACAGACAGCGCAGCAGGTAAGTATGATGCTTCTAATATTGCTAAGTAACCATGGCAACCAGGACTACAGTAGCATCCTGGTTGCCATGGTTACCGATCGGAGCCCCTGCGATTAAACTGGGACTCCGATCGGAACTCCACTGCCACCAATGATCGGGAGGGAGAGGGTAGAGGGGAGGCCGCACACTGTGCCACCAATGTTATAAATAAAATAGAGGGAGGGCCCGGACACTGGACACCAATGTTATAAATACAATAGAGGGAGGGAGGGGGCCGCACACTGGCCACCAATGTTATAAATACAATAGAGGGAGGGAGGGGGGGCCGGAGGGGGCCGCACACTGGCCACCAATGTTATAAATACAATAGAGGGAGGGAGGAGGGGCCTGGGGGGGCCAGCACACTGTGCCACCAATGATATTCAAACTGGGGAGGGAGGGGGGTCTGCCCCCTGCTGCCTGGCAGCCCCTGATCTCTTACAGGGGGATATGATACACACAATTAACCCCTTCAGGTGCGGCACCTGAGGGGTTAATTGTGCTGATCACAGCCCCCTGTAAGAGATCGGGTGCTGCCAGGCAGCAGGGGGCAGTCATGTACACAGTTTGTAGTATATTCTAACTAGAAGCGTCCCCATCACCATGGGAACGCCTCTGTGTTAGAATATACTGTCGGATATGAGTTTTCACGATGTAACTCAAATACGATGGTATATTCTAACATAGAGGCGTTCCCATGGTGATGGGGACGCTTCAAGTTAAAATATACCATCGGATTGGAGAAAACTCTGATCCGATAGTATAAAAGGGACTCCTGACTTTACATTGAAAGTCAATGGGGACGGATCTGTTTGCAATTGCACCATATTGTGTCAACGTCAAACGGATCCGTCCCCATTGACTTGCATTGTAATTCAGGACGGATCCGTTTGACTCCGCACGACCAGGCGGACACCAAAACGACTTTTTTTTTCATGTCCGTGGATCCTCCAAAAATCAAGGAAGACCCACGGACGAAAAAACGGACCAACGGAACCCCGTTTTGCGGACTGTGAAAAAATACTGTTGTGTGCATGAGGCCTAAGCCATATCAGATCATACAGATCTAGCTCTTGGCAGGGGCGTAGCGTGGGGGGGGCCAGGGGGGCCGTTGCCCCGGGCGCCAAATTGTAGGGGGCGCCAGGCAGAAGGCAGTAAAATGAGGGTGATGGAAGCCTATGGCTCCCATCCCCTCCGTTCCGCCTGGCATCAAGCTTTAAAACGCAGTAGAGCGGCGCAGGAGTCCAGGAGATCGTGATTATATGACCGTGACCTCCTGCGCCGGGTCTCGCGAGATGACGCGATGACGCGGCGCAGGAGGCCACGGTGATGTGTTCCTGACTGCCTGCGCCGGGTCTCGCGAGATGACGCGATGACGCGGCGCAGGAGGCCACGGTGATGTGTTCCTGACTGCCTGCGCCGGGACGCCCAAGCAAAGACTGCAAGAGGTGATGAAGAGAGGTGAGTACTTTTTTTTTTTTTTTATGTAAGTACTGGGGGCCATACTGGGGGCACTATGGAGGTGGCCAGTATATTTAAAGAATGGGTACCGTTTTATATTATACAGAGGGGCCATGATACATTATACAGAAGGCCATTATATATTATAGTTATACAGAGGGGGCCATAATAAATAATAATTATACAAAGGAGCCATTATATATTATACAGAGGGGCCATTATAATAATACAGAGGGGCCATAATATATAATAATTATACAGAGGGCCCATTATTAATAGCCTCTCTGTATAACTATAATATATAATGGCCCCTCTGTAATATTAGGATATATAATGGCCCCTCTGTATTATTATAATATATAATGGCCCCTCTGTATAATATATAATGGCTCCTTTGTATAATTATTATTTATTATGGCCCCTTCTGTATAACTATAATATATAATGGCCTCTCTGTATATTATATATAGTGACCCCTCTGTAATATTAGGATATATAATGGCCCCCTCTGTATTAATATTATATATATATAATGCCCCTCTGTATAATTATTATATATAATGACCCCTCTGTAATATTAGGATATATAATGGACCCTCTGGATAATTATTATATATAATGGCCCCCTCTGTATTATTAGGATATATAATGGCCCATTATATATCCTAATATTACAGAGGGGTCATTATACAGAGTGGGGCATTATATATAATAATAATAACTAATATTAATAAAACTCTGCAGAGATGTGACGTGGCTGAAAGAAGGTGTCATGGAGGTCTTATCTCTGAATGAAGATGCTGAGGAAAGTCTACATCACAGGAGACGTCACTGGATGGATGAGGTATGTGGTGCTGTATTATACTGTATATTTTGTAGTGATGTATGTAATGTCCAAACACATATTTGTTATACGGTAGGGTTGGGGGGGGGGGGGGTGGATTGAGAATTTGGCGCATCCCTGCTGCATCCTGGCCCCAGACTTCAGGTCACACTGTGCGTGTTCTGAATTCTGGGGCCTTATACCCATCTACTACATCATCTGTACTTAGAGCGTTGTCACCATGTTATCTGTGGTGTTACATAGGACTGCTACATTAGCTGTAAAAGGGGCGTGTCCACAGGTTGGGAGGGGGGGGGGCGCAATACATGGCTCGCCCCGGGTGCTGGCAACCCACGCTACGCCACTGGCTCTTGGCTATGACTCGGGGGCATCCTAACCCGGTGCATTTTCCACTTTTTTAGTGTATGGGTCTGGTCTTTGAAAGCCATACTTTTTCCCCTGCTTGTGTAAATAATTTTGTGCCTTTTTTAATTGAAACATGGAGATTTATTTTTATGTCATTCTTACTTTAGTATTTTTGGTTTTTATTTTTAATTTTTTAAATAACACATAATGCAACTCAAATATTTTTTAATTATGTACTTTTTCCATGACGGTCTTTTGATATATTGGATGTACGAGTTATGGTCTCTGAGGGCTCGAAGCTGCGGTGCATTTTTTATTTTATACTTTTTTTTTATATATATATATATTTATTTATTTATTGGTGGTTTCTTTTGTAACTGGCGCTGACATATTAGCCGTAGTTGCAGGGGAAATACAGCCCCCAGAGAGGTCTGTAGGTCTGTACAACCTCATTGCAGAGCTGACCTGGGTCTGCTAAGACCCAGCAGCTCACACAGACTTCCAGCCCCCAGCGATAACATGACTACTGGCACCAGAGATGATCTCTATACACAGCACCCCTTGAGATCGATGGGGAAGGCAGGGGTGGTGAGAAAATGCCTTGGCCTTCTCTATGGGGAGTCATGACAGTAGGCTTCCCGCTTCCACA
This sequence comes from Bufo gargarizans, assembly GCF_014858855.1. Taxonomy (NCBI): domain Eukaryota; kingdom Metazoa; phylum Chordata; class Amphibia; order Anura; family Bufonidae; genus Bufo; species Bufo gargarizans. Next base: position 102,278,537 of record NC_058089.1, on the reverse strand, counting down.
GTTGCATGAGTAGCGCAAGGCTGCGGTCTCTGCAAAGACGTGACAACCAGCCGGACATCTATAGTCCACGGGCGGTTGGCAAGCGATTAACAATGTACTGAAAAACAATATGGTATACGTGTAAAACATTAAGAGGATGGGCAGACAGGATATCTGCTGTGTGTAGGAGGATGTTTTTCGACTGAATAATTTAGAATGAGAAAATACCCAAAAGCTCTTCCACCGTACAGCATTGCAATGAGCTTCCATGTAACTGCAGCATTAAAGGCACTTAAAACATGCTCATGTTATTTCAAGGGTTAACACAGACCTGAGTCCTGGACCTTCTACGTGGCTTAGAGCTTAATAGATGCTGAACAAAAAGGAATTTACTTTGGACAATCTCTTTTTGTAAGAAGGGTCCCTCAAAATTTACCTGATCATAGTGAACCCACTCTAAGGTGCAAGTGTTGAATTTCCCTGCAGGGCTACCACAGAAAAAAATTAAACATTGCACAGTTTCCAATTACATCAATGGACTGTCCATGTCATGTTGGGTCCTACAGGGTGACAGATACTCTGCAGTCAATCCTGTTATGTGTTACTAGATGAGGGTTCGGATAGAACGATTTCTCCTATTAAAGAGGACCTGTCCCCTCTCCTTACATGTCTGTTTTAGTAACTACTTGTACTTCTCATTTAATAACAATCCTGGAGTATATATTTTCATTATACTGTGTTGCATCAGTCTTCTATTCAGTGGCGTGCCCAGGGTGTTTGGCACCTGGGGCGGGTCATTTCTTTGCCCCCCCCCCATACTTGACCACATACCTCTTACATCCAGGGACGTCTCCTGTCATGTAGACCTTCTCTTTCCTCTTCTCCTCCGTTAGACCGCCATGACAAATTCTTTCAGCCGCATCTCGTCTCTACAGAGTTTGTAACACAGACACGTTAGATTTCTCTGTTTTTCCATCAACCTCCCCGTCCTGGTGTCCCCACAGTGTCATCCTGCTGTCACCCTCAATACTGTGCCCGTTGTGCCCCCCAATGCCCCAGGTACTATACTGCTGAATAAATAGTGTCATAATTGGAGTAATTTATCAAACTGGTGTAAAGTAGAACTGGATTTCCAAAGGGGTGTCAAAAATGAAAAGTGGAATCTGATTGGTTGCTATGGGAAACTAAGCCAGTTCTACTTTACACCAGTTTGATAAATTACCCCAAAATGTCCCTATAGTGTCTACAGCAGCTATAATGTCCCCTAGAGACCCCACGTAATAATAACACCCTATATTGTGCTCCAGGTAATAATCCCTGTATAGTGTCCCCAGAAATAATAGAATTGCCCCTACAGTGCCTCCCCAATAACAACACCCCCACGCTGCCCCCATATAGTAATTTTACCCACACTGCCCCATATAGTAATTTCCCCCCCACACTGCCCCCCCCACAGTAGTTTCCCCCACACTGCCCCCACAGTAGTTTCCCCCACACTGCCCCCCCACAGTACTTTCCCCCACACTGCCCCCACACAGTAATCTCCTCCACACTGCCCCCACACAGTAATTTCCTCCACACTGCCCCCCCACAGTAGTTTCCCCTACACTGCCCCCACAGTAGTTTCCCCTACACTGCCCCCCACAGTAGTTTCCCCCCACACTGCCTCCGCAGTAGTTCCCCCCACACTGCCCCCCCACAGTAATTTCCCCCACACTGCCCTCATACAGTAATTTCCCCCACACTGCCCCCCCACAGTAATTTCCCCCACACTGCCCTCATACAGTAATTTCCCCCACACTGCCCCATACAGTATTTTCCCTCACACAGCCCCCATACAGTAGTGTCCCCCACACTGCCCTTACACAGTAGTCTCCCCCACACTGCCCCACGCAGTAGTTTCCGCCAGATTGCACATATAGTAATTTCCCCGTCACATAGTAATCCCTCCCATAATTATTGCCCCCACATAGTAATCCATCCCATGATAAGTTGCCACCACACAGTATCCCATCATATCCCCCCCCCACATGTCCTCCTGTGTGCACCTCCCGCATGTCCCCCAAAGTTGGCACATAAAATAAAATAAAAAAATTTGCCCCACACAGTATCCCACCATATTTTCCCCCCACATGTCCTCCTTTGTGCTCCCCCCTCATGTCCCCCATAGTTGGCACATAAAATAAAATAAAGAAAACCCTAAAAGCTAAATACTTACCTGCGCTTGCTCGTAGAGTCCCTGCACTGTGCTGCTGAATCCCGGCACAGGCGTGCGCGATGACATCATCACGCGCGCCTGTGCCGGGATTTCACTACCGCATAGGCCTCAGGCCTACTAGGCCTGAAGCCTATGGCGGTAATCGGCGGCGGGGCAGGGAACTATGCGCTCCGCTTCCGTGCCCCGCCGCATTATATGGGTGTCAGCGCTTCAGCAATGAGTGCTTCCATCTGTATTGATGGAAGCGCTCATTGCTTCTGGGCCTGGCAGTGGCACTCCCGTGAGAGACGGCACCCGGGGAGGTGCTGTCTGCATCTTTTGGGGCCGCAAGGAAGTGAATGGGTCCGCATCCAAGCCGCAAAAACTGCGGCTCGGGTGCGGACCAAAACAACGGTCGTGTGCATGAGGCCTAACCCTTATACGGGGATCTGGACTTTGCTGCAGGGAACCACCAGACCCCTACCTCTTGGAATAGTCTCAGTTCAGTTGACAGTTGACCCATGGAGGTCAAGAGACACCAATGCAGAGCACCAACGAATCAGGCAAAACCGTAGTCAGGGACAGGCCAAGGTCAGGGCAGGCAGAGTACAGCCAATCCAACACCCAGATTGATCTTTGTTGCAAACTTCTGGAAATTCATTCATAACTTCTAGCAGGAATAAGATAGGAGTGGCACAACATAAGAGTAGATGCTCCAGAATTGTTAAAACATGGAGGATGCAAGTAGTTACTAAAACAGACATGTCAGGAAAGGAGACAGGTCCTCTTCAAATTAGAATGGGGTAATATTTGTGATATCAGAATTACCAAGTTCTTTCTATTAACACTAGTCAATATGCAAATAAAATCCACCAATCAGTCGATACAGGCAAAAGTTATAGATCAGCTTCTTCATCTGGTACTTTGCAGACTTTCAGAATCCTTGGAATTCTGTCTGAGTCGTTTTGCATTTGTTTGTTTTCTGCAGACAAACATAGCGGTTTTTCTTCCATATTGTTGAGGGTAAGATTGGTTAGAAGAACGTGCTCGGAGGACACAAGTGTCTGGGGCTTGCAGGAAGTACAATAGAGCTCTGCCACTTGGCTTACATTTGATTAGATGGATTGAAAAGATTAGTTGTACAATTTTGCAGACAATATTTCACATCATTTACATAACAATGGAACAAAACAAAGCAGTAATAATAATGAAAATGCTGTACAGAAAAAAACTGGTGTCAAAAGTGCTGGTGCTTCGCCGACTAGGAGACTACTTATAGCAGAGCATGTGTTCCCAGTATTTCAAGATGGGACACTCCAATTTTCAATGCCCAAAGGAGTTTGAGCCTTTGCACAGAAAAGGCATTTAATATATTACTATATAATTGGGATGACCACCTCAAAGAACTAATAAAAAAAAGAAAAATTTGCCCCCACACAGTATCCCACCATATTTTCCCCCCACATGTCCTCCTTTGTGCACCCCCTCATGTCCCCCAAAGTTGGCACATAAAATAAAATGAAGAAAACCCTAAAAGCTAAATACTTACCTGCGCTTGCTCGCAGAGTCCCTGCACTGTGCTGTTGAGTCCCGGCACAGGCGCGCGTGATGACGTCATTGCGCGCGCCTGTGCCGGGATTTCACTACAGCATAGGCCTCAGGTGATCATCCCAATTATATAGTAATATATTAAATGCCTTTTCTGTGCGAAGGCTCAAACTCCTTTGGGCATTGAAAATTGGAGTGTCCCATCTTGAAATACTGGGAACACATGCTCTGCTATAAGTAGTCTCCTAGTCGGCGAAGCACCAGCACTTTTGACACCAGTTTTTTTCTGTACAGCATTTTCATTATTATTACTGCTTTGTTTTGTTCCATTGTTATGTAAATGATGTGAAATATTGTCTGCAAATAATAATAATGAAAATGCTGTACAGAAAAAAACTGGTGTCAAAAGTGTTGGTGCTTCACCGACTAGGAGACTACTTATAGCAGAGCATGTGTTCCCAGTATTTCAAGATGGGACACTCCAATTTTCAATGCCCAAAGGAGTTTGAGCCTTTGCACAGAAAAGGCATTTAATATATTACTATCTAATTGGGATGACCACCTCAAAGAACTAAGAGGGCTTGTGTGACACCAGCAGTCTTAGAGTCACTTTGTACTCTTGTAATGTCCCACTAAGTCACTGTCCCATAGCAATTTATGTGATGTGATGTGTTCCTGATGTTCTGCATTGTTTTCTAATGTTTTATATCCTCTGCATAGGCTGTAAGCTAAATCAAGGGTTAGTCCTGCCCCTAAGATTCTTTTTCTAGAAGAAAGGTCAAGCTTAAGTTCTTAGGTTTGGACTATCTTCTAGTTAGGCCTAGAAGAGAGGCTCCTCTAAGTTAGTTGAGAGTCAAAGTGTCTGCATTTGGTGTATTCAACCAAAGCTGCTGAAGAAGCTACTTCAAGTCCTGTCAGTCAGTACCAGCCCAGCTGATGTCCAAAGGACTCTTGTGAGCCCCTGAGACTCAAGAAGAGCGAGCATAAAGATCTCATCTCTGAGGATAAGGCATGTCTATGACTAATAGATCTCACAGCTCAGGTAGGGTGATTTCTGGCTTCCGGCCACCCATTCCTGCAACTTTGCTGCACACATTGCTGCTGTGGAGTCTGTACCTTGTAATTAGGAATTGTAGACAATGCAGTAGAAATGGTATTTGGTAATCCGTGATTCAGCCAGACGTTATATTGAACTATTTTACTAAGTTTTGTGCCTCCCTTCTGTGTGGAAGCATTAGTAGCTTTGCACTTCAGTAACGATCTCTTGTGTTTTATCCACACTGTAACACCAAGGGCACCCCACCTTCCATCAGTCTAGAGACTCCAACCCGGGCGTGCCCAGAAGGGCGCCTTACCACTTTGCCGGCACCGGGAATGAGAGAAGGATCCAGCCACCTTGAGGACCATGACAACGTCTACTATTCATACCAGAACCGTTTACATCCTCCTCCCACCCTTCCTACTGGGTCACTGCACTCTTAGGGCAGAGATTATTGACGTCTGACTTCTAACTGAAGAAAGGAAGCTGTGCATAAAGCATTTCATTAAATTTAAACCCTTGATTGGAGCATTCGAGGTACATTCAGCATCCAAAAAAATGGGCGGCAGGTAGAATAGATGGCACAAAGCAAACTTATTAGAATTTTGCTAGAAAATAGGCAATAAACTATACCTGAAACAATTATTTTGAGGTGTGTAATTGTGATATATCTGACACCAGCAGGTCAAAAGTATAAAACGTTGCTCTTAATAAATATCCCCTAAGGCCCCTTTCACACAGGCCAGATTTCCACGCGGGTGCAATGCGTGAGGTGAACAGCATTGCACCCGCACTGAATCCGGACCCATTCATTTTCTATGGGGCTGTGCACATGAGCGGTGATTTTCACGCATCACTTGTGCGTTGCGTGAAAATCGCAGCATGCTCCTCTTTGTGCGTTTTCCACGTAACGCAGGCCCCATAGAAGTGAATGGGGTTGCGTGAAAATCGCAAGCATCCGCAAGCAAGTGTGTATGCGGTGCGATTTTCACGCACGGTTGCTAGGTGACGATCGGGGTGGGGACCCGATCATTATTACTTTACCTTATAACATGATTATAAGGGGAAAATGATAGCATTCTGAATATAAAATGCATAGTACAATAGGGCTGGAGGGGTTAAAAATAAATAAAAAATAATTTAACTAACGTTAATCCACTTGTTCGCGCAGCCGGCATCTCTTCTGTCTTCTTTTGTGAGGAATAGGACCTTTGATGACGTCACTACGTTCATCACATGGTCTGTCACATGATCATCACCATGGTGATGGATCATGTGACAGGACCATGTGATGAGCGTAGTGACGTCATCAAAGGTCCTATTCCTCAAAGAAGAAGACAGAAGAGATGCCGGCTGTGCAAACAAGTGGATTAAGGTGAGTTAAATTATTTTTTATTTATTTTTAACCCCTCCAGCCCTATTGTACTATGCATTCTATATTCAGAATGCTATTATTTCCCCTTATAACCATGTTATAAGGTAAGGTAATAATGATCGGGTCCCCATCCCGATCATCACCTAGCAACCGTGCGTGAAAATCGCACCGCATACACACTTGCTTGCGGATGCTTGCGATTTTCACGCAACCCCATTCACTTCTATGGGGCCTGCGTTACGTGAAAAACGCACAAAGAGGAGCATGCTGCAAGGGGCCTTAGGAGCCTATGCTCTTTGGACAATCCCTTCTGGTTTGAAAGGTCATAAAGCTGAACACAACTGATTGCTGGGAAGTGTTTGATTTCCAGTACAGGAAATATTGAACATGACTCATTTGAAATTAATGGAATGTCCGTGCAATCTACGGAAGTGCGTTTTGTATCAGTACTTCATTCGGACCAGAAGGTGAGAATTCTCTAATAGGATATTTGAAGTTGGGTCCAGACAGCCTGTAAATTGACACATGGGACACCTATCACATAAAGGCTCTGCTTTCACTTGAACTAGTTTTGAGTTATGGAAAAAACCCCAAAAAAATTTCAGGCCAAAAAAAAATTAGCTGCTGTACACAGCTGCTGAGTGAACTCATAAGCCGACACAAACCACAGTGTGAAATTGTATTCTGCAGACATCCTGACCTTACAGTTTCACATCACCACAAAAGTCAAGATGGTTAGGTACCTAATAGTTTCTTATCATGTCTTCAACATCAGGTACATCTTTTGAACAGATCAGGAGCTGGCACTTCCACCTTCTTTGAGGTAAAGTTACACGAGCCTAATCTGCCGCCTGTATCTCATCAGAGGCCTATGTCTGCTTTTAGTGTCTCTGTAGGTATAGCAATGTTTGATGAGTCCAAGAACGAGGAGAACATGAAACACTCAATACAAACCATTTCTTCTAATACAAACAGCTTGGCTAGGGTGATTCTAGGATTTCAGTTGTATGACCCCAATTAGTGTTGAGCGAAATGTGGACTTCCATCTGAATTTCAGGGAAAACTCGATTCACCGCAAAGCCGAATTTCTTTGTGCGTCATGGTAACAAATCAATTTTCCCTGAAAAGGCATAAAAAGTAATATATATATATATATATATATATACTCGCCTCATCTGTTTGAGCGCAAAGACGCCGCTGTGTCAATCTTGATTGAAGATCCAGTGCGAAATCTTATGCGCAGGTAACGTATGATGTCACCACGCCAGCTCAGGACGGATGAGGTGACTAATATTATTTTCTTTTTACCCCTGAAAGGCCTCAATTTTTTATATCAGAGGGTGCGATCGGGCAACAAACGCGGCATCTGTGGGGTTCAATGGCCCTTTTGACCTATAATGGGTTACTCCCGATGAGTACAGTCTCCCAACTGCAACCTGCATGAATCTCTGTCACATGTAATGTTTAGCCCAAGCCGCAAAGTCTTATGTCCACAGCTCGTGCTCGCTGCTGCCCTGCTCCCTGGAGATCAGTGCAGTGGAACGGTGGTTTGAAGGCTTAGGCTTGTTTAAAAAAAAATGTGAAAAAGGGTAAGAAATAAATAAATAGAAATTTAAATAAAAATCTTTTTTCTATATCTGCACATTTATAATTTTTTTTAAATGAAAAAAATAAAATACACTACACTTCTTTGGTATCGCTATGTCCATAATGACCTGATCTATAAAAAGATCATGTTTATTTTTTCCGTATGTGAATGCCAGGAAAAAAAAAAAAGAAAAGCTATGGCGGAATTGCAATTTTGCCCACCTTACTTCCCAAAAAATGGTATAAAAAGTGATTAAAAAAGTCATATGTACTCCAAAATGGTACCAATAAAAACGTTGCCGTCCTGGATAAAACAATCCCTCAGAGCAGTTATGTTGGCAGAAAAATAAAAATGTTATGGATGTTAGTATGTGACAGGGCGAAATATAGTAAAAAAAAAAATTATGCTGAAAAATTTGTAAAACATAAAAAAATATATATAAATGTGGTATCGCCATAACCTTATCAACCCACAGCATAAAGCTATTATATAACATATTCTGCATGGAGAACCCCATAAAAAATAAAAATTAAAAACAATGACAGCATTGCAATTTTTGCCCACTTCACCTCCCAAAATGGTTTAAAAAAGGATAAAAAAAGGCATAGGTACCCCAAAATGGTATAAAAAAGCTACAGCTTGTCCTGCGAAATTCAAACCCTCACAGCTCAGTCAACAGAAAAATAGATAGTTAAGACCCCTAAAAACTAATTCAATGCTAGGGAGGCCTTTTTCCTGTCACCGCCTGCCATTGGCTCCCCACCTTCCAGACGCCAGATGTTTTCATTCGCGCGACAGGGAGATGCAGCTGCACCGTGCGGGCTCCAGAAGCAACGTGGGTTCCGGGGTGTGAGGTAAGTACATCATGTTTTAAGTAGTAACTATCCATCTTAAAAGCAGAGGATTTCAAATTTAGGAAATTCCAATTTTTCCAAATTATTGGCAAATTTGGGATTTTTTAAATAAATAAAGGTAAAACTTATTGACTTAGTTGGATAAGTAAAAGTGTTCCAAAGTTATTATCACATATAGTGACACATGTTAGATTTCCAAAATTTGGCACGGTCCCTTAAGGTGAAAATTGGCTCGGTACAGAAGGAGTTAATCCTTATTTGCTTTTGTATTGCACCCATGGTAGCGGGCACCTGAACTCCCTTTATGCATAGTTTGGAGGTGCTGGATTAACTCTCTTTTGCATTGTACTGTATATTTGGGTGAGAGGCATCCCCTATTACATATTGCACTCCCGTCCATCTGCCTGGTGCTTTTAATCAATGTATCACATAGCTTGATTCTTGATTAAAAATAGTTTTTATATTGTAACTATAGCCGTAATGCAGTTTACATTTACTCATGTTTTCAACCATACTAGGTCATAAACATAGCCTGACATTAGATTCCAATAGGAGCAAGCCATTTGCAGATACCCCCTGTACTGCAGTACTGCACCTGTTTTCTGTATTCTACTTTGCCTGACCCAATCAGTGCCTGTTTACTGCTGTGATTCTTGTTGCCAGCTCTGACCTCAGATCTCTTCCATATACAAACCGGATTCCAAAAAAGTTGGGACACTATACAAATCGTGAATAAAAACTGAATGCAATGATGTGGAGGTGCCAACTTCTAATATTTTATTCAGAATAGAACATAAATCACGGAACAAAAGTTTAAACTGAGAAAATGTACCATTTTAAGGGACAAATATGTTGAATCAGAATTTTATGGTGTCAACAAATCCCCAAAAAGTTGGGACAAGGCCATTTTCACCACTGTGTGGCATCTCCCCTTCTTCTTACAACACTCAACAGACGTCTGGGGACCGAGGAGACCAGTTTCTCAAGTTTAGAAATAGGAATGCTCTCCCATTCTTGTCTAATACAGGCCTCTAACTGTTCAATCGTCTTGGGCCTTCTTTGTTGCACCTTCCTCTTTATGATGCGCCAAATGTTCTCTATAGGTGAAAGATCTGGACTGCAGACTGGCCATTTCAGTACCCGGATCCTTCTCCTACGCAGCCATGATGTTGTGATTGATGCAGGATGTGGTCTGGCATTATCTTGTTGAAAAATGCAGGGTCTTCCCTGAAAGAGATGACGTCTGGATGGGAGCATATGTTGTTCTAGAACCTGAATATATTTTTCTGCATTGATGGTGCCTTTCCAGACATGCAAGCTGCCCATGCCACACGCACTCATGCAACCCCATACCATCAGAGATGCAGGCTTCTGAACTGAGCGTTGATAACAACTTGGGTTGTCCTTGTCCTCTTTGGTCCGGATGACATGGCGTCCCATATTTCCAAAAAGAACTTTGAATCGTGACTCGTCTGACCACAGAACAGTCTTCCATTTTGCCACACTCCATTTTAAATGATCCCTGGCCCAGTGAAAACGCCTGAGCTTGTGGATCTTGCTTAGAAATGGCTTCTTCTTTGCACTGTAGAGTTTCAGCTGGCAATGGCGGATGGCACGGTGGATTGTGTTCACTGACAATGGTTTCTGGAAGTATTCCTGAGCCCATTCTGTGATTTACTTTACAGTAGCATTCCTGTTTGTGGTGCAGTGTCGTTTAAGGGCCCGGAGATCACGGGCATCCAGTATGGTTTTACGGCCTTGACCCTTACGCAGAGATTGTTCCAGATTCTCTGAATCTTCGGATGATGTTATGCACAGTTGATGATGATAGATGCAAAGTCTTTGCAATTTTTCTGCTGGGTAACACCTTTCTGATATTGCTCCACTATCTTTCTGCGCAACATTGTGGGAATTGGTGATCCTCTACCCATCTTGGCTTCTGAGAGACACTGCCACTCTGAGAAGCTCTTTTTATACCCAATCATGTTGCCAATTGACCTAATTAGTGTTAATTGGTCTTCCAGCTCTTAGTTATGCTCAAATTTACTTTTTCCAGCCTCTTATTGCTACTTGTCCCAACTTTTTTGGGATTTGTTGACACCGTGAAATTTGAATCAACTTATTTTTCCTTTAAAATGATACATTTACTCGGATTAAACGTTTGAACTGTCATCTACGTTCTATTACAAATAAAATATTGACATTTGCCATCTCCACATCATTGCATTCAGTTTTTATTCACAATTTGTTTAGTGTCCCAACTTTTTTGGAATCCGGTTTGTATTTGCATGAACTCTGCCTGCCCTGACCTCACCCTGTTACTGACTGCAAGTTTTGCTGAATCGATCAGTGCTCCGCAACAGTGTCTCTTACTCCTGTGGGTCAGCTGTCAACCACAGCGGGACTACTCTAAGAAGCAGTAGCCTGGCAGATCCCCTGCAGAGAACTCCAGATCCCTATACGGGGGTTAAATGGGGAATACCAAGGAACTGCAGTGCCCGGGTTTGGGGTGGCCCCAACGCTACACTGGGTCTCCTGGACACCATCGAGGTGTCACCACTAGTGTTGAGCGAGCATGTTCGGCCAAATACTAATTTTACTCGAGCATTACACATACCATGCCTAGCCCACATGTTCAACCTAGTGGTTCAGCAGTTTCTCAAAGCATACCCCAATTTGCATGAGCTACTGGTGAAGGTGCGCTACGTGTGTGCCCATTTCCGCAAGTCATCGTCAGCTTCCGCCAGTCTGGCAACACTGCAGCAGGGCTTTCAATTGCCAGCCCACCGACTGTTGTGCGACGTGAGCACGCGCTGGAACTCCACGTTCCCCATGTTGACCAGGCTTTGTGAGCAGCAGAGGGCAGTAGTGGAATACCAGCTGCAACATGGTCGTCGCCTTTCCAGTCAGCTTTCGCTCTTTACAAGCGACAAGTGGGCATTGATGTCTGACCTCTGTGAGGTTTTACACAACTTTGAGGAATAAACACAGATGATGAGTGGCGATAACGCTATTATCAGCGTAACCATCCCACTTCTGTGTCTACTCAAATGCTCGCTGCTCAAAATTAAGGCGGACGCTTTGCATGTAGAAGAGGAGGAAATAGGGGAAGAAAGTACACATGGTGATAGCCAGACCACCCTCAGTTTGTCTTCTCATCGCGAATTGGATGATGATGAGGAAGAGCAGGAGACGGTTGCCTCCGCTACAGAGGGTAGTACCCATGGAAGTTTTATTCCATCTGTACAGCGTGGATGGGTAGAAGAGGATGAGGAGATTGACTAGTCATTCTCCTGATGAGGACAGCAAAGTCTTGTTTGTTGGGACTCTGGCACACATGGCTGAATTTATGTTAGGCTCCCTTTCCCGTGACCCTCGCGTCGTAAGCATTTTGTCCAACACTGATTACTGGTTGTTCGACCTTCTCGACCCCCGCTACAAAGAGAACTTCTCATCTATCATTCCTGTGGTGGAGAGGACGAGCAAAATGGTGCAATACCAGAAGGTCCTTGTGGAAAAATTTCCAGCTGGCAACGCTGGCTGCAGAGTACGTAGTTCCTTGGCCAACCAAGGAGGGGAGATAAGGGGAACACACACCAGTTCCAACAGAGGCAGGGCAACACTCTCCAAGGCCTGGGACAGTTTTATGACACCCGCCATCACGTGGCATGAACTGGCGCTCTACGCCTTGGAGGTGCTGGCCTGCCCTAGCTGCCAGCGTTTTGTCAGAGTGTGTATTTAGTGCTGCTGGGGGCATAATAACTGATAAGCGCATCCGCCTGTCAACTGAAAATGCTGACCGGTTGACTCTTATAAGTATGAACAAGGCCTGGATTGCCCCTGACCTCTACTCCACCAGAGGAAAGCGGCTGATCATAAAGGCCTCTAAATGTGACTTTTATAGTGGATTAAATACACTGTATTCCCATGCACCCCTTCCACCACTAAAAAGGTATATAGTTCAATCTCCCTTTTCTCGTCCTCCTCCTCCTCCATCATATCAACATGTTTATTAGGCTGCCGTTGCTCCTAATGTTTTAGAGGGTCAGCTCAGCAGCAGGCCCTCGCCCATAATGTTTTAGACGGTAAGCTCGGCAGCAGGCCCTCGCCCACAACTTTTTTTAAATGGTCAGCTCGGCATCAGGCCCTCACCCATAATATTTTAGATGGTCAGCTTGGCAGCAGGCCCTCGCCCACAAAATTTTTTAGATGGTCAGCTCGGCAGCAGGCCCTCGCTCATAATGTTTTAGATGGTCAGCTTGGCAGCAGGCCCTCGCCCATAAATTTTTTTAGATGGTCAGCTCAGCAGCAGGCCCTCACCCCTAATGTTTTAGATGGTCACCAGCAGGCCATCAATCATAATTTTTCAACGGTGTGTATGATGCCCTCCTTTATGTGTAATAAAGGGTGTATTGGAGTGCCGGTTCCTTGTAATTTTTGGCAGCCCTTTCACTTAGTGCATAGGCTTTATGAGTGTAGGAGTCCCACTACCTGAACAATTTTACCACAATGTGAATAAGGCCCTCCTTTATGTGATATACAGGTTGTATCGGAGTGACTCTTCCTTTGCACTTTATATACACAAGTAAATATACAGGAAAGAATGTTTCTTAACAATTTTTCCTCTAAAATCGATTTTATATTCGGTTTTGTGCGTATTATTGTCAGTCTGTAAAAGTGGTGTACTACTCGGACAACATCGTTCCCAGCAGCGACCTGGGAGTCCAAGATGCATCCAGAGATCCTCCCCATGATGTTCCCGAACCATTTCAGTGGTGTTTCCATAATTTTTTGACCTTTTCCTATGAACCAGACACCCTCTCCAGAGCAGGGGGTTCCTGGTTTAATGCTCAGGTTCTTCCATTGACTTCCATTGTGCTCTGGTGCTCGGTAGAGCACCCAAGCATTCCAAGGTGTTCTACTCGAGCACCCGAGCACTTTGGTACTCGACCAACACTAGTCACCACGTGTTGCTGCTCTCAGGAAGAGATGGTAAGGCATTTTGCAACCCAATGGGAATTAAGTCCAGATAGTCAGGGTCAGCAGTAAACCAGTGTGCTTCTTTACTCGAGGAATTAATGTGCAAAACAATACAGGCAAGGCATAGGGCTGGCTTCTCCAATCTCCTCCCTGGCAGAAGAAGGGTTTGATGCTGAGGAAAGGTGTGAGCTAGCTATCCTTCTCTCTCTTATAAGGATGGTACCCTGGCCAAAGGCTGGTGGCCCATGGTCTGTGGCAGAGTATCTCTGTCTCAGAGTCTTCTTCTTAGGTTGGCTGAGATGCTATACAGTACATTGCCTATGTCCATATACAAAACTGGGTAGTGTGGGCAAGTAGCATATGCATGTAGATTTACAGTGGGCCCCCAGAATAAATTTTACTGGTGGGCCCTAAGTACCCCAGTCCGACCCTGTCCTTATATACAGTTTCTAGCTGAACTAGAACCTTCTAGTGGGAGGAGTGAAGTGGAGAAACTTAGCACAAACAAATACAATGTTACACGTTTTGTCTCTAATAGACTTGCATTAGAGCTTCAATGATACTCAACGGCAATGACACAGCAGTTTTTTCAGACAAAAACATGTTTTCAGAAATAATTACATAGCAGCACCTATCATTCAAAAGGTCAGTCTGTCTGGTTTTGGTGGTAAACAAGTCTGGCTTTTTCCCTCCAAAACATGCTCTTCTTTTAACCTTATGATGGCTGTGGAAAATTATCAGCTTCTCCTTATTAGCTAAAAAGTTCCAAATGTATCTCAGTGTTCAGTAACCCTTTCCATAGTGTCGTGCAAATACAGTGCAGAGGAGCAGGATATATATCATAACATATACTGTATACAAAATGCAGTTACACAGTATTAAACAGTACACGTCACTTTAAAGTGAAATAGAGTAAGGAAGAAATAGGCAAATGTCCACAAATGTTCAGATTTCAAAGTACCCCTGCTCCAGGGCACTACAAACACCCTTAGGATTAGCCTAAAGTAAAACCAGTTGTTCGACACAGTAGTTCCAAATGCACTGCTGTAACACATAGCAAAAGTGTGACTGAAATTATCTAGCCCCAGATCTGTAGAGCCATTGGTAGCTAGATCTCTGCCCTAACATTGTATCTGAAGGTCCTGGCTAAGGCAGAGTGGCTTCTCTAGAGCTCAACACTCATAACTCATGCCATTACAGATCCCTCCATACCGTGGCTATACCCCTGCTCTCTGGGTCTGTTGTTTAAAATCCTTATGATCAACTGCTACCGCTGAGGAGTTTAGCGATTAGGCACATTTTTTGCATGGATGGCACCTATTCATATAAACGTGCAACCATGTGATATAATTGTCTGCACTTGTAGGACATATGGACAGGGGTTATTCTTTTAACCTTATTTTATTTGCACTGTGCACGGATAGTGGTTTATTGTTGCATATTTTAAGCACCGTTCACTGGTAAAAATTTGACAACTAGTTATCCCTAATATAAATTTATTAATAAATTCAAAACAAGGAGATACCAGTTGGAGGTGTGCCCTTGCACACTCTACCAGTCGTGGCCAAAAGTTTTGAGAATTACATAAATATTGGAAATTGGAAAAGTTGCTGCTTAAGTTTTTATAATAGCAATTTGCATATACTCCAGAATGTTATGAAGAGTGATCAGATGAATTGCATAGTCCTTCTTTGCCATGAAAGTTAACTTAATCCCCAAAAAAACCTTTCCACTACATTTCATTGCTGTCATTAAAGGACCTACTGAGATGATTTCAGTAATAGTCTTGTTAACTCAGGTGAGAATGTTGACGAGCACAAGGCTGGAGATCATTATGTCAGGCTGATTGGGTTAAAATGGCAGACTTGACCTGTTAAAAGGAGGGTGATGTTTGAAATCATTGTTCTTCCATTGTTAACCATGGTGACCTGCAAAGAAACGCGTGCAGCCATCATTGCGTTGCATAAAAATGGCTTCACAGGCAAGGATATTGTGGCTACTAAGATTGCACCTCAATCAACAATTTATAGGATCATCAAGAACTTCAAGGAAACAGGTTCAATTCTTGTTAAGAAGGCTTCAGGGCATCCAAGAAAGTCCAGCAAGTGCCAGGATCGTCTCCTAAAGAGGATTCAGCTGCGGGATCGGAGTGCCACCAGTGCAGAGCTTGCTCAGGAATGGCAGCAGGCAGGTGTGAGCGCATCTGCATGCACAGTGAGGCGAAGGCTTTTGGAAGATGGCCTGGTGTCAAGAAGGGCAGCAAAGAAGCCACTTCTCTCCAAAAAAAACACATCAGGGACAGATTGATCATCAGCAGAAAATATGGTGAATGGACTGCTGAGGACTGGGGCAAAGTCATATTCTCCGATGAAGCCTCTTTCCGATTGTTTGGGGCATCAGGAAAAAGGCTTGTCCGGAGAAGAAAAGGTGAGCGCTACCATCAGTCCTGTGTCATGCCAACAGTAAAGCATTCATGTCTGGGGTTGCTTCTCATCCAAGGGAGTGGGCTCACTCACAATTTTGCCCCAAAACACAGCCATGAATAAAGAATGGTACCAAAACACCCTCCAACAGCAACTTCTTCCAACAATCCAACAACAGTTTGGTGAAGAACAATGCATTTTCCAGCTTGATGGAGCACCGTGCCATAAGGCAAAAGTGATAACTAAGTGGCTCGGGGACCAAAACGTTGATATTTTGGGTCCATGGCCTGGAAACTCCCCAGATCTTAATCCCATTGAGAACTTGTGGTCAATCCTCAAGAGGCTGGTGGACAAACAAAAACCCACTAATTCTGACAAACTCCAAGAAGTGATTATGAAAGAATGGGTTGCTATCAGTCAGGAATTGGCCCAGAAGTTGATTGACGAGCATGCCCAGTCGAATTGCAGAGGTCCTGAAAAAGAAGGGCCAACACTGCAAATAATGACTCTGCATAAATGTCATGTAATTGTCGATAAAAGCCTTTGAAATGTATGAAGTTCGTGTAATTATATTTCACTACATCACAGAAACAACTGAAACAAAGATCTAAAAGCAGTTTAGCAGCAAACTTTGTGAAAACTAATATTTGTGTCATTCTCAAAACTTTTGGCCACGACTGTACATACCTGCACACTCTCACTGCTGTCCAACCAGTGCTGACAGTGTTATACTGTGCAGGGACACACCCCTTTGACGAGGCTAATGATAGCACCCAGTTGTCAATTTATTCTTAAAGGAGAAGCACAACACAGAGTTATGAAAACAGGTGATCCAGAATTGTTATTCCATCAGAAATACACACACGCATTTACTAAAACAAACACGTCAGGAGAGCTGATGGGTTTCCTTTAAGAAAGTCCTCTGCTTTCCATAACAGTTTGCAGACCCTCATGTCCTTTTGGAAGAAAAATTAATTTCTTATTTGCATAGTAGGACACTATATTAGTTTCTTTGTGTAATTGAAGGCTGGAAAGTGCAAATGTTTTACAGACAGGAAATTCCTGGAATTCAGAGTCCTAAGAAAACATAAAAACTTTGGTTTGTTTAAAAAGAACATTATCATTATGTTTCTTTACGATCCTTGCCTTTAGCTTTGCTGGCTAGTGTGGGATGTAATGGTTTGGATCCCCATATGAGTCAGCCTCTGAAAGTGCTAAATAGAAGATTCCAGTAAAAATAAAAATCTGTGTTTTCCATAGTGCTCCTGTGTGCTCCGCATGTGCAAATGATAAAGACTTTGTGCTACCTGTGTGCATTGTTACATAGGACTAATCTGATTATTTGTTAGAATGGTCCCTGGAGGAGCATGAAATAATTTTTATTAATATAGCGCCAGCATATTCTGCAGCAGTTTACAAATTAGAGGTTGAATGTGCAGTGAGCCCTGGAGGAGCTGGTGCAGAGGATAGGAGTGGTAGTGGCCCTGATCAAGTGCTGTATCACGGTGTACTCTCTCAAGCTGTTGCAACCTGGTGTTCGGTGCAGTGAAAATGTACTAAAGAATGAGGCTAGAATTTAATGTATAATACTCCTTTTTACTAAGTGTAATATAGAACGGAACTTCAAACACATCTAATAGCAGCAGATTTCAAGTGCAAACTTCTCTAGCAAAACCACCAAGGATTACGGAGTCAGGTTGGATGGTGTCAATTTAGCACTTATGTCACACTGGCCTTGGGATGTTCTGGGTGATGGATGTCTTTGCCATAGTCCCTCACCTTTCAGCTGGTTGTAGCAGAATCCTATTTAGGAGCAGGAGCTCAGGCTTGTGCTTCCTCTTCACCCTCTGGTTGCTCAGGAACTCCTCCTCCTGGCAGGAAGCAGGACCAGGCCAAGAGGGGTGTAACAGGGTGATTAGCATTGTCAATCATTGTCAACCATTCCTTACTGGAACAAACGGCCAGAAGCATAAAAAAAATAACACAATATAAGATAATATAACACTATTTACAAAGTACCCCCCCTCACCCCATATTTAGAGTACTACAAATGTAGAAACGAAACCAGACATTGCAGAGAAACAAACTAAGAACTCTTTCACGCATCAGGGGTTAGGACCATGGCTCCATGGTGACAAAATGGGGCATGCTTCCATGGTGTCTGTGATTATGGATCCCTCAGACACAACACGTTTGGGCTGTGGTCTTCATAGACCTTTGGTAGGAGATTATCAGGAAATTAATTTTCAGCCTAGCAGTGTCCATGGAATACAAATGACACACGGAGGGCAGGAAACAGACACATGGACCAACCGCAGATCCTTCATAGATGAACCACTAACTATCTTGTCACGAATGTCATTATGGACAGGGATGTGTGATAGAGGCCTAAGCATTCAAACAAAGACTGTGAAGAACCTGCCTGCGAGAGCCTACAATCCATAAATACAGAAGACACGAAAGGCAAAAAGTGCTGGTTTTGTACAATGGTCCAGCCATCTTTAAATTAAATAGGAGAGACAGTGATCAGCCATTATCTGTGTATGTACTGATATGAATTCAAACCCCTACCCATCCCTTGGTTGAACTTGATGGACCTTTGTGTTTTTCCAGCTGTACTACGTAGCTATGTAAGTGCAGGGGTTCCTGTTAGATAAGCAGATCATGTCCTGAGGGGTCATGTAATGGAAAAGGGTTAGATTAGCACCCTAAAAAAGATATGTTTTCAGGGAACTCTTAAAGTTGTGTTTGTTGGTAATTAAGATGATTGGGTAGTGCAATCCAGAGAACTGGTGCAGCTCGAGAAAAGTCTGGGAGATGGGAGTAGGAGGTTCGGATTATAGAGGTTGTCTTAGATCATTGACCTAACATAACATATGGGTAGGGTGGTAGAGATGAAGGAGGAGATGTAGGGAGTGTAGCACTGTGTAGAGTTTTGCAAGTAAGATTGATAATTTTAAATTGTTTCCTATACTGTGCAGTGACTGGTACAGACAGGGTAGAGGCATTGGTACAGCAGTTGCACAGTATAGTGAGGGGAAGACGATTAGTGGTGAGTTACAGTAATCAAAACAAGAGTGGATCAGACCAACAATGAAAGATTTTGCTTCCTCCACAGTAATAAAGAAATGATGAAGGTGACATAAGCTGATGACAGAATGTCCTGCAAGTAGGAACTCCAGTGCTTAGCAGTCATTTATACTGTGTCTAGTGTTCAATGTCCCTGCAGTACCACCACATGGGAAATTCCCGTTGAAATCATTGTGCTGTCCACGTAATGCATGCACATGTCGAGTCCTCCAGTGATAGATGCCATTTTAAGCTGCTGTTATTGCAGCGACCGTGCCGCAGGGGCAATATGTGTGAGTTACGGTGGACCGATGGGGGTAGTAGTTGTTTTACTCACGGTTAGTAGAGCCTCCTTGGGCCGGCGTACGGTGACAGCACCAGTTCCTTCGGGGAACACTCTGTTTGTCCAGGGACTCCCAACAGATGGAGGTTGAGGTGCCCTTGGTGGTGTAGGTTTTTAGGTGCCTTGGAGGCAGGGTCCACCGTAAGGTGCAATGAGAGATGGTATTGAATAAGGAGAGAGTCAGGAGTTGAACCAACCAGAACTTTACTTGAAATGCTTGCCTTGAGGCAGATAGCATCCACGCAAATAATGCCTTGGTACAGAAAATGAAGGCGAGCTGCAACTCCAGACAACAGGCACTGTGAGACAGTGGTATGCAGGTTCCACCTCAATCTGAGAGAGAGGGTGATACTTTCCTTTCTCCCTTAACTTGCTCTGACACCTCAGCCTTTCAGTACTTTGGATCTTCTATCACTAAGATTCGGCAACCAACAGGGCGGTCTCCCTAGTGGCAGGCATTACTCATCTGCTCCATTATTTGAACAGGTTGCTTCAATACGATAAGTCCACTTCGTCTCTTACTCCAGGACGATAGCACTACAAAAAGAAGGGATTCATTAGTCCTTGGGCTTGGTTTTCTATCTATCTTGCCTGATCTGGGAAGTGCCCAGGGGAACACAACACAAGTTACATGCTCTTCTCTCCTACACTAAACTCTCATCTCACTTCCTGTGACTAACCTGTCCTATATGAATGATGTGACAGCTCCATCTAGTGATGACTGTGTGTAAATGCAGTTACCAGCCTGTTGTGAAGCGTTTGCAGCTATTACAGAGGGAATAAACAATGACATAAGATGACATACACATGCCAGATAACTGCTGGTGAACACCGGCAAGTCACATTCTCACAATGAAAATTACTAGAAGAGGACACAGAGTCAATTCAAGCATTTTATAATCCTGATTGCTCTTGTAAACCATATAAAGACAGTTCTACATGTTAATGTAAGTTACATTAAGTCTGTCACAGCTGTTATAGTTTACATCAGTTTGCCGCATCCTCCTAGAAGGAGTTAATCCCAAACCGTCCTCCTGCACCGTACAGAATCAACTATTTTATTAATGTCCACATACTCTAGCTGGTTCCTCCTGCTGACTGTTACTATTACATACTATAAAAGAGATACTGTAAGCTGAAAACCTCTTAACTCAGGCTACACAGCAGTATTTTTAAAAAATCGAATTTTTTTACGCTTAACCCCAGCAAGAAGGATTATCACGTCACAGTCCCTAGATTAGTCACAGTTTGAACAGAGCCAAGGGTAGTCACCAGGAGATCATCCAGAATGTGGCAAGACTGGAGTGTAGTCACCAGACAGGCCCGGTGTCACCTTCGGGGGCCAGTTGTCTTAGCAATCTGACAATGCTATGTATGCAGAGTCACAGCCTGAACCAAGAGCAAAATCAGGAGATAATTCATATGTTGTACAGTATACATATTTGTCCTTCCTTACATTGGTTCTTGGCTCTACTCACAGAGTAACGCAAATGTTTTTTTCCCTTAAATTGGTCATCTTGCATCACTCATCTCAAGATATCTCAAATCAAGAGCTGAGTTAGGGAAGGACATATACATGTGCAGTACATATAGTAATATATTGTAGTTTTGACATATGAAATATATGTCTTAGCAATGACATAAGTAGTTTGGACTCCTCAAACAGAAAACCAAGGTCCATGCATGGACATGGGAATGTCTCTAACTTGGGGCACAATTTTCTTCCAAAAATATTCACGATCAGAATAGGATATGTAAATCACACCTCCCTGGTTATTTCACTTGAAATTCAGGCAAATGTTTTGCCTTGAAGTCTTGTGGAACAGAACACACAAATGTTACATGGTTATAGAATAACATGGAAGTAAACCACTGCTTTCCTAAGCCACCCAGAACCAGGCGTTTTATGGGTCTTCAAATATTTATGTAAGAAGGTTTTGAAGACAAATAAGAAGCTTGACTTGAGCTGTGGATTAATTCTTCATCCAAAGTGAGGAACCATATTCTCATGTCTTGCCAAAATCCAAAAATATCAACAATGAGTAAAACCACTATCATTTATAGGTCTTGGGTTTTGTAGGAAATTAAAAAGGGGATAAAAAAAAAAAAGTTAAATAACACATACAGTAGCTGTGACAGGGGCCTCATAATTAAATGTCTATATTTTAATTAACAGAAGTGGGAATTTATTTTTGGAAATGTTTTCAATCTGGCAATATGATATATTTAGCTGAGGAGAAAATGATTACATAGACCAAGTCAAGAGTTGGGGAATAGACGTCTCATAGAAATTATGGAGGGCATCAGTGAGTGAGTCATGGAGTAAAATTTATGAACAAATAATGTTGTGTATAGAAAACAAATCAAAAATGTCTTATTATAAATGTATCTTTCAGATTACAACATTTTTAGGAAATGGGAATGTCTTTAAAATGAAAAACAGGATGGTTGTACTGATGCTTTCAGGCTTTGGTAGGCCTTTGTTCTTCACCAACATGTCTGGTGTACTGGAGAGGTCACATTGTTCCTTTTGATATGAACTTTAATGACATTGATGTACCATTTATAATAAACCAGTGTAATGCCACCACACACTTGAGAATAATTTAGGGACGCCTCTTCTTGATATCAAGAACATACAAACCCTAAAAAGATTGTGGCCTTGACTGGAACTCAACTCAAGGACCGTGTGTTTCAGTTCTAAATACTGTGCTAATAAGATAACACATTTATATACACTTTTACTATTATTATATATTTTTTTTTTTTGGGGGGGTAATTGGACACCTTTTTTGGGTTACAGGATTCTACGTGCTTTAAAAACATTGTTGATTAGAGCATATTAATGTCATAGAGGGGGTCTTCACTTGGGATTCATCATTATGAGCCAAAATGGAGATACAATTTGCAAGCAGTGATCTACTAGGGAAGCTGGATCAATGGCATTCAGCTAATTGTCATGGTGGACCCATTCTGGGAGAGGTTCACTTCAATGAGATAAGATCATAACAAGAATGCACATCACATTAGGCCAGCAAATGGTCAAAAGGCAGGCACACATGCATGACAATCAGCTACATCATATGAATTTACTTTGGGAGTGCACATCAGTCTAACATACTAACATAATAGTATTTTCTTTTTAGAAAAGTGCCTAAAATGTCTACCTGTAGACTATTCACCATGAATTAGCATTGAACCACATAAATCTCATACACCACATTTACTTTCCTAATGGCCTTACAGCTCCTCTCTGATAAAAGTGATACCTTATGGAAGATCTAGACGATTCAGCATTCTAGAACCTGATGAAGAAACATGATTCTGTACCTTTAACGAGAAAGTAAAAAGTTTGCAGAGAATTTCATAGACTCTACAAATGGATTAACTCCATGTCCAAAAGTCAAATGAGGACAAGTCAAGTCAATACTGGGCTAAGATAAAAAGGGTCAGAAGCCGAATGGATTGGAGGTTTTTTGTCTTTTCAAGAAAACCAGTATGAAATCCATGTCTTTTTTTTTGTGTGCGAAATACAATTCTTTTTTGAGCAGACACTTAATGTCAGGCACAGTTTTCCAAACAAGGGTTCACTGACCTAATTGTGAATGTTCTCTGCTGCAGTATGAAAGTGGTGTACTTTTGACCTGACCGTTTTTTATCAGACCTTCACTACTATCTTTGTTTTTGTTGCCATGGATAATGTTTTTTGCCCCATCCACAAGCAATGTATCCATAGCACCAAGGCAATGTAAACTCTCTTCACCTCTCCTGCATCCAGTGATGTGTGGGCCTGCAGGAGAACGTTTGGATAGAGACAAAGACTCATGTGAGGTTAAGAGTGGCATCATTGTGGGCCAGGAATAAGGGTAAGGGTACTTTCACACTTGTGGCAGAGGATTCCAGCAGGCAGTTTCATCGCCGGAACTGCCTGCCGGATCCGTCAAAACGCATGCTCCTGATCCGTATGACAAATGCATTGAAATGCCAGATCAGTCTCTCTGGTGTCATCCAGAAAAACGGATCTGGCATTTATTTTTTTTCACATTTTTTGCGGTCTGAGCATGTGCAGACCGCAATGCCGGATCCATTTTTGCCGGAACACTCGGCGCCTAATGCATGTCGATGGGAAAAGTGTTCCGGAATTTTGGACAGAGATAAAACCGCAGCATGCTGCGGTATTATCTCCATCCTGAAAAGGCAAAAAGACTGAACTGAAGACATCCTGATACATCCTGAACGGATTGCTCTCCATTCAGAATGCATTAGGATAAAACTGATAAGTTATTTTCCGGTATTGAGCCCCTAGGACGGAAATCAATGCCGGAAAAGAAAAACGCTAGTGTGAAAGTACCCTACATTTAAAACTAGACCTTTCCATGAATCCCAGTCTGTTTCTCAAGACACATTGTTTTCCTGGCATACGTTCAATTGACAGATGGATTCCCTGACCTGGCATGGCCAACCTTGCATCTTGGTCATTTAACTCTGTTCTAGCTGTCTTTATGCTTAGGCTCATACACCTTGCCAATCCATGCCATGTTGTCTCACCAAACCATCTGCTCTTACTGTCTACCATATTTTTTTCCGGGTGTCTCCATTTAGCTGATAAGCCTTGCTGAGCTTTGAGTGCCACTCTAAAGTTACAGCTTTTTGCAGTCTTCTATACTATGCTCGAAATATCTCCATGTTCCAGCTGATCTACCTTGTCAGTCTACAGAGGACACAAGTGCAAGACGCTACGTCTTGCCTTACTCAAGGCTCCTCAAAGTACATGAAAGGCAATTTGAGAAGCAAGCACCATACTTTTTTTGAATGTTTTCTCTATTGGGTTAAAGGTTATCACTAGAAGTCATTGGGAACAGAACATTGGGAAGTAAAAATATTATTATTGGCAAAGACTGGTAGGTTAATGGTGTTCCCTTTACATATTAACCTTAAATATGGACCTTTGCAAATATTTTCATTGTCACAATGCATCTAAGACCCTGTTCACACTTCCATCAACTTTTTTAGAAATTAAAATAACAGAGTGCCGGATGTGTCCTACATGGACAGCAATGGCACCTAACAGGCCCCTTTGACTTATAATGGTGACCACTGGGTTCCTACATGTTGTTTGTCATTTTGATGAGAAAAAGAGCACTGCATGCTGAACTATTTTCATCAAATCTGAAAGAATCTCCTGACAGAGGATCCTGATAGACGTGTGAACAGAACTTAAATTAAAAATGAAGCAACTTAAAGAGTCTTGACAAAAATGTCCTACGTTTTTGTGTCTACAGATTCTCTACAGAACATTATATCTCTGTGGTACAGTCTGTGTAGTCTCATTCAGCAGGCACATTCTCTTCCATCCGACTTCTAATTGTTCCACAAATGAACATGGAGTAGGTTAGTAAGAAGTAAGTGACAGATTAATGAGAGTATGTTAAAGGATCAGACAACACAGGGTTTGCATGAGTAACGATCAATGGGTGTGAAACCACTGAGTCAACCAATCAATGTGACTTTGGGCTAAACCTAAGGATGTTATCCTGGTTGTCCCCTGGTATTCACCCTTTAACCCCTATACAGGGATCTGACCTTCACCACAGGGAAACCACCAGACGCTACCTTCTGCAGTTGACAGCTCACTCATGGGGGTCAGAGACACCAGTGTGTGGCACCAAGAGATCAGGTAAATTCATAGTCAATAACTGGCAGAGGTCAGTGTAGGCATAGTTTGTGTAAATATGTGAAACAAGTCCAAAGTCAGGGCAGGCTGAAAAGGGTCAATACGATAATCAGGCACAGGTCAGGCAACGGAAGGTCAGAGTCAGAAATTGGGCAGTACACAGACTGACAAATGGAACAGAACAACTCTAGCATGCTAGAAACACCTATTGCTCAGGCACTGGAAAGAGGCTAAGTACCCCAGGGCTCCCAACCATTGCCTGGAGAAGATCAGGGCGCATGTGCTAGCCCTTTAGTAGGCAGGGAGTGTGCACATGTGCCCTATGAGCAGAGTGGAGGGGTTGGCCAGAAAAGCACACTGGAAGAAGAAAGACGGGACTCCTGCAGCCATGCCCACTGCAGGGGGATAGAGGAGGGATAGCGGGCCCGAACTACTGGACTTGCGGCAGGTACGGACCGCCAACATGACAGCATGTAATTCTTTGCTATAGAGAAGCATATAGTAGGTTGATATTTTAGTTGAATAGAGAATATGATAGGGCATTTTTAATCAAGACCATTTGAAAGTAGTATCATTTTTTTTTTTAGGTAAGTTGGTTCTGGAGCTTTTAAGTATCTGATGCATTACATGATACCACTTAACCTTAAATCCAAACAGTCTGGACTTATTTCTTGTTCTGTAACTGGTGATTAATCGTCCAGACAAATACTGAGATCACACAAACATTCTCCTTCCTGTGCTACATGTTTGTGGCCGTACAACTTCACATTCCTCTCTCTTTTATTACATTTTCAATCTAGTTATTAACAGGCCAAACAAGGCCACTTTGAAAATTAGCTTTGAACCATAGATTTGTAAGGGGGCAGCTTGTCTTTCACTCTATTTTTGCTGGCTTTTATTAAAAAAAAAAAAAAAAAAGAAAAAACACATCATGTTAGTAGTGGTGATAGTTTTTCATCCAGACCCAAAAAAGCAGTTTAAACATCCAAGCGTCTGTGGTCAGTAAATATGTGGATGAGACAGAATATAGCGTGTCTTCCTCAGTAGGATCTGCTAACCAGATGAAGGAGAGTCTGCATAAATATGGTTAATAGGTGATTTTTTTTTTTTTACCTAAATAAGAGTTTAATCAGATTTTTGTAAATGGAAAGAAAATAATTATTTTGGAAAAACGTACCTGTAGGCATCAACAGCAATTTTGTGTCCACCAAATCAATTCTGTTAACAGAAAACTCATAGGATAACTAATCGAATGCAGAAGTAGAGAGAGAGAAGCAGAGGCAAGACGAGGGCTGCTGAGTGGGCAGCTACCTAGGACAACATTGAAGGGATGAAGTTTATGGATTATCATTATAAAAGGTGATGTT
The DNA here is from genome assembly GCF_014858855.1 of Bufo gargarizans. Lineage (NCBI taxonomy): Eukaryota > Metazoa > Chordata > Amphibia > Anura > Bufonidae > Bufo > Bufo gargarizans. Next base: position 102,252,101 of record NC_058089.1, on the reverse strand, counting down.
CTTCCTTTGAATTTTTCACTAATCTATATAAATGTAGTAGGGATTGATGGGGAAAGGCCAACAGGACAATTAAATAAATTATTATATATCCAACAAGTATCATGTAAAACTTCAGAGATCAAAAGTGGTGGGGCACATTCTGACACATTCTGACACCACCACATTGAGTATCAAGAGAGATTGTTCCACCTTGAGCAGAATAATAATATAATGTCTCCTATAGTCAGGGGTTTTTCTACATGGGTTGCAGAGGTGGCGGTTGCATCTACCTTTGGAGGGAGCCCAAATACCACTCTGACAGACTAGTACAGTAAAAGGAACATAGTTGGGAGGGTAATACAGATTATGCATGGGGGCTCAAGAGCATGAAGTTAAACTTCTGTATAGAAAGTTGTTTTCTATACAGATTCATGGATAGCTTATAAAGCCTGTGGGTGGAACTCTAGACAAAAGCTGCTTGTAAAAGGGTTGTTTAGCTTAGGATCCCTGATGGATGGAACTGAGGTCTAGTTAAAATAAAAAAATAAAAACACCTACTTGTCCACAGACCCAACCGTTTCCAAGCTGCTGCCACCATTCCCGGCCACTTCTGGTCCCCACCAAATCTCTCATATGGAACTGAAATATTAAGGTTTCTTCTCAAAGATTTAAATGAAAGTCATTGAAAAAAATATGTTCCACTGAATGGCATAATAGGGAGGACAGGAGCATTGGCTCTAGTTACAAATGTAGTCACCATGTGGCAGCAAATGGAGTCTCTGCAATAAGGAACATGAGGCCATAGTAAATTAAGATAGACAAACCTGCTCCGAATGCCCTGTTGGGGCATATGGTGATCACAGGGATTTACTGGACGTCCCCTTATTAGCCACTGTAAAGAGCTGCTGCAAACAATGTCTTCCAGAATACCAGAATTCAATTGACCATCTTTTACATGGTTGTCCATTCATTAGAATGATAGCCATATTCTGTGCTAAATGTGCCCAGTTAAAAGAGGTTGTCCAGCAGGTTATTATATATATATTTTTTTAAAGGGTCATAATGGCCTAAATAAAAGGTCATCCTCACCTTACTGGTTCCCCATCCCACCCACTTCCCACCTGGTCCACCTGGAAATGTGCAAGGTACTGCTGCAACCATTAAGTCCCATTTCCTGTAATTGGAAACCAGCAGGGGACCCAGGAAGAGTCAGAATGGGAGCATCAGGGGATTGGTGAAGATGACTTCATTTAATAGTTAAAGCAAATATGACTTTGTTATAAAATAATTTTACCTGTCGGCCAAACCATTTGAATATCCACAAAGTGCTTCGTCCAGTCCTCTTTATTCCTAAAAAAGCTTTACTTTTGCTATTAGGTCATCACACTGGTAGCTGCAGTCTAAGAGAGGATTATCCAGATGGCACAACCCCTTTAAGCATAGCAAACTGGTGATGGAATACAGTATAAGGAAGCATTGAGACTGCTACCAATATTTCCATTAGCACATCTTGGGCAGCACAGGCTCGGTGGTTAGGGCTGGTGTTTTGTAGGGTTGGGGTCCTGGGTTTGAATCCAATGATGAGCAGCATCTGCACAGAGTTTACTGATGGGTCAGTTTCATTAGGAACCTCATTAACCTTAGTGTGTGTCTGAGAAATTAGGTTGTGAGTCCTATTAGGGACTGATGTGAGTGTAGACAATCTGTATACAGATATATTGGCGCCATATAAGTAACATCTATAAACAAGGAAATGCCATCTTCAGGAGTATTTTTTTTTGGACCATTTCTGCATGATGTTCCATCTTGGAGAAGATTTATATAGGACAGAAAACAATTATTCAGCTCAGTGTCACACTGTCATTATTGTTCCCAGTCTGAGGAACATTTGTCACCACAGAGGAACCATGTCACAGGTGCATTTCATTGATGGGAATGTCTCTCTGTTTTGATAGTGGTGCTTGGTATTATTCCAAAGTGAAATATAAGATCATAAGAACATAAAGGGCCAGCAATGGTTGGGGGTAGAGATGAGCGAAGTTTAGAAAAACTTGATTTGGCCGATTTGTCGAACTTAAGAAATTTGATTAATTCTGAATTAATTTGTTTGGTATACCCAGGCCACTCTGCCTAATCATATTCATTCCACATGACCCATTCTCAGTGTAAAGGCTTGGAACTTAAATTGCAGGGAGAGGGTATCGCCATGTGCATTACGTTCTAGTGCACCCACATTCATAGTTAATATGTTCTGTAGGTACTGTGTCATCAGTATTACAGACATATGTAATTTATTGCTGTCTGCAACACTGTGCAGGGCACCAAGATTCATAGCTATTCCCTTCTGTTAAACAAAAATGAAAGCATACCGCACCCTTCAGTAAAGCCAAAAACTTGTGCATTGCCCTGCAGTGCAATGGCTCCTTAGTGCACCAAAATAGGTGAACTAGGTGATTATGTACAGTTTGTTTTATTCACTACCTGTGAAGGCGGCACATACCAAGGCAAAACTACTGTGAGGGGGCACCTATCAAGGCAAAACTACTTTGAGGGGGCATATATCTGGCATAACCACTGTGAGGTGGCACATGGCTGGCATAACTACTGTAAGGGGGTACATTTGTGCATAAAATCTGTGAGGGGGCACATATCTGGCATAACCACTGTGAGGGGCACATATCTGGACATAACTACTTTAAGGGGGCACATATCTGGGAATAACTACTGTGAGGGTGCATATATCTGGACATAACTACTGTGAAGGGGGGTCACATATCTGGACATAACTACTGTGAGGGTGCACATACCTGGGTATAGCTACTGTGAGGAGGAACATATCTGGCCATATATGGGCATAACTACTTTGACGGGGCTGGGGGACATATCTGGGCATATTACTGTGATGGGGACACATACAGTACAGACCAAAAGTTTTGACACACCTTCTCATTCAAAGAGTTTTCTTTATTTTCATCACTATGAAAATTGTAGATTCACACTGAAGGCATCAAAACTATGAAATAACACATGTGGAATTATATACATAGTAGCCACCTTTTGCTTTGATAACTGCTTTGCACACTCTTGGCATTCTCTTGATGAGCTTCAAGAGGTAGTCACCTGAAATGGTCTTCCAACAGTCTTGAAGGAGTTCCCAGAGATGCTTAGCACTTGTTGGCCCTTTTGCCTTCACTCTGCGGTCCAGCTTACCCCAAACCATCTCGATTGGGTTCAGGTCCGGTGACTGTGGAGGCCAGGTCATCTGGCGCAGCACCCCATCACTCTCCTTCATGGTCAAATAGCCCTTACACAGCCTGGAGGTGTGTTTGGGGTCATTGTCCTGTTGAAAAATAAATGATGGTCCAACTAAACGCAAACCGGATGGAATAGCATGCCGCTGCAAGATGCTGTGGTAGCCATGCTGGTTCAGTATGCCTTCAATTTTGAAAAAATCCCCAACAGTGTCACCAGCAAAGCACCCCCACACCATCACACCTCCTCCTCCATGCTTCACGGTGGGAACCAGGCATGTAGAGTCCATCCGTTCACCTTTTCTGCGTCGCACAAAGACACGGTGGTTGGAACCAAAGATCTCAAATTTGGACTCATCAGACCAAAGCACAGATTTCCACTGGTCTAATGTCCATTCCTTGTGTTCTTTAGCCCAAACAAGTCTCTTCTGCTTGTTGCCTGTCCTTAGCAGTGGTTTCCTAGCAGATATTCTACCATGAAGACCTGATTCACACAGTCTCCTCTTAACAGTTGTTCTAGAGATGTGTCTGCTGCTAGAACTCTGTGTGGCATTGACCTGGTCTCTAATCTGAGCTGCTGTTAACCTGCGATTTCTGAGGCTGGTGACTCAGATGAACTTATCCTCTGCAGCAGAGGTGACTCTTGGTCTTCCTTTCCTCGGGCGGTCCGCATGTCAGCCAGTTTCTTTGTAGCGCTTGATTGTTTTTGTGACTGCACTTGGGGACACTTTCAAAGTTTTCCCAATTTTTCGGACTGACTGACCTTCATTTCTTAAAGTAATGATGGCCACTTGTTTTTCTTTACTTAGCTGCTTTTTTCTTGTCATAATACAAATTCTAACTGTCTATTTAGTAGGACTATCAGCTGTGTATCCACCTGACTTCTCCACAACGCAACTGATGGTCCCAACCCCATTTATAAGGCAAGAAATCCCACTTATTAAACCTGACAGGGCACACCTGTGAAGTGAAAACCATTTCAGGTGACTACCTCTTGAAGCTCATCAAGAGAATGCCAAGAGTGTGCAAAGCAGTAATCAAAGCAAAAGGTGGCTACTTTGAAGAACCTAGAATATGACATGTTATGTATATAATTCCACATGTGTTAATTCATAGTTTTGATGCCTTCAGTGTGAATCTACAATTTTCATAGTCATGAAAATAAAGAAAACTCTTTGAATGAGAAGGTGTGTCCAAACTTTTGGTCTGCACTGTACCTGGGCATAATTACTGTAAGGGGGCACATATCCGGGCATAAGTACTGGGAAGGGAGCACATCTGGGCATAGGTACAGTACTGTGAAAGAGGCACATATGGGCATAACTACTGTGAAAGGGGCACATATCTGGGCCTCACTAGTACTATGAAGGGGGCACAGCGTGGGCATATGTACTGTGAGTGGGCACATTGTTGGCATAACTACTGTGTGGTGGCATAACGGGGAATAATTACTATGTGGGAGTGCAGTGTCCCGACCGGGGCATCTTGGGTATCCATTTCCCCTCAGGAGATTTCTATGAAATATGTCCCTCTTATAGAGCAAGCTAGCGTGACGCCAATTGCGGTTAAGCCACAAGGACATGGAATCCCCTTTGTATATGGTAGTGTTGGTACCCAGGGTAGGAATGTCAGAGTGGTGCAGGTGGGCCTACAACATCCCTGTAGATGTTATAATCACATGTCACAGTGCTCCTACCTGGATATCCTTGGACCCCAGACGTGGTCGGACGAAGCAGTGCAAAAAGGGGATGAATAACTTGGATAATGAAGGGTGTAGAATAAACGGAGTCCAGACTTGTATTAAAGTAGAACATAGCTTTATTCGGCATAAACGATAATCAAAACTGTTCCTGAACGATATCTTGGTCATCAGCAGGTATTGGCTTCACTTTGGCAGGCAAACACTTCTGCAACAATCTCAGCTCTGCTATGCTGCAGCTTTCTCAGCTCTGCTATTCTAGCTGGGTTAAACAGGAACTTTCTTCTTAGTTTTGCTGTCTGTGGTCTGTCTCTTACTTCTTCCTGGCTTCCAGCTTTCTTAGCTTGGGGTTAAGGCAATGCAAGCCCAGAAGGGGACAAGCAACCAAGTTTACTTCAGAGGATATAGTGTTACCGTCAGGTACAATTTATTTCCTTGGACTTAACCGTGCAGTGCCTCAAGATTCAAGTATGGCCCCATGACATAGTGGGTAGGACAGCAGTGGCAGTAACAATGACAGTAGTGGCCCCATGACAGAGTCGGGAGTGTGTCAGCAGCAGTAACAGTGACCATAGTAGCACCATTACAGAGTGGGGAGGGTGGCAGCAGCAGTAACAGTGATCATAGTGGCCCCATGACAGAGTGGGGAGGGTGGGAGTAGCAGTAACACTGACAATAGTGGCCCCATGACAGAGTCGGGAGTGTGGCAGCAGCAGTAACAGTGACCATAGTGGCCCCATAGAAAGAAGAAACTCCCACGGCGCAAATACCAATCTTTGATGATGACACAAACTTGATTTAATGACTTAGCAGGTGGTACAACGCATTTCGGGGCAGAAAACACCCCTTCATCAGGTACAGACTGCTCAATGTACCTGATGAAGGGGTGTTTTCTGCCCGAAATGCGTTGTACCACCTGCTAAGCCATTAAATCAAGTTTGTGTCATCATCAAAGATTGGTATTTGCACCGTGGGAGTTTCTTCTTTCTATTTGGATCTATCTGCCTTCTTGGGGATTCCAGGCATGATTCCAGGCCTTCTTGGGGGCCTATTACAACCCCTTTCAAGTCTTCAGTAGTGTTGTGCCTATTGATTGCACAACCTATTAAGGTGAGCCTCCAATCTGGAGTACTTTATGTTTGTTTATTTAACTGGACTGTACTACCCTATGGTGCGCCTTTTGTGTTTTTCATAGAGAAATACCGCCTGTTACGTTGAATAGTGGCCCCATGACAGAGGGTGGCAGCAGCAGTAACAGTGACCATAGTGGCCAGATTTCAGAGTGGTGAGGGTGTTAGCAGCATTGGCAGTAAGGTTGTGTTTACGTTACTGTTTATTTTTATTTTCTTCGGATCAGTCAGAAGACATCCATAAAGCCTCTTTCAGACAGTCAGTATTTGGTCAGTATTTTGCATCAGTATTTGATCAGTAATTGTAAGCCAAAACTAGGAATAGGTCCAAAACGGAGATTAAATGTAATAGAAATATTTGCATCTCTTCTGTGTTTTGGACCCACCCCTGCTTTTAGCTTACAAATATTGATCAAATACTGACCATGTGAAAAAGGCCTTACGGATGCTCAAAATATAGGATCCTTTTTTTTCTGCTCTTCTGACGGATCAAAAAAAAATTAATGAAAAATTTACGGTGATGTCAACACGGACAAACAGGGACAATAGTGGCCCCATAACAGAGTGGGGACGGGGGGCAGCAGCAGTGTCACTTTAGATGATGCTGAAAAGCAAGTCAACCATTCCAGTACAGCTGGATTGTTGGTCAAAATACAACCGCTGGATGACAGTGGTAGTTCTGGCCTGTTGCTTTGGCTGCTACCACTTGGGCGGGCTACACCAATATTTTTGCCACTGCCTATTGAAGGGCTCAGGCAACTGTCTGTTGGCCATAGTGTACAGTAACTGTATGTGTAAAATAACGGATTTACTATGAATGTCGCAGTTGTTGAACAAGATGCATGCAGCGATTACACTCAACTTGCCGTCTCCCAGCTGTCTCCATACACTCTTCCTACAGTCTCAAAAAACTGTCCCTGCACTCTCCCTTTCCAATATTCTTTTATATTTATTGTTTTCATCAACAGTGTCCCTAGTGCATGAGCGCTTACCACATCTCTCCCTATGCTCAGCTCATAGGACAATGGCAGGAATCACACGGGATGAGGTATTTATAGGGCTGTAACATCACAGGGGGGTGGCTAACAGCGGATTGGCTGGCTGCACGGCATTATGGTTGATCTCACATTCCCGGGCTTCTTACCTTCAATGTGTAACACCTGGAGCCTCCATTAAAAAAAACAACAACTATTTGTTACCTAGAAATGCAAGGAAATTCAGATTCGTGGCCAATCAAATTTTTCCTAGGCTTCGGATGCTTTGATTTACTCAACACTAGTTGGGGGCTTCAGAGCTGAGAAGGGACAAGGATACAGTAACAGTTGTGAGATATCCTTGCCTTGAGGTCCGTAGGAGGAATGTTACTAAGCTGCTGATGATAAAACTAGAAAATCTGGAAGGAGAGGGTAACCTTGACACTCAGTAGTGCCCAAGTCTAAACTAACCTTGAAAAGTTTCTTACTGATGCAGGCAGAGACATCAAAAGTCGACAATTATCCTTATACTGTGACATCACTGTGCACATTCCAACTGTACAGTGACATCATTGTGTGCATATCCTTGTACTGTGACATCATTGTGTTCATTACCTTCATAATTTGTCATCACTGTGTACATTATCCTTGTACTGTGACACTATGTATGTATTCCGCCTTTACTTAAATATCTGTAGCATGGTGCCCCCCAGGGGAGTAGTCCCGGTGTGTAGGATGCTAGTGGTATACTGTGGCCTAATGTTTGTGTCACGGTGCTCCTACCTTCAGGCTGTCACTTCCTAGGGGTCAGTCTCTGTTGCAGAGATTGAGTGATGTCAGTAAAAATGCTAGTGTGAAAGTAGCCTAACGAGCACAATGAGGTTACAACTAGGGATGAGCGAATCGACTTTGGTTACAACTAGGGATGAGCGAATCGACTTTGGTTACAACTAGGGATGAGCGAATCGACTTTGGTTACAACTAGGGATGAGCGAATCGACTTTGGTTACAACTAGGGATGAGCGAATCGACTTTGGTTACAACTAGGGATGAGCGAATCGACTTTGGTTATAACTAGGAATGAGCGAATCGACTTTGGTTACAACTAGGAATGAGCGAATCGACTTTGGTTACAACTAGGGATGAGCGAATCGACTTTGCATGCTTCATCCAAAGTCGATTTGCATAAAACTTCATTTTAATACTGTAGGGAGCAGGCGCTCATACAGTATTAGAATGTATTGGTGCCGATGAGCTAAAGTTATTACTTTACAAAGTCTCGTGAGACTTTGTGTAATAACTTCGGAAATTAATTTCTACTGTAAAAAACCTTTGTATCAAACTCGGGTTAGGTTCCAAGTGGTACCTGCAGTGCAGCCCCCATTTTAGAAAAAAATAATAATTTGTTACCAAGAAGGGCGAGTAAATTCGGATCGAATTCCACTTCGGATGCTTTGATTCGCTCAACGCTAGTTAGGGGTTTGGAGCTGAGAAGGGACAAGGATACAGTAACAGTTGTGAGATATCCTTGCCTTGAGGTCCGTAGGAGGAAGGTTACTAGGCTGATGATAAAACTAGAAAATCTGGAGAGAGAAGGGGTCACCTTGACTCCGTAGTGCCCAAGTCTAAACTAACCTTGAAAAGTCTCTTCAGGCAGAGACATAAAAGTCGACAAATCAAGCGGATTTCTCTGACACTGAGCAGCCAATTATTCCTTTCCCAATTCAGTGATTTTAAAATAAAATAAAATTGAATTTTCTTTATCCCATAGGGTCCATTCACACTTACGCAATTCTGTTCCGCATTTTGCGGAATGGAATTGCAGACCCATTTATTTCTATGGGGCCGCACGATGTGCTGCCCGGATCCGGAATTGCGGATCCGCACTTCCAGGTCCGCAATTCCGTTCCCGAAAAAAAAATAGAACGTGTCCTATTCTTGTCCGCAATTGCGAACAAGATTAGGCATTTTCTATTAGGTGTCGGCGATGTGTGGTCCGCAAAATGCGGAACGCACATCGCCGATGTCCATGTTTTGCAAATCCGTGGATCCGCAAAACACACACAGACGTGTAAATGGATCCTTAAGGTGAAAGATTAGAACCACCTTTGAGCAAATGGCTATAGAGAGCCAGGGGCATGACAATAGACATGAAACTCTATAGGAAAACCTGTAATAGGACCCAACCCTATGAGAGAAGCTTCAACAGTAATTTCAGAAAAAGCGAATAATGGCCGTGTGATGGCCGTCTAAGTAACGTCCGTCACACATGTCCTATTTTTGTCCGTTTTCACGGTTAGACGGACCCATTGTTTTTAACGGCCGATTGACAGGAGTGCACCTAGCGGCCGTTAAAAACGGGTACACTTTACCCAGGAGGGGTTAAAAAAAAACTCACCTCATCCACTTGCTCGCGGTGCGGCAGTCTCTTCTCTTTTCATTGAGCAGGACCTGCGATATGAGTGGTGACGTAACCACATGGGAGCGCTCAGTGACGTCATCGCGCACATCGCAGGTCTTTTGGCAGGTCCTGTTCAGTGAAGAGAGAAGAGACTTCTGCAAAGCAAAAAAAAAAAAAAAAAAACTGTGGTGGGCCATTATGTTGGCATTATTTAAACCATGGGAGAAATTATTTAAGATGGGGCCCTACATTGGGGCATTATTAAAGCTGGGGACATCAAAAAAATGATTTCTATACTATGGGGGACATTATTTAAGATGGGGGCTTACATTGGGGGCATTAATAAAGCTGGGGGCAGCAAAAAGAAATAAAAAATGCCTACACTATGGGGGACATTATTTTAGCTGGGGGCCTACTATCCTTTGGGTGTTCTCAGAAGGGTGGGTCTAGAAATAACTGTTAATCAAATTCATCCATTTTTTATGTCCGTTTTTAACGGACATAAAAAACGGATGCAAAACAGACATTAAAAACGGACAGAAAATGGATGCACACACTGATGCACATGGCCTTAGGCTACTTTAACACTAGCATTTCTATTTTCCGGTATTGAGATCCGTCAAAGGGTCTCAATACCAGAGAAAAACGCTTACGTTTTGTCCCCATTCATTGTCAATGGGGACAAAACGTAACTGAACAGAACGGAGTCCTCCAGAAAAGCATTCCGTTCTGCTTGTTTGCGTTTCCATACCGGAGAACAAACCGCAGCATGCTGTGGTTTTCTTTCCATCCTGTGCTGTGGAGCAAGACGGATCCGTCATGACCCACAATGCAAGTCAATAGGGACGGATCCGTTTAACTCTGACACAATAGAAAACGGATCCGTCCCCCATTGACTTTAAATGGAGTTCATGACGGATCCGTCTTGGCCATGTTAAAGATAATACAACTGGATCCGTTCATAACGGATGCAGATCGTTGTATTATCAGTAACGGAAACGTTTTTGCTGAGCCCTGCTGCATTCAGCAAAAACGCTAGTGTGAAAGTAGCCTTAGATATATTTTGGTCTCCCTAATTAGGCCTAATATGCACAGTGATGTCACAGTACAGCGGGAATGCACAAAGTGAAGTCACAGTATGGGCATAATGCACACTGAGGTAACAAAGTACAAGAGGAATACACACCAGATGCCTCAATACTGGGTGAATGTGCACAGTCATGTCAAAATACAAGGATAATGCACAATGTTATATCAAAGTACAAGAGGAATACACACCTGATGCCACAGGACAGGGTGAATGTGCGCAGTGATGCCACAGTCCAAGGATAATCCACAGATTATCGCAGTACAAGGATAATGCATGCAGTGATGCCACAGGACAGGGGAAATGCACTGCACTGTGATGTGTAGTACCCCTGAGTGGAGCACTACCATTTTGTCATCTGGCTATGGGTTCCTATGTCTAGCAATGTATCTCATCAGTATATTTATTGCAAGGTACTCTCATTTAGTGCCTTATTATTGTTATGCATCTGTTTTACTTGTGATGTGCCTGGTATTCCAGCAGGTGGCATATGTTCTGGTGGATTCCTTTAGAAAGAATAGAACTAACCATTGGGCAGAAGTGGGTTTTCCCATTTCCCACCAAAGGAGAGGTTTTCAGGAAGTTAGAGCCTTAGAGGAGTTGAATGAGAGAGTCCAAAGAGAGCAGACAAGGCGCAGTGAGGGAAGCGTTTCCCCCCCCACCTGCAGGAGCTTTGGGAAAGCAGCTCATAGAGCAGATACTCCTGATATTTATAGGACTTTGTAGGATTTAATGCGGGGCAAAGGACCCAAGACACCCCACTCTGTTTGAGACAGTAACCAAAACTTGAAGCCAAAGATAGCATTATAGAATAAACAATCAACTACCAGAACCGTGCATACTGCTGGAAAGAGAAATATCTAGTATCGTTTTGTTACTGCAAGTCTATTTCATATACAGAAAAGTTGAACTTCACAAAATCTTGACTTCATTTAGTTCCTTGCTCTAAATTAATCTCTGCAATGGAGACTGAGCCTCAGTAAGCAAGAACCTGAAGGTAGGAGCACCGTGACACAAACATTAGGCCACAGTATACCACTCGTGTCCTACACACCGGGACTACTCACCTGGGGGGTAGCACACTGTAGATGTCTGAGTAAAGGGGAATACATGCATGGTGTCACAGTACAAAAATAATGCACACAGGTATGACAAATTATAAGGATAATTAACACAATGATGTCGCAGTACAAGGACAATGCACACACTGATGTCACACACAGTGCAAGGATATGCACACAATGATGTCACTGTACAGGGGGAATGTGCACAATGATGTCACAGTACAAGGACAATGCACACACTGATGTCACACACAGTGCAAGGATATGCACACAATGATGTCACTGTACAGGGGGAATGTGCACAATGATGTCACAGTACAAGGATAAAGCACACAGTGACATTGCAGTGCATGGATAATGTAAACATATCAACATAGAAACTTCAGCACTCCAAAGAGTAGGGTGATATCAAGGTGTCTTTATTTTGAATTTTTCTTATGCAAGGCAACTTAAGGTGACAGTGTGACATTTCGGTCAACATAGACCTTTTTCAAACACAAGTTGCCAGTGAAAATTAGGAATGAAGGTTGAAAGATGTTTTGAGCTGGTAGACGTGTGTATCCACACCATGAACAACGCTACGTGCCACCCCATCCTATTCAACTATGGATAATGTAAACAGTGATGTCACAATAGTGAGATAACAAGCACAATGAAGCTACAACACAAGGTCAGGATAATGCTAACAGGGATGTTATAGTGCACAGATAATCTAGAGAGATTACAATCCAATCATGTTAGAACATAGGAATTAAACAGTGATGTCACAATATAGGCATTAAGTTCACCATGATACATACCTTCCAACTTTCTAAATGGAAAAAGAGGGGCAAATTTTTTCCACACTAGGCTACGCCTCTAACTCTGCCCAAAACATAACTGTGCACCTGATCCCAACCAGTCCTCTTAATGCCCCCACATAGTAATTATTCCCTCTTCATGCCACCAAACAGTATTTATGCCCACATTGTGTCCCATCACAGAATTATGCCCAGCTGTGCCCCCAGTAATATGCCCAGTTATGTGCCCCTCACGGAATTATACCTAGCTGTGCCCCCAGTAATATGCTCTGTTATGTGCCCCCATTAATATGCCCAGATGTGCCCCCAGTAATATGCCATGTCATGTGTCACGAACTATGTATCCGACCGCTCCGGATCCCACAGCTGTGACGTAGTGGTCTGTGACGGAGTCTGCGCACACACAGAGACCTCACGTGACCGGGGTATTACCACTCGGCTAACACCCCCCACTACACTTCGGTAACTGCCACCACGTGGGTTCCCGGTCCACGAGCCGACTATCCGGGTCATTCACTATCACACAGATCAGTGGATGAACCGGATATCACTTACTGACCAACCGCAGTCAATCACCCCCAGCTACAATTCCTAAATGCAATGTAACTAACTACCTGGTAACGTCTCTTCAAAGGCAAGGTACGTTGTTCAGCAGCTTAGAATATGGAAGACTTGGCTACTTAGATTTTATAATCTTTAATAAGCGGTAAAAAGCAGTGCATACAAATCTAATGAAAATGACTATAAATCTACAGAATAATAATAACAATATAAATAATCACGACAGTTCAAATGAAAGGGAAAAAGATGAAAGAATACTTAGTTTCTCTGGAGGGTTTCAGATGGTCGTTCATATGTCCTTTTTGAATCCTTGCAAACCCCTTTTCAGTATGTATCAGGGGAGACCCTCAAAGTTCTTCTGATACAGGGATATGCCGTCAATGTCCAATTAAGTGTCTGGTGATGTTCCATGGGTCTCTCTCCTCTGTCCTTGTGCATGGATTTTTATGAACTCTGCCATGGGCAGGAGACTTACTCCTGTCAGCCAATGGCAGCAGAGTGACTGTCAATCCTAGGGATTGGCCTCCAAGTGTTTTATGACCCCATCAAAGTTCAGTTCCTACAATGAGGATTATACTTAAGCTCGTATCTCCCTGATACATCGGCATATTTTTATACAGAATACATATTTGCGATCCTTATTTATTTACCTACAGAATGAGACCACACACGGTAATGCTGGGACCTGTAGTTCTTCTACCACCCATAGGTCAGCTACGGAATCACATCCTCTAGTCATATTTGATACCCAATTAACCACAATACTCTGTAGAGCCTGGATCTGGTGTCAGAAAGGGCATAAGTTGATTCATAAATGAAATATGAAAGTGGACTGGTTTTATGCCCAGAGCTAATTAAGGGCTATTAGCTCTCCTCAAACCAGACCTGGAAATTAATGACGTCACGCTCCAGCCAGGCTTGACAGCGAGCTGATCTTGGACAGGATGAGCTGGGCCTGGTGTAGCTTTTATGACCTTTTATTGCTGGCCTTACAGAGTAGTGGTAATAAAAGTGTCCATCTATATCATAGGCGACCCAGGCTTCAGAAAGATGAGAGTTCACAGCTTTTTACATAGGCCAGAAGCATATAAGATGGCTACCCAGAGGAATTATGTATGTATGCCGGCACACCTCCCTCTTTTAAAAGGTTGCCTGGGGAAATGGCCACAAGCCTATTCCACAGCAACCCAGCCGTCTCCGGCCGATTCTCCCTGCCGCGACAACCCGTCGGCATTTCCATGTAAACTACCTTTTCTGTGCTGCACGGTGAAGTTGTACTGCTGCAAAATCAGGCTCCATCTCAGCAGTTTCGCATTGTCTCCTGCGAGACGTGCCAACCAGCTGAGGGGATTGTGATCAGTGACCACCGTGAAATTGCGTCCATACAGGTAGTGTTGTAGCTTTTGCAGGGACCACACAATAGCTAAACACTCCTTCTCTATTGTGGAGTAGCTGGTCTCCCTGGCCAGTAACTTACGGCTCAGGTATAGTACAGGATGCTCCTCCCCGGCCTGGTTCACCTGACTCAGGACTGCACCCAGACCAAAGGCGGAAGCATCCGTGTGGACCACAAACTTCCGAGTGAAATCTGGGGCCTGAAGCACAGGAGCACTGGCTAGTGCATCCTTCAGGGCCTGGAAGCCTTGCTCGCATTCCGGCGTCCATGACACCATCCTGGGCAGCTTCTTCTTGGTCAAGTCTGTCAGAGGCTTGGCCAGGGCGCTATAGTTCGGGATGAACTTCCTATAGTACCCGGCCGTTCCCAAGAAAGACATGACCTGCTTCTTGGTGAGAGGTGTTGGCCATCTCGTAATGGCTTTCACCTTCTCTATTTCCGGCCTCAGTGTGCCTCCTCCTACTCTGTGGCCTAAGTAAGTGACCTCATTCATGCCCAGCTGGCACTTGCTAGGCTTAACAGTTAGTCCAGCCGCAGCAAGTTTGTCCAGTACTTGCGACAGGTGCACCAGATGCTCCTTCCACGTGGGGCTATACACGGCAATGTCGTCTAAATAGGCGACAGCACATTCTTCTAGTCCTTCCAGCAAGTCATTCACAAGCCTTTGAAAGGTGGCTGGCGCATTCTTCATCCCAAACGGCATTACAGTAAATTCGTATAAGCCGAAAGGGGTGATGAAGGCCGACTTCTCCTGAGCCTCCGAGGTCAGGGGAATCTGCCAATACCCCCTGCTCAGGTCCATGATTGTCAGGTAGCTGGCTCCTGCCAACTTATCTAACAGTTCATCAATCCTGGGCATGGGGTAAGCATCCGAGGTTGTGATGGCATTCAGTTTCCGATAATCCACACAGAACCTGGTTGTCTGATCTTTCTTCGGGACCAGAACCACCGGTGAGGCCCAAGCGCTGTGGGATTTCTGAATGACCCCGAGCTGCTTCATCTCCTCGATCTCTCTCCTGAGGTCTGCCTGGACCTCCAGTGAGACACGGTAGGCGGACTGCTTTGTGGGAGCATGTGTACCTGTGTCCACATGATGGACTGCAAGGTGTGTTCTCCCGGGTTTCCCTGTAAAAGTGTCACGGTGAGCCGTCAACACTTCTAAGAGCTGAGATCTCTGCTGGGACGAGAGTTGAGGGTTGAGGGTTAAGTCCACCTCCAACTCTCGAGTGTCAGCTAGCAGATCTAGTAGGGGGTCGGCCTCCTCCCTTTCGGGCAGGCTGCAAACCGGCATAACATGTGGCGTTCTCTCGTGATGCTCCTTGAGCATGTTGACGTGAAACGTCTTCTGTCTCCTACCTCCCTCTCCAAGGCCCACCACATAATTTACCTTACTCAGACATTTGACAATGGGGTACGGCCCTTCCCATGCAGCTTGCAGTTTGTTTTGCCGCATTGGCAGCAGGACATAGACCTTCTGCCCCTCCTGGTAGATTCTCTCTCGGGCAGTGCGGTTATACCACTGCTTCTGTTTGCTTTGGGCCTGTACCATATTCTCCTGTACCAGACCTACCAGCGACTCCATTTTGTCTCGGAACCTGAGGACATAGTCTACTACAGAGACTTCAGTTCTGACAACCTTGCCTTCCCAAGACTCTCTGATTAGGTCTAGGGGACCTCTTACTCGTCGACCATACAGGAATTCGAAGGGCGAAAACCCGGTTGACTCCTGGGGAACCTCTCTGTAGGCAAATAGCAGGTGAGGTAGATATCGTTCCCAGTCCTTCCCTTGCGCCTCCACAAACGTCTTCAGCATCTGCTTCAACGTCCCGTTGAAGCGCTCACAGAGGCCGTTTGTTTGTGGGTGGTAAGGGCTGGCTACGATATGGTTCACCTGTATTTTCCTACAGAGCCCCTGCATTAGTTCAGACATGAACTGAGGTCCTTGGTCGCTGAGAAGCTCAGCTGGGAACCCCACTCTCGTGAAGATCCCCAGCAGGGCGTCTGCAACCTTGTCCGCCCTAATGGAGGATAACGCCACTGCTTCCGGGTAGCGCGTCGCGTAATCCACCAGGGTTAATATGAACCGTTTACCCGAACTGCTGGGGATGGCCAGTGGACCAATGATGTCCACGGCCACCCTCCTGAAGGGTTCATCAATTATTGGTAAGGGATTCAATGGAGCTCGGTGACGGTCTCCTGCTTTGCCAACTCGCTGACAGATGTCGCAGGACCTGCAGTACTTGGCGACATCTGCCCCGAGGCCAGGCCAGAAAAAATTCTGCATCACCCGGGACTTTGTTTTGGTTATTCCCAGGTGACCAGCTAAGGGGATCTCATGAGCCACTTGCAGTAATTGTTCCCTGAACTGCACAGGTACAATGAGCTGCCTCTTGAGTGGCCCCACCCTACTGTCACTGTGGGAGATGTCCTCCTTATACAGTTTCCCATTGTCCCAACACACTCGGTATTTGTCTCCCTCAGTGGGAGGGCTGGCAGCTAACCCTCTTAGCTGCTCCAAGGTAGGGTCATCTCGCAGGGCCTGCTCAAAGGCGGCACTACAAGTCCCAGCCAGCTGTCCTGTGGCGAACAGGGACAGTGGCTGAGGCTCTGACGCGGTTAAGTCCACAGGGTCCGAACCGGTGGAAGGGGACACTTCCACTTGCTCTTCCCCAATGGAGCGTTCCGCTTCGGCTTTTGCAGCCCTGCGAGTGACGGGCAACACAGGCACAATAATGTCATCACATTTAACATTTGCACAACTTGAATCAGTTAAACACATGTTTGCTACCTGTGTACATACACCCGCCATCCCCTCTACATCTCCTGTCATAGGAGAACTGCTCCCACACACCCCACCTCCCACCTCCCGCGGTCCATCCCCAAGGTTATCTGATGTTACGCAAACATCCTTGCACAGTACCTCGGGATGTCCAGGGACCTCCATAGGGACGGGTGAGTCCTGTGTGCTTCCAGGGGGCACGTAGCACGAGACCAATCGTCCTAGGTCAGTGCCTAATAAAACATTTGTGGGGATCTCCGCAGAGACTCCCACCTCCCTTACTCCACTCCCAGCCCCCCAATCAAGGAAAACACGAGCTAGGGGAACATTAGGGCTCACCCCCCCAACTCCCGTGATGGTGAGGCTTTTGCCGGGAATAAGGTCTGTGTCATCCACTAGTTCAGGCCGAACTAGTGTGACTTCGGCTCCTGTATCGCGGAAGCCTGTGGTGCACCGGTTGCCCACAGTAACCGACTGTAGGTTGTCTGCGGTGTGTCTTGCAGCTCCATTCACTAACAGCACAGATGATGGGTTGCGGGCAAGCTTGCCAGGAGGTGCTGTCTTCTTCTCCGGGCACGAGTGGCTGAGGTGTCCTGGCTTGCCGCACGCATAGCACTTGCGCGCGTCTGTCGGTGCTGGCTTGACTCCTTCCGGTCTTTGTGCAGGCCTGTGAAAGGGTCGCTGGACAGGAACCGACAAAGCTGGCCGGGAGGAAGAAGCAGATGAAGAGGTTCCTCCCAGGCGGGACAGAGTGTCTTTGAATGCCCGAGTGCTGGGCATGGCGACATATTCATCGGCTAGCTCGGCCGCCTCTCGCGCACTCTTCGGCTTGTGCTCACATACATATTTTTGCACATCTGTGGGGCAATTGGAGACAAACTGTTCTCGGACCATCAGATCCGCCAGGGACTGCTTGGTGTCCTCTGTGAGGGGATCAGACCACTGTTGGAAGGTGGTCTGCAACTTGCCCAGATGGTCCATAAAAGTATCTCCGGGCCCTCTCCGCAGGGACCGGAACCGTAAACGGTAAGTCTCTGGAGTCAGCTGGTACTTGACCAGAATAGCCTTTTTGATGACCGCGTAACTGGTACGCTCTGCTAATGGTAGTCCGACCAGGGCCTCCATAGCTTTGCCCTTCAGTGCGGACATTAGATGTCCCGCCCACTGTGGCTCTGGTACCTGGTACTGCTGGCATGAGGTTTCAAAAGCATGCAGGAAAAGATCAATGTCACAGTTCTCAGACTCCATCACAGGCAGTTTTGGCTTGACCATCAGGGATGGGCCTGTGGATGTGGCATGCCGGTCGGACCCCTGAAGCTGTACTCGGGCCATGTCCAGTTCATGCCTGCGGACAGCTTCCCGTTCTGCAGCCTCGCGCTCAGCCTGGCGCTCTGCCCGACGTGCCTCCAGCAGCCGAAAATATAAGTCCGGGTTACTAAGCATTAGTTGGTCCAGACCATTTTGGGATGGCATAGAGACAGAGTTATGTCCAGCTAGAGGACTGCAAGCCCCAGCAGGCTGTCCTCCTCCCAGTTCATCATCCTCATTCTGGAAGGGGTCACCTGGCTCAGGGGCCCCAGAGTCTCCTCCATTCTCTGAATCCTGCAGGGATGACTCTTGACTCCTCCGTGCACATAACTCCTGGATAAGGACAGTCTTATTTTTCCCATATACTTGGATGCCTTTGTGCTCACACAGAGCTGTGATATCAGCCACGCTCAGGGCGTCATAATTCACGGATTCGGACATTATTGCCAAATAAAAGATAGGACAGAAAACAAGAGAGAGGGGAGGGTACTGTCGTGAATTATTATTCTATCAAAACTAATGCACTGTGCTTCGTCTTCCAGAATTTTTCAATCCTTTAGTACAGAGTTATGGACATAACTTCATGCACTAATATTCTAAGCATACAGAATCCCGTAAGCTGCCACCAGAAAAATGTCACGAACTATGGATCCGACCGCTCCGGATCCCACAGCTGTGACGTAGTGGTCTGTGACGGAGTCTGCGCACACACAGAGACCTCACGTGACCGGGGTATTACCACTCGGCTAACACCCCCCACTACACTTCGGTAACTGCCACCACGTGGGTTCCCGGTCCACGAGCCGACTATCCGGGTCATTCACTATCACACAGATCAGTGGATGAACCGGATATCACTTACTGACCAACCGCAGTCAATCACCCCCAGCTACAATTCCTAAATGCAATTTAACTAACTACCTGGTAACGTCTCTTCAAAGGCAAGGTACGTTGTTCAGCAGCTTAGAATATGGAAGACTTGGCTATTTAGATTTTATAATCTTTAATAAGCGGTAAAAAGCAGTGCATACAAATCTAATGAAAATGACTATAAATCTACAGAATAATAATAACAATATAAATAATCACGACAGTTCAAATGAAAGGGAAAAAGATGAAAGAATACTTAGTTTCTCTGGAGGGTTTCAGATGGTCGTTCATATGTCCTTTTTGAATCCTTGCAAACCCCTTTCCAGTATGTATCAGGGGAGACCCTCAAAGTTCTTCTGATACAGGGATATGCCGTCAATGTCCAATTAAGTGTCTGGTGATGTTCCATGGGTCTCTCTCCTCTGTCCTTGTGCATGGATTTTTATGAACTCTGCCATGGGCAGGAGACTTACTCCTGTCAGCCAATGGCAGCAGAGTGACTGTCAATCCTAGGGATTGGCCTCCAAGTGTTTTATGACCCCATCAAAGTTCAGTTCCTACAATGAGGATTATACTTAAGCTCGTATCTCCCTGATACATCAGCATATTTTTATACAGAATACATATTTGCGATCCTTATTTATTTACCTACAGAATGAGACCACACACGGTAATGCTGGGACCTGTAGTTCTTCTACCACCCATAGGTCAGCTAAGGAATCACATCCTCTAGTCATATTTGATACCCAATTAACCACAATACTCTGTAGAGCCTGGATCTGGTGTCAGAAAGGGCATAAGTTGATTCATAAATGAAATATGAAAGTGGACTGGTTTTATGCCCAGAGCTAATTAAGGGCTATTAGCTCTCCTCAAACCAGACCTGGAAATTAATGATGTCACGCTCCAGCCAGGCTTGTCAGCGAGCTGATCTTGGACAGGATGAGCTGGGCCTGGTGTAGCTTTTATGACCTTTTATTGCTGGCCTTACAGAGTAGTGGTAATAAAAGTGTCCATCTATATCATAGGCGACCCAGGCTTCAGAAAGATGAGAGTTCACAGCTTTTTACATAGGCCAGAAGCATATAAGATGGCTACCCAGAGGAATTATGTATGTATGCCGGCACATCATGTGCCCCCAGTAATATGCCCTGTTATGTGCCCCCAGTAATATGCCCTGTTATGTGCCCCCATTAATATGCCCAGATGTGCCCCCAGTAATATGCCATGTCATGTGCCCCCAGTAATATGCTCTGTTATGTGCCCCCATTAATATGCCCAGATGTGCCCCCAGTAATATGCCATGTCATGTGCCCCCAGTAATATGCCATGTCATGTGCCCCCAGTAATATGCCCTGTTATGTGCCCTGTGGGAATTCGCTCTGGTAGTTAGGACTAGCGGATGCAGTATAGAGGCAAAGTACACAGTTCTTGAATCAAACAGCGGTGTTTGTTCACACATTGGTGTATAACAAAATGCATATAATGTGTATCACAAAACACAGGTGGCTTGATGTTTGTTCACACACAAGGAAAGTCCATAAACAATAAAAGTCACCTTTTCTCCTGGGTGTTAATTTACACCTTGTTAGCAGTTCAGCCTTATCAAGTCCATAGACGGCCTGTTCGCCTTTAGAGGGGCCTGCAGCACGGCTCAAACCTCAAATCCCAGCACAGCCCTCAGTTCACAGCACACAGACTCCTGAGCTTCACTGTCAGAGGGAGGTAACTCCACCACACCTGGCAGTGCTGGCTGTTTTTTATGCCTGGCAAAACCCGGACTGGAACATGGGGAGTAGTCACCCACCCAGTACTTTGACTACTCCCAGCAAGAGCCGTCCCGGATCAGCTATGACACTCATGCTAAATCTCACAGTGTCAATTAAGAATAGCTGCTGCTGACACATAAAATACCGGCTCTTACTTAAAGTTCTGTAAGGACAGGAACCACCTGGTGACTCGGGCATGTCTCTCTTTGGCCTGGCTCATCCACTTTATAGGGGAGTGGTCAGTCACCAGGTGGAACTTTCTCCCCAACAAATAGTAGCAGAGAGACTCAAGTGCCCACTTGATAGCCAGGCACTCTCTCTCCACGATACTGTACCTGGTTTAGGCTGGGGTGAGCTTGCAGCTTAAAAAGACAACAGGATGTTCCTCCCCGTTGACTTCCGGAGAGAGTAGAGCACCGAGGCCTACTTTGGAGGCATCTGTCTGTACCACGAACTCCCTATTGAAGTCGGACGTCATCAAAACCGGTGACCCGCACAGGGCCGACTTCAAAGTGGAAAAAGCTTCTTCCGCCCGCTCATCCCAGCGAACCATCACAGATTTTCGTCCCTTCAAGAGCTCTGTCAAGAATGCGGCTAGAGTGGCAAAGTGGGAAACAAATCTCTAGCCTATCATTCCTAGTAACGACTTTACTTGTTTAGTGGTGACAGGTCGGGCCAATTTCTTATCGCCTCTATTTTGTTTACTTGGGGTTTGATTACTCCGCGCCCAATTACATACCCCAGGTATTTTGTCTTATCTAACCCTGTCGCGCTTTTTTTGGGTTAGCGGTTAGTCCAGCTTTTCAAAGGGAGTCCGCTATAGCCTGCACTTAGGGCAGGTGACTTTCCCAGTCGGTATTGTGGACGACAATGTTGTCCAGGTAAGCCGAAGTGTACCGACGATGTGGTCGCAGCACAATGTCCATTAGCCTTTGGAAAGTGGCGGGGACACCGTGCAGACCAAAGGGTAACACCTTATACTGGTAGTCCCAGAAGTATGGTAATAATGCTTCCATAGTTTCCCAGTTGTAATAAAGCCCACCATAATGCCCCTGGTAGTAATAATTCTATTTATAGTGTGCGCCAGTGCAAAAAGTGCCCCGTTGTGTGTCAGTAAAAAAATAAAAATAAAATCATCTCTTAGTGCCCCCAGTAGAGCCAATGTCCCCAGAGTGCCCTCATGTGTTCCAATGACCCGTACTGTGTGCCACTAGAAAAAAACACTTAGTGCCCCCAGTTGAGTTAGGTGCCTATAGTGCCCCTATAATTTGTGACAGTATAAAATACTCCTATATAGTGCCCCCAGAAGATGCCCCATAGTGCTCCTCCCCCGTCCCCATAGTGTCCTCCATAATGTGCCAGTATAAAATGCCCCTATAGACTGCCCCACATAGATGCCCCCATAATGCTCCTCTCCCCCTTCCCCATAGTGGCTCCAAAATGGTTGACAGTATTAAATGCCCCTGTATAATGCCCCATAGTGCTATTTTCCCCCACTTCTCCATAGGGCCCCCCCATAATGCGTGCCAGTAAATAGGGCCCCCAGTAAATGCCCCCATAGGGCTCTCTTACCCCCACTTCTCCATAGAGCCCCCCATAATGAGTACCAATATATAGGCCCCCCAGTAGATGCGTCCCCTCTTCTCCATAGGGCCCCCCATATTGTGCAAGTATATAGGGCCCCCATAGTGCTTCCTCTCTTCTTCATAGTGGCCCCCATAGTGCTTCCCCTCTTCTCCATAGTGCCCCTCCATATTGTGCCAGTATATAGGGCCCCTTCTTGCCACAGTATACTATAAATAATAAAAACAATACATATACTTACCTTATGCTGCTGTTAGCGATGCGATGCAGGCCTCTTGTGTCCCGCTCTGTACGGCTCAGGCGCCGCAATGACGTCACCGGCCTAGGCCTGTAGCCTATCAGAGGAAGGGGCAAGGGGGACGCCTCTCCCCTGCTCCTCCACAGCGTTCATCTGTATCGCTAACCTGAGGACGGCGATGCAGATGAATTTGGAGATGAGTGCTTCCACAATGGAAGCGCTCATCTCCACTCCTGCTGCCTCCGGACAGAGAGGCCCCCCTCCGGCGCTGGGCTCTGCAGACGACGCCCCCCTCTTCTGTCCTGAGGGATGCGCCCCGTGCGGTCGCACCCCTCGTCCACCTCTAGAAACGGCCCTGCTTCTGAGCAGAGTTTGTATGTAGCTGGTTCCTACACTGCCCTGAATATTGTAGGCTTAGGTAAGTCCAAAGAGAGGCAGTATATTAGTGTTAGGGACCCATCTGCGGAAGCCACCTTGACGCCTGGTAGATGGGCCCGACACACGTTTGATCTAATATGTGCACTAAGAGCTTCCATTAACTCATTTATAGTCGGTGTTGTACCACTTTTATTTAGAATGACCCCCATTTCTTAGCTCTATTGTTTGTATGTATGGTGTGCAGCCATTTTATTTTTTATAATCATGTTTGCTTCATGGATATGTACCTGTGATTCTGAAGGTTCTAGTCTAAATTCTCTTGTAGTAAACATGGGGAGTAGTCACCCACCCAGCACTTTGATTACTCCCAGTAAGAGCTGTCCCGGATCAGCTATGACAGTCACGCTAAATCTCACGGTGTCAATTAGCAATAGCTGCTGCTGACACATAAAATACCGGCTCTTACTTCACCGAGGCCAGGAACCTCGTTGACACATACCTTCCATCCACGATGATTCCAGGTACCTTTTTACAGCCCCCAGTAATATGCCCAGCTGTGCCCCCAGTAATAAGCCCAGTTATCTGCCCCCAATAATATGCCCAGCTGTACCCCCAGTAATATTCCCTGCTAAGAAAAGCCAGACCGGGGGGCAGAGCCTTAGGGGAGGTTCAGGGAGACCCCTGGGGCTTAGGGATTGGGCAGTTTAATTCAGGGAGGTGGGAACTGAGGGGTTTAATATGCGGGCAGAGAGAAGAAAGGGAGCCATTTTAGGGCAAACAGCAGCTGCAGCATCACCTACCGGTATGGAGCAACTGGAGTCCACGTTGACAGAGTTGAGGGCGGCAGCGGCGGTCCATGGAGCAGGGTGGGTGCAGGAGCGTGTGGAGCAGTTGCTGAGGGGACGGCTGAGGCATCCGCATCGCCTCAGCCTTCTTCACTCTGGCCGCGGTGGGCCCGCCAGCCAGAGCGCCTCAGTGCCGCATTAGGAGCCCTTCCGAGGACCCTTGATGCCTGCAGGCGGCAAGGAAAGCCTTCTTCTTCACGCCCAGGGGTGGAAGGAATCCAGTTAGTAGGCAGAGCAGGTGGACGGCGTAGGTCTCTTCAGCCGGCAACAAGCACCAGCACGGGGGCCCCCTTCTGAGTACAGGGCTGGAAGGGGCCCCTCGGCGTGGTCACAATGGCGCCTGGACCGGGGCTGCTGCGAGCCATGCGGCAGGAGGCAGCAATCTCCTAGATTTAGCAGAGCAAGAAGGAAGGAGCTCCGCCCTCTTTGAAGATGTGTATGAGGATGTCAGCCTTAACGTCCCTGGTTTGATCTCAGCCAGGGGACAGGTTCTGGAAGTCGTTTCCCCTTGAGCGTTGTCTGGACCAGCGCAGAGGAACGGGCATCGGGAGTCATTACTTACGTCTGATGGAGACACAGCACCCAGGCAGCCAGGTGAGATGACCTGAGGATATTTATCTCAGTTGGTAGCGAGTGCAGAGAACAGGGGGATGGGACATCTCTGTCGGATGAGGTAGGGGTTTAGGTCAGTTATTGGGCAGTTTAGTGTTTCTGTTAGCAAGTTGGAGCATGGGAGGGGCGTCCCTGTTGCCAGTACACCACTATAAAGGCTCTCCGCAGCCAGGAAATAGCCGTTTTAACTGGATTCCCCACTAATAAATTTGTATCGAACCAAATTTTTTCCAAAAAATGTGGCGAACCGGCCGAATCTAATTTTTGAGAAATTCGTTCATCTCTACTTGGTACCAAAGCCTACTTCGGATTCCTGTTTTAAAATGTTTTTAAAGTTGTAGATTCGAAGCCCGAAGTTATTCACCGAAGTCTTATGTGACTTAAGACTTATATTTTAATGCTGTATGGAGACAGGTCTCCGTACAGCATTAAAATGAAGTTGGGAAATGAATCTTGGATCCAAAGCGTGATTCGCTCACCCCTATTGGTAGCAAATGTGGTGCCTCCACCCAAACTGCTTGTAGGGAGACAGTCCATATCTTAGACTTTCGGCGGTCGCATAGAGGCCTTAGGCCTTAGTGTACGTGTCGACATCCTCTAAGTCTAAACATTCTTCTGGAGGTGCAGAGGGTGGAGTATTCTTAGGTGGCCAGGTGACTTCAGCAGCGCAACACCCACGGGGGCATATATCAGGGGTGTATATCATCTCTTCCCTGAGGTGCAAGTTATAGAGCTCATCCAGGAGATAGGCCCTCTTAATGGAGTCATGGCCAACAGCTCCGTAGTGGTGTTATCGCAGAGGAACCGAAAGCCGCATTCTACGGAGAACGATAGGACACATAGCTCCAGCTCAGGGTCTCCATCCCAAGGGTACTCTAGAAGGTTCAGCACCCTCTGCTCTATCCGGGTCTTCTTCCGTATGGTGTTGTCAACCTACTGACAGGTGGCATAGAGGTGGCCTCAGACAATGTGACTCCACTAGGAGAATGCTCAGCGGCATAGCTACAGCACCAGCAGGTAAAAGCTCTATGGGTTGATCAAAGGGCTCCCTAATGGATAGCTCCTTCACAAGGGCTTCTCCAGTAGGCAGGCCTTTTTCTCCAGCTTCAGTGGGGCTGCTCTTTCTAATTCTATCACACATCCATGGGGAGCATGGGAAGGGTGTCAGGAGAAAGGATATGAGTGGCAGTCTGGATGGTGGTCAGCATCCCACTCAGGCACTCCCTCAGGGCCGTGTGCTCAGTGAGTAGGGGGCACACCATTCTCCCCTGGGCTCATCCTACTGTGAGGGGTTCTTCTGCCGTATATAAGGTGGGGGGCCCTTGGTGTTAGGGTTGTGTTGAGCTGCAGAGCAGGGATCCATGGTAGTGCAGAAGAGACAGATGAATGCAGACAGAAGGTACAGAACTGAACCATTAATCAGTAGTTTATTGAAAGTCTCTGCAGTATCTGCATATATTCACTGGTAAATGTACAGTCGTGGCCAAAAGTTTTGAGAATGACACAAATATTAGTTTTCTCAAAGTTTGCTGCTAAACTGCTTTTAGATCTTTGTTTCAGTTGATTCTGTGATGTAGTGAAATATAATTACACGCACTTCATACGTTTCAAAGGCTTTTATCGACAGTGTTGGCCCTTCTTTTTCAGGACCTCTGCAATTCGACTGGGCATGCTCTTAATCAACTTCTGGGCCAATTCCTGACTGATAGCAACCCTTTCTTTCATAATCACTTCTTGGAGTTTGTCAGAATTAGTGGGTTTTTGTTTGTCCACCCGCCTCTTGAGGATTGACCACAAGTTCTCAATGGGATTAAGATCTGGGGAGTTTCCAGGTCATGGACCCAAAATGTCAACGTTTTGGTCCCCGAGCCACTTAGTTATCACTTTTGCCTTATGGCACGGTGCTCCAACGTGCTGGAAAATGCATTGTTCTTCACCAAACTGTTGTTGGATTGTTGGACGAAGTTGCTGTTGGAGGGTGTTTTGGTACCATTCTTTATTCCTGGCTGTGTTTTTGGGCAAAATTGTGAGTGAGCCCACTCCCTTGGATGAGAAGCAACCCCACACATGAATGGTCTCAGGATGCTTTACTGTTGGTATGACACAGGACTGATGGTAGCGCTCACCTTTTCTTCTCCTGACAAGCCTTTTTCCTGATGCCCCAAACAATCAGAAAGAGGCTTCATCAGAGAATATGACTTTGCCCCAGTCCTCAGCAGTCCATTCACCATATTTTCTGAAGAAGATCAATCTGTCCCTGATGTTTTTTTTGAGGGGAGGGGCTTCTTTGCTGCCCTTCTTGACACCAGGCCATCTTCCAAAAGTCTTCGCCTCACTGTGAGTGCAGATGCGCTCACACCTGCCTGCTGCCATTCCTGAGCAAGCTTTGCACTGGTGGCACTCCGATCCCGCAGCTGAATCCTCTTTAGGAGACAATCCTGGCGCTTGCTGGACTTTCTTGGACGCCCTGAAGCCTTCTTAACAAGAATTGAATCTCTTTCCTTGAAGTTCTTGATGATCCTTTAAATTGTTGATTGAGGTGAAATCTTAGTAGCCACAATATCCTTGCCTGTGAAGCCATTTTTATGCAACGCAATGATGGCTGCACGCGTTTCTTTGCAGGTCACCATGGTTAACAATGGAAGAACAATGATTTCAAGCATCACCCTCCTTTTAACAGGTCAAGTCTGCCATTTTTAACCCAATCAGCCTGACAAAATGATCTCCAGCCTTGTGCTCGTCAACATTCTCACCTGAGTTAACAAGACGATTACTGAAATGATCTCAGCAGGTCCTTTAATGACAGCAATGAAATGCAGTGGAAAGGTTTTTTGGGGATTAAGTTAATTTTCATGGCAAAGAAGGACTATGCAATTCATCTGATCACTCTTCATAACATTCTGGAGTATATGCAAATTGCTAATATAAAAAACTTAAGCAGCAACTTTTCAAATTTCCAATATTTATGTAATTCTCAAAACTTTTGGCCACGACTGTACATAGGCATAGTTCTTGTTAACAGTCTTAACAAACTTCTGTCTGAACAAACCGAGTTAACTCCACATGCCGCATCCAGATACTTCACTCTAATCCAGCCTGGAGGTGAAATATTCTCCCAAAATGTGGTTCTACAATGTCCACTGCAGGGTGCAGACCTTTAACAGACATATAATCTGTTTCTCTTTTACATGACTAGGGACCTTAGGCCTTTACACCTAGTCAAATTGCTGTAAAGTCCATAAGCCAAAATATGAGCGTTACCTTCACAGACAATAGTCCTCACACTGACCGATATGACTCCTTAACCTTTAATATGGTTGCCTTTAGCACTCACAGTATTGATGGGCTTCGGGAATGTTTCTATCAGGCCCCACTATTGCCTGCTGTTCCCCTTCAGATTGCTCACTGAGAAGCTTGCTCACAGGCCGACACCCTAGGACCACACACACACTAGACACACACTCAGGAAGTCTCAGGAAGAAAGCTAAACCCAGGGGGTTGGTTGGATCCGCCCCTGCCTAGAGACTGCTATGGAGGGAATAACTGTTACGTGTCCCAGCCAGAAGTTACATACAATTACAAAAATA
This sequence comes from Bufo gargarizans, assembly GCF_014858855.1. Taxonomy (NCBI): domain Eukaryota; kingdom Metazoa; phylum Chordata; class Amphibia; order Anura; family Bufonidae; genus Bufo; species Bufo gargarizans. The sequence goes on along the minus strand of NC_058089.1, from coordinate 102,223,789 downwards.
TAATACTAAACCCTGTTCACACATTTAAGAACATAACACATTTCAGACTCTATTATAAGCGGTAGCAGTACAATGCTCATCTTTAGCAGTGGCCTCGGGGTCACTGCATGTTTTTAAACAGACTGTTTGTTAACACTGTCAACCATGCGTTTACCCATCGCTGTCTATGTCAGAGTCACTCTGACATTATTTGCTAATGCCGTCATTGTGTTGAAGGGCTTTTCAGAATTTCAAACAAACTAAAAAACTAAAAGAAAGACAAGAGAGAAAATATGAGTCCTGCACGACCTCGGAGTGTCAAATACCAATGTTCAGGCCACATGGATAACATCTGGATCGGGTAGAATCGATTCAAAACAAATTTTTGGACCAATTCATTAGAATCGGACCCGAAACTAATTTCAAGAAATTTGCTCATCTCGAGTCATCGCTAATTGCATGGGATTTGGTGATGCTGCTGACACTAAGTGGGTTAGGCCCAAAACGTGCCTCAGCTAACTCCTGCTTGGCTGTCTGTAGCTCTTTGCCCTTTTGCTCCACAAATGGAAAAAACAAAACCACAGCGGTGTGCATGATCTGCAGGATTAAGATAAGCCTGGACATTCAAACACAATTATAGGTATCAGAGGTCTATTACAGCACATGAGGCGGCATCACCAACTCCTTTGGGAAAATACAACTGGCCAGAATTCCCAATCAGAACAAATCTGTCCTTCTTTTCCTAGTCCTGTTTGTGTCAGCAAACCCGCATCCCCAAGCAGTACAGTATCTTTGTCATCATCACCTTCTTCTTCTTCTGCTGACTCCTCCTTGTCCTCGGCTTCATCCTGAGACATCTATAAAGGAACATTTGTCAATTATAAAACGTTTCTCCACCAATAATTAGATTGTCTACAAGCTGAACCCCCACCTGGCCATGTTACTGGCGGTTCAGTTGCTGTAGCACCATTGTAGTAGAGCCAGGTACTCTCATTTGGCAGATAATGTGGGCCACTCGTTGAGATTCGGGCTGTGCATCAAGCTGCACTCCACGGTGGACACCTGTAGCAGTTGTTATGGGCAGGGACAGCAGATATCTTTTACAGCCCATTGCGTCAATGTTTTTTTTGCGGAAGTGGAGATGCAGCACTCCAGCAACATGGCCAGGTCCTTTTTACCACCTCCCACCATACCATGAGGCTGACTCCCACAGCAGGTACTTATCTGCCTCCTCCACTTTCTCCTCCATGGACGGGAGGGAAGGGGGGTGTTGGCAGAGGGGGGTTGGCACCCAAACAGACCAAGTTGTCCTCTGCCAGTGTCCTAAACTTCACTTGTGTCAAAATTAACCAAGCTTGGATTGGGAAGGATTTTCACACTCGTCTGGCTGAGGCAGATGTATAGATCTGGCCTTGCTGGAGGTACCACTGTTGCTGTCTGCCTGCCTACCATCACATCCTGTAAGGCTGCTGCTGCCGCCTGCATCATGCCACTAAAGCGACCTGCCTAACATCACATTCTGTATGGTTGCTGCTGCCGCCTTCATCAGGCCAATGCTGTCTGTCTGCCTACCATCAGGTTGTATACGGCTGCTGCCACCTCCATCATGCAACTAATGCAACCTGCCTACCATCACATTCTGTATGGCTGCTGCCTGCATCATGCCATTGCTGTCTGTCTGCCTACCATCACGTCATCATCTGCCACTTTTAAGGGACAGTTTTTGGAAGCTTTGCAATATGAAAAAGCATAACACATGTGCCAGGGCGGTGTGTATTTAAACACGCTTTATGTTAACACCATCAAACTTGCATTTACCCACAGCTACAGACGTGGACAAAATTGTTGGTACCCTTTGGTCAATGAAAGAAAAAGTCACAATGGTCACAGAAATAACTTTAATCTGACAAAAGTAATAATAAATTAAAATTCTATAAATGTTAACCAATGAAAGTCAGACATTGTTTTTCAACCATGCTTCAACAGAATTATGTAAAAAAATAAACTCATGAAACAGGCATGGACAAAAATGATGGTACCCCTAGAAAACACAGAACATAATGTGACCAAAGGGACATGTTAATTCAAGGTGTGTCCACTAATTAGCATCACAGGTGTCTACAACCTTGTAATCAGCCATTGGGCCTATATATGGCTCCAGGTAATCACTGTGTTGTTTGGTGATATGGTGTGTACCACACTCGACATGGACCAGAGGAAGCAAAGGAAAGAGCTGTCTCAAGAGATCAGAAAGAAAATTATAGACAAGCATGTTAAAGGTAAAGGCTATAAGACCATCTCCAAGCAACTAGATGTTCCTGTGAGTACAGTTGCACATATTATTCATAAGTTTAAGATCCATGGGACTGTAGCCAACCTCCCTGGACGTGGCCGCAGGAGGAAAATTGATGACAAATCTAAGAGACGGATAATCCGAATGGTAACAAAAGAGCCTAGAAAGACTTCTAAAGAGATTCAAGGTGAACTTCATGCTCAAGGAACATCAGTGTCAGATCGCACCATCCGTCGTTGTTTGAGCCAAAGTGGACTACATGGGAGACGACCAAGGAGGACACCATTGTTGAAAACGAATCATAAAAAAGCAAGACTGGAATATGCCAAACTACATGTTGACAAGCCACAAAGCTTCTGGGAGAATGTCCTGTGGACAGATGAGACAAAAATCGAAGTTTTTGCCAAGGCACATCAGCTGTATGTTCACAGACGAAAAAATGAAGCATATCAAGAAAAGAACACTGTCCCTACTGTGAAACATGGAGGAGGCTCTGTTATGTTCTGGGGCTGCTTTGCTGCGTCTGGCACAGGGTGTCTTGAATCTGTGCAGGGTACAATGAAATCTCAAGACTATCAAGGAATTCTAGAGAGAAATGTACTAGCCAGTGTCAGAAAGCTTGGTCTCAGTCGCAGGTCATGGGTCTTGCAACAGGACAATGACCCAAAACACACCGCTAAAAACACCCAAGAATGGCTAAGAGGAAAAAATTGGACTATTCTAAAGTGGCCTTCTATGAGCCCTGACCTCAATCCTATTGAGCATCTTTGGAAGGAGCTGAAACATGCAGTCTGGAAAAGGCACCCTTCAAACCGGACACAACTGGAGCAGTTTGCTCATGAGGAGTGGGCCAAAATACCTGCTGAGAGGTGCAGATGTCTCATTGACAGTTACAGGAAGCGTTTGATTGCAGTGATTGCCTCAAAAGGTTGCGCAACAAAATATTAAGTTAGGGGTACCATCATTTTTGTCCATGCCTGTTTCATGAGTTTATTTTTTTACATAATTCTGTTGAAGCATGGTTGAAAAACAATGTGTGACTTTCATTGGTTAACATTTATAGAATTTTAATTTATTATTACTTTTGTCAGATTAAAGTTATTTCTGTGACCATTGTGACTTTTTCTTTCATTGACCAAAGGGTACCAACAATTTTGTCCACGTCTGTATGTATGTCAGTGTCAATCATTTACTATTGCTGTCATTGGGTTCCAGAAATTCTGAGTCCTAGGAGGCTACTGGGGGTTATATACCAACTTTCAGGGCAACTGGAGCAACTTTGGTTTGGTCTGAACCGAACCTTTTAAAAAATTCAGAGAACCGCACCTGAAACGAATCTTAACTGGTTCGCTTATCTCTGGTTAATTAGTATCCTATAAAATTGATGTATGCTTGTATGCATGTTTGCTCTCGAAGGATTCCAGGGACCACTCTCACCCAAGTGCAAAAAATTTACAAAAATGTTGGATAGGATGTGTTTTCTCTCAAGCCCTCTCCAAAAGGTGAAAGAGCCCTTGAATTACTCCTTTACCAAGGCCCTGCAAGCATACTAGTGGAATACTGCTGGAATCCAATGGCAGGGACAAGGCCTGTACACAGGAAGCACTTGAATAGGAGGTTGCATGACTGAAGGATGAAGCAGAGCCAAGCATGCAGAGCCATTACCGGTAGCAACGGTGCAGAACCGAAGGATGCAGCAGAGCCAGGCAGTCAAAGCTGTTACCGGTAGCAACCGTGCAGGACCAAAGGATGCAGTAGAGCCGAGGTCAGACGAGCAATGGGTCAGGGCAGGCGGCACATGAACGTAGTCAAACAATCCGGGTTGGCAACAGGAGGTAGCAGGATATCACAGAATAGCAGGGTAAGGGCTCTTTCACACTTGCGGCAGGACGGATCCGGCAGGCTGGTCTCCCTGTCGGATCCGTCCTTCCGCTGTTTCGCCGAGCCGCCGGACCGCCGCTCCATCCCCATTGACTATAATGGGGACGGGGGCTGAGCTCCGGCGCAGCACTGGCGGTGCACGGCGAAAGCCGCCGGACTAAAAAGACGGACATGCAGGACTTATAGTCAATGGGGACGGAGCGGCGGTCCGTCGGCTCAGCGAAACAGCGGAAGGACGGATCCGACAGGGAGACCAGCCTGCCGTATCCGTCCTGCCGCAAGGTGGAAGAACAAACCAGAGAGCTAGTTCCAAGCAAGAGGACTGCACAAGCAGAAGCTAAAACACAATACTCAAGCAATTGGTAACAGGCTTGAGAGGTTTAAATGTGAAACAGGAAGTAAGATGGCGCCCAGCTGAGACACAATCCACCATCTTAACTGAGGGATAACTTGAGGGCAAGACAATCTGAACTAAACAGACATAGCAGGATGATTCCTGACACCTGCTTATGTCGGAGTTAATATGGAAGTGGAATTTCGGGACCCGAAGATAATGTGACCAAGCTGTTTCCTGAGGTCTGTTTAGTAGGCTAAAATGAGCCGGGTTGGGCGAGGTTGCAGAGATTATAGAACCTGAGAAAATAGTCCTGGGGCAACAAAAAAGTAGACCCCTCCATATTTAAGCAGCGTTTTGGTGTCCGTCTCCAAAGCGGAATGGAGACTGAACTGATGCAAACTGATGTATTCTGAGCGTATTCTTTTCCATTCAGAATGCATTATAATGCAAACTGATCCGTTTTGGACCGCTTGTGAGAGCCCTGAACGGATCTCAGAAACAGAAAGCCAAAACACCAGTGTGAAAGTAGCCTTAGTCAGTTTTTCTTGCAGCATACAAAGTTTCACTACCTCTTACCCTATAACTAAGCTTTACTTACTGGGCATATGTCCACCCTATTACTGGTCATGTGTACCACAAAATTCATGAAACCGATGTTCAAAAACAATTAAAATCCAGTAAAGTACCTTGAGGGGTGTCAATAAATGGATAACAAGACAACCAACAAAACCCCTGACTGCAGATAATCACAAGGTGCAAGTACACGAAGGAGAGTTAAGTGAGCTGACACGATGATGATCATGTCATAAAATCCCTGAAGCAAATATGTATGTCAATAATAGGTTATCGAGTCCTGGAATACAATAGAAAGTAAAACATAGTTATAACAGGATAAAAAAAAAAAACACTATACCAAGTTACAGGAGAAGTGTGAAAAGCCTCACAATTAGTGTGCTATGGACTAGACCTTATGTTCATCTCTGCAAAGCAGCTTCCTCAGGGGTAATTGGTGGCTTGGTCATGTCAAGTATTTATATCACAGCTACCCAAATACTTCTACGTGCAACAGACGTCACACCTGCTTCATTGGCGCCGTTATTGCAACCATCTTTGACATAGTAAAAAGAGATACCCTTAAAAAATATCCAGGAAAGGAATCTTACAAGACGGGAAGAAATTCCCTTCAGAAGTTTTACAAAATATTTCCATGGCTGTAATAAAGGAGGCTGATAAGGGGGGTAATATAGGCCTGTGACCCAAAAAAGTGTACATCGCTGAAGACACCTGCCAACTTAATAATAAGAACCATTTTTCTGTATTACCCGGAATCCTTCAGTGGTCTTTTACCTGTGGCATCATTACCAAACAGGAGCGGGAATTCATGTAGGTGAAAAAAACAGTTGTACCCATGTTTTCCTTGCTCCCAAGAATGTTAAACGACCACCTGGCCATCCAATTGTTTGTGGTATTGGTAGTTTAACAGAACAAGCTTGTACTTATGTTGACTTCTTTCTTCAGCCCTTTGTTTTGAATTTGGCATCATATATCTGTGTTTCTAGTACTTTGTGGAGGACTTTTTTTCCATCTAAAATAATGGATCTCAGACGGAAATGGCTAAACGGATTCAAAACAGAGCATCATTGTGGATCAGTGGTTAGCACTGGTGCCTTGCAGCGCTGGGGTCCTAGGTTAGAATACGACCATGGACAACATCTCCATGGAGTTTGTACGTTCTTCCCGTGTTCGCGTGGCTTTCCTCTGGGTTCTCCGGTTTCCTCCCACACCCCAAAGGCATTTGGTCCAGATAGTAGAAAATCTCAACTTTCCAGAAGGCACATTACTTATCACCTGTGACGTACAAGCACTATATTCTTATATTCCTCGCTTTGAAGGTATGTTGGCTAGTTCCTTTTTTCTTAACTTACCACCAAGTTTTTTATAGGGTGCTCATTTCTATTTGGATTGATCCTTTGGATTCTGTTTAGCAATCTAATAATTTTGTTTTTGATACATTTTATTTTCAAATATTCAGTACCGCAATGGGTGCACACTGTACCCCTTACAACACCAACCACTTTTAGGTTGTGGGAGGGGACACTCCTGTACTCATCGTGAACTGTGTCTTATATTGTCTGCCACTTACAATGCTGTTCTATTTACTTACACCTAATTGCTTCAGTTATGAAAGTGCTATCAACATCTTACCTTCATGATTAAAGACTTTACATGACCAAGCCACAAATTACCCCTAAGGAAGCTGCTTTGCAGAGATACACATGAGGTCTAGCCCACAGCACACTAAGAGTATCTGTACCTGAGTAATACAGTGCCAGAAAAGGGTATGGATTAGACAAATGTCATGTACACTTAGCTTTTTTTCTTCCATGCGGAAATTGACAGCATTGTCAATTGTTTGTGCAATTTTTGGCTCAGAGTTCCCCCTTTTCAATGGAATGATGGGATTTGCAGCAAAATGGCATCAAGTCTGCAACAAAATTTGTAAGTAACACATGCAGATTCTGAAGCGGATTTGGTGCAGAAGAGCAAGTAAATCAGCTTGGAATTTTGTGCAGAATTTCTGAAAGTCTACCCACACCCAGGTAGCCCAATTGTGAGGCTTTTCTCAACTTCACCAGTAACTTGGTATTGTGTTGTTTTTTCATTCTGTTTTAAATATTGGAGTGTGACTCTCCTTCTCTCTTGGTGGGTATTACTTTTGTACTTGCAGCATGGATATATGATGCATACTGATGTGTTTTGTATTTGGTATTAGTAAACTTATAGTTTCTTCTTTCATTGCCTTCTCATAGTGTTTGGGTCCCGTACTTTTTGCTACATGATATGCCTTTGACCTTGTGTGTTGAAGAGGGGTTGTCTTTATCTGATCTGTCTCTGTGCATGGATTTGCCATATTTTAATGTTTTTATATAAATTATATTGTGAAATAATAAAGATTATCTATTTTTTATGTGTGGTATACAGTTTGATAATTGCAGGAGTTATAATTATATTGTATTTCAGGAGCAGATGACCTGATATTGACTTATGTATTTGCTTCAGGGATTTGATGTCACATTATTGCAAGCTTCTCAGCACGTAACACTTTTTTATCCTCTTGCACATTATGAACATTTGGTTGTTGTGTGGCCTCCTTATTACCTGCTGCAGAGATTAATAAATCGATTTGTAAAATATTGGAAGTATAGCGGCACATGCACAGTCACTGCTACACGATGCTGGTATTGGTTATTGGCTTGTGGGCTTCCCCGCAGTACTAACTACCCCAAGAAAGACACAGACACAACAGTTGAATTAGATCGGCCTCAGTAGCCGTTTATAAACCAAAAATAAATATGTATATAACATTTTTACATATAACTAACGACAAGGAAGCTCCTCAAAGCCTAAATATTTATTAACCCTATCAGGGGGACTCCATCTTTTCTCCATCTCAGAGGCACCAACTGATGGAACCTTTAAATCTGCCACAAAACCATCAACCAAGGGAGTCCAGTTCCAACCGAGGGGCCCACCCCTCCTCCACAACCTGCCATTCCACCAAATCCGAGGACCTCCCACCGCCAAGACTCAGTTCCACTCCCTGCCCGCAAACCCAACAACCAAAAGAACCTCAACCTCAGCATTTCACAGCTATACCCAAACAGCCAGAATAAGCAACAAAAAATGGGAGGGTGGACGGGAGCTTCACTACCTTCTCCTACAAAATGTTGCCTATTCCTCTCCCATTTAAAGACCCTCCACAGCCCCATTTAATTCTCTCCACCTCTTACTTTATAAACCACCCAATCCTAACATTACCTGCCTCACCTAACCAAACCCCGTCATGCCGGCCTCCCTGTATGGCTTCGCCTCCAGTCTGGGCTTACTGTAGTGGAGGCAAAACCTCTGACCCATTGCTCTGCTCCTTATGTGTCTGGCCCTGTCAATCAAGTGGCAGGCGTATTGTCCTCAGCTTCGGGGACAGCCTTTCACAGGTGCAGAACTCTGCTTGATCAGACCAATCGATTCGCTCATCTCTAATCTGCTACCTTATCAGTTTTGTGCTGTGGTTGTGTGATAGGTTATCGTGTTGTCCGTTAAGGGCTCATGCACACGACTGTGTCAGTTTTACAGTGCTCAGATCTTGGATCCACAATCACGTAATCTCCACAGGGCAAAAGTCCAGGCCCAAATGGTTTACCAATCCAATACTACAAATCCTTTAAAGAGATCCTGCTCCCTCCAATGTTAAAAACATTCAACTCACTAGGGGATGGAGTTAACTTTCCTACACAATCCTGAAAAGCTCATATTACGATATTACCTAACGATGGAAAGGATCCATCATTTTGTAGCAGCTACCGCCCTATCTCACTCCTTAATGTGGATATTAAACTTTATGCAAAATTACTAGCAAACCAATTGAAATAACTCCTACTGAGCTTAGTAAACGCAGAACAAGTCAGGTTTGTGAAAGGGAGAGAGGGCAAGGATAATACGCTAAGGGTCCTGCAACTAATCCAATTCGCCCAGTCTACTAAAACTCCTCTGGCTTTCCTCTCTACTGAAGCTATAAAAAGGGTTTCATCAGGTGGACTGGACCTTCATGTCCCAAACCCTAACAAAATTTGGGTTACCTCCATTTTTCATCTCCTGAATAATGGCACTATACGCTGATCCCATAGCATCAGTTATGGTTAATGGGTCATTATCCCCCTCATTCAAAATATCGAATGGGACCCGCCAAGCTTGTCCCCTTTCACCCCTACTTTTCATCCTTACTATAGAGATGCTTATCCAACACATCAGACAACACCCGGACATACAGGAATCGCAGTTAGGAACCAAACGCATCTCACAGCAGCATATGCCGATGACCTATTAACAATTACGTCCAACCCAGATGTTTCCTTCCCGATATTGCACTACATTTTCTCTTCTTTCCATGACCTCTCTAACCTTAAGATCAACCCTGCAAAATCATCGGCACTCAATGTTTCCTGCTCTGATAGAACAGTCGTCAAAGCAGTAATGAATTCCCCTTTCCCCTGGGGCGTCCACCTCTATTAAATATTTGGGTCTCAATATCTTGGCCAATCCTGGGAGATGGTTCTCCCTTAACTATACCCCCTTACTGGCGCAAGCTTCATCAATAATTGACAGCTGGAAGATCCCATATATTTCATGGTTCGGTCATGCTAACTTACTCAAAATGATGGTAGTACCAAAATTCTTGTACTTATTCCAAACATTACCAATACATCTCCCACGGTCTTTCCTGGCTAAGATCTGAAAGAAATTCTTACAATTCTTTTGGTGGAAATCTAGCCAAAGACTGGCTCATAAAACTGTAATGAAACCCAAGGGAATCGGAGGAATAGGACTCACGGATATAGTTACTCTATCAAACAACACACTTAGCCAGAATGGTGGACTGGTTCCAGACGACTACCACTAAGCTGTATATCCCCATAGAGGAAGCAGTAGCGGGTTTCCCTCTCACACAAGGCCCTCTACTTCTTCAAATCGACAAACAGCCACCTACCACTCTAAACACTTTTACCAAGGCAACACTTCGGGTATGGGAATCTCAATACAAAGCCGCCCACATCTAGTCCTCCCCCTCCTCTATCACTGGCCTGGGAGATCTTATAGGTCTTACCACCCTGTACACATCCTATTATCTATCGTTACAAAGAAGCCTGAACACAAGGAAGATAGGAGACATATTGGTAGATGGCACACTACCATACTTCGCAACTTTGCGTGATCTGCTCCCTTCTGCTACCTTGACACAATGAACATATAACCGGATAGCTCTGGGCTTCAAAACATTTCTAAAAATAGGCCCCTTACCACAGGAACTTACATGGTTGGAACGGCTTTGCTCTGTGGGTTCCCTAATTCCTAAGCTTATTTAAAAAAATATACAGGGAAATGATCATGCTCCCCCCAAATTCTCAACTCACTTACATTAAGGCATGGGAACAAGATCTAGGATGGAACCTTACTCCCCCAAAAATATCCCAAATATACAAAAATAGCTGTGGTCCCTCCCGATGCACACGCGATATTCGGCCAAGCATAACGATGCTCGAGCCGAAATGGTGTTCGGCCGAGCATGCTCGCCGAACAGTAGTAATAAGTTTAGCTATCGCCTCCCAATATTCTGTAAGTTGTGTACAAAACCAAAACATATATTAAGCCATACTGGTGTAACATATACTCTGTTTATAATATTAAATTGAACCAAAACATGATAAAAATTATGTGACACTAATCTTTAGTTAGTCATTATTTCCCCCTAATCATCTGTATTCTTGAACAATCAAATCCCCAAGCCTTTTGTCTGGGGGAACGTGTACTATTATATAGTCTTTCAAGAAGTAATTTATAAAGTTGAGAAACTTCTGCACCAAATTTCCCACCAAATCCTTCAAAGGTGTAAAAGTGTCTATCTGTAACAAAAATTTCCCCTTTACACTAAAAAGTGCCGAACGTAACTGTCGATACCTAAACCAAGATAAATTTATTATATGCTCTCTTTGTGTCAACTCCAAGAATGGAAGTATAGCTCCATTACTCACCAATAGTTGTCTTCATCTAGATCATCTAGCTCCTGTAAATAGTAAATATGCCAGAGGGGCGTACAATGAAGAGATCCCCTTATTCCCAACCAACCTCTAATAGTGCCCCACGTCTTAATAAATAGCTTTCTAGATTCCTTATAATCCTGTTGGACTCTGGATAGTGACCTGGACTCTAATAATGTGAACATATTGTCATATGTAGATCTGCTCAGCAAGGTCCTACAGAGAGGGCTTTCCTTCCAATGGTTATAAAGCCATAGCTGTGAAGCTATAAAGTAGCCCTTAAAATAATGAAGGTTCAGACCTACCTGTTCCATCAACTTATAAAAGTATTCCAGTTTAAGCCTCACCCGCTTTCTTCCCCACAGTAAATCATTAATAATTCTCTCAATTAGCTTAAAAAACTTAGCCTCAATCCAAATTGGGAATTCCTAAGGACATAGAGGAGCAGAGGTAATATCACCATCTTTACTAGGGATATTCTGTCAGCTGTACATAAAGGAAGTCAAAGCCATATCGTAACTTTTGACCTCAATTTACTTATAAATAGAATCAAGTTTAGATGTAAAAAATCTTCAACTTTGGGGGATATCATCATGCCCAGATATTCAAATGAGTCAGAAATCCTAAGCATACAGAAGGGCCCCTCAATAGATAATTCAAGGCCATCTACCAGCATAAGCGTTGTTTTTGACCAGTTGATGTCAAACCCCGAGACTACACCAAAGGAGTTAACTATTTGAATAAGTTTGGGAAGTGAGGTATTAGTATGATTTATAAAGAACAACACGTCATCCGCATATAAAGAAATGCGGTCCTCTACTCCTGATATCCCAAACCCCTAGATCCTAGAGTCCTGCCTAACTCTGGCAGTGAGGGGCTCAATATGAATATCGAATAACAATGGGGAGAGTGGACAACCCTGACTATACCTCTACTCAGACAGAAACTCTCCGTCAAGCTCCCATTAATATTCAATCTTGCTATAGGGGACTTATACAAAAGCTTAATCGTATCTATAAATCTGGTACCAAATCCCATCCTTACCAAAACCTTTTAAAGGAATCCCCACTCCACCCTGTCAAACACCTTAGATGCGTCTAAAGACAGAATGGTACAAGAGACACCCCCCGGAGGACTGTATATTAGCAAACAAAAGATGCAAATTATAATAAGTACCCTTATTAGGAATAAACCCGTTCTGATCAGGGTGTATAATTTATGTAATGACCTTTGATAACCTTGTAACCAGAATTCTTGAGAGAAGCTTAATATCTGGGGGTCCTTACCCTTTTTCAATATTTATGTTATTACAGCATCTGTCATTGATTCTGGAAGTCTACCCTACTATAAAGATCCTATAAACACCCTCAGGAGATGGGGAAGAATAACCTCCCCATATTTACGATATAATTCATATGGAAATCCATCTGACCCAGGGGGGGAATTTCCCGAACATGCTTTCAATGCAGCCTCTAGCTCGTCTAGGGAGAGATCCAAATCAAGAAACTCTCTCCGAGTATCGGTAAGAACTGGAAGAGAAATAGAATCCAAAAATGAATTCATCTCTTCATCTGATATAACCTTATCTGAAAAATGCTTCAAGAAGGTTCCCTTTATACGATCTTGTTCTTCAATAATTATACCCTCAGATGACCGAATACTAGCTCTTTTTTTGTTCTTGTTTAGAAATCACCATCGCTAGAAGTTTCCCTGGTCTACCCGCTTTGGAAAAAAAATTTGTCCCTTAAAGAAGAGTCTCTGCTGGGCCTTTTATCAAGAGAAAGTCAGCATACACCTGACTTGCATTCTGCATAGTTTCCCTGTTTCCTACTGTTTTATTTCTAGAGAACTCATTCATAGCAACTGACGCTGCTTCTTTTAACACCATTTCTTTCTTACCGTATCTCTTTTTTAAATTTGAAATGTTACTAACAAAAATTCCCCTCATAAAGGCCTTGAATGCATCCCATACCAGTTGGACTCCAACTGTGTTATAATTGCTATACCAGAAACCAACCATCTCCTGTTTCGCAAATTCATGATTATGCATTATAGAAATCCAATAGGGGGTTCAATCTAAATGGAGGTCTTACTCTATAATTATTGCCCCCCATCGTTAATTCAAGAGATAGGGGTACATGGTCCGATAGTGACCTGGCCTCGTATTTCATCGATTTTATATATCTCAGATGGTTTTTATTTATCAGGGCCAGGTCTATCCTAGACATGGAATTTCCAGATTTACTTATACAAGAATAGGCTCTTTTACCTTTTCCAACCCATCCCCATACATCAACATAACTTACTTCCTGACAAAAACGTGCCAAAGGGGACCCCATAGAGATCCTATCTATTGCTGGATTAATAACACAGTTAAAATCCTTGATAACTAGCGAGGGGCATTTAGGCTACTGATCCACAAAAGTTAATAAACAGTTAAGTACGTGTAAAGAAAAAGGGGGAGGAATATAAACAAAAGCCAAAATATACAATCTTCCAGAAAGTTTCCCATAAAGAAAAACTCCCCTGCTTAATAATAATAATAAAATATATTTATATAGCGCCACCATATTCCTGCAGCGCTTTACAAATTCATAGGGTTCATGTACAAAGCAAAAGTAACTGGCTAAGATGCAACTGAAACACTAGGAGTCAGGGCCCTGCTCACAAGAGCTTACAATCTATGAGGAATTGGGGGTGACACATAAGGTAGTTGATTGTGATAAGTAGGATTTGAGCCATTATTGAACTGACAGGAGTGGTGCCGGACGATCTGCTTCGGGTTTGGGACTACTAGAGGATCAAGTTTAGGCCAGAGGAGTTGGTGGGGGGAGGTTTAGTCGGGGAATAGTCAGTTTAGGTAGCTTGATAAGCCTGCCTGAAAATATGTGTTTTAAGGCACGTTTGAAGGTGGAGAAATTGTGAATTAACCTAGTATTTCAGGACAGAGTATTCCAGAGAGTAGGTGCAGCTCAAGAAGATGGGAGTGAGAGGTACGAATTAGTAATGCATTGCAGTAGTCAAGACGAGAATGAATGAAGACAACAAGAGTTTTTGCCGTTTCCACTGTAAGACAGGTGCAGACGACAAGAGCGTGTAAGTGATTGAATATGGGGAACAAGAGAAAGATCAGAGTCAAATGTGGCTCCAAGACAGTGGGCATGTTGCACAGGAGTAATGATAGTGCTGCAGACCGAAATATAAATATCGGTGAGTTTAGGTGAGTTAGTAGATGGGGAAAGACAAGAAGTTCAGTTTTTGAGAGCTTCAGTTTTAGATACAGAGAGGACATGATGTTAGAGACTGCTGCCAGACAATTAAACTTGTATACTTGGGTGTCGTCAGCATAAAGATGGTATGGAAAGCCAAATCTACTGATAGTCTGTCCTATGGGGGCTGTAGAAGAGTAGAGGACCTAGTAGAGGGAGAAGAGTAGAGGACCTAGTACTGAGCCCTGAGGAACGCAGACATCAAGAGAAAGATCTATAGTGGATGCCTTGCAGACAAAATCAATCCCATGAATCAAAACTGTAACACCTCTGGAGTAGCTAAAAGTAGCATTTTGGTGTCCGCCTCCAAAGCGGAATGGAGACAGAGCGGAGGCAAACTGATGCATTCTGAGCGGATCCTTTTCCATTCAGAATGCATTAGGGCAAAACTGATCCGTTTTGAACCGCTTGTGAGAGCCCTGAACGGATCTCACAAACGGAAAGCCAAAACACCAGTGTGAAAGTAGCCTTACTCATGGAGGCAAGAGGGAACATGGAGGCAGATGAAGGCAAATAGAGGTAGAGGACACAGGGGGCCAAACCTTCCGATCCTCTCGGCAGTGAAGTAGAGAGGACAGGGAAAGCAAGTAGAAGCCCGCGATCTCATAAGTCCAGGGAGCCCCGGCTCAGAAGCGGAGCACCTCCGATAACCACAGGTGGCACCTCTAATACTCGGAGCGGCTCTGTTCCATGCGGACGCCGAAGCTTAGCATAGAGAGGTAGGAGGGGGGTGGGCGCGACGTAGCTCCTCCCTACGCCATCACGTCACCCTCGCTGCATTTTACACAAAATGCAGAGCACGGTGCACATAAAATGCGGATACAACAAGGACAGTATCCATATTTTGTGGATCAGCATTTTGCAGATACCCCTCATGGTACTTATGGATTTTAATTGTTTTTAAATGTTTGTTGTCTGTGTAATGAATTTTGTGGTACTAATAAAAACCATTTTGATTTATTAGAAATTTAAGAGTAACAGGATTATTTAGTATTTTACATACTTCTCCTGGACAACACACTGTTAATAACATATGGCGCGCGCTTCTACATTACATAAGGAAAACACTGCCAGGAAAGGAGTACGGGGATGACAAGGGTTTGGGATCTTACACTGACATCCAGAGCGCAAAACACCTCCATACACTTCACAAGACAAATTACACACTCTCCAAATTGCTGCCTGAAGCTTATTTTTTAATTGGCTCAATAGAAGAAAATGTCGCTAGGAGGAAGAATGTAGGTGCAGGTGCATCAAGCATGGGGGGGTGCTGAAAATAACGCCATTTATGTAGAACAGCCTGGATTGTCCGCACAGATGTAAACTTTTGGAGCTTGCTGTGAATAAAATCATACAACTGGGGATATTTGAAAATCTTTGACACAAGGATACTTCTCAAAAATTTGGCAGTGACCTGATGCTTATCGTATTGGTGGGTAGGAATGCATGATGAAACAGTTCTTAAAGGGACAGAAACCCTAAAGTGTTATCTAACTGGGAAGTGTAATTGGATGTTATCCGTTGTACTCTGTTATAAAGCTTGGGATGGGCTGTCTGTGGTCTTCTTCTATGGGAAGATGAATGTCTGCCCCCATAACAACTACTACTGAAGCATTGCCAGGCGTGGAACTAACACTGCAGTGGCTGCTATAGTGCCTGAAGTGGCAGGGGGCCCTGACCATAAGGGATATCTGTCATCTATTAGGCCTTATTCTCCAGCCTTAGGCAACGCGATGCTGTGACAGCATAGTGCTGAGTAGAAGAGCATTCAGGCCAAAGATCATTCCCTGGCCTGTACCAGGTCTGCATGTTCTCTCAGCCCAGGAGACCTGATGAAGCTACTGCATCTCGCCTGCTGGGGAGAGCGGGATGTGCTTTGTTCATTGGGGGAATGGGGCCAGGTGAGGATTAATGTATTTTTATTTTATTCACACCACAGGGCTTCACTGATGTAAGAGGGGCACTACTGTGAGAGGTCACTAAGGGGAAACATTACTGTGCAGGGGCACAAAGGTGGAGCATCACTGTGTCGGGGCACTAAGGCAGCATGCTATCATGTGGGAGCACTAAGGGGTATTCTACTGTCGAGGGGCACAAAGGGGGCAAAACTACTGTGTGCGGACAATAAGATGGCCAAAGTACTATATGGGGGCACTAAGGGGGCATTCTACTGTGTGAGGGCACTAAGGGGCTTCACTACTGTATGGTCCTTCTTCATTGTTAATAGCCGCACAGCACCTTTAATTCACCTTTAAACATGGGCTGTGCCCACTTCTCCAACCGCAGTCTCTCCTGCCCTACAGATGAGTGCCCATCTTCTGCCATCTGCTTTTCCTCCGTTTCCACATCATCTAATGTGGATGAAAATATGTCATCAGGAACATCCAGCTCCTCCTCTCTCTGCATCTTGCTGACTTTTATAGGACATGGTGACTTTGATCGATGATTTGGAAGGAGTAAAGCCAGCAAAAGAAAGAAGATGGTAATCATTATAGCCCTGCCCCCCCCCCCCCCCCCTAAAATAACTCAACACACAGCCATTAATGTCTAAACTGCTGGCAACAAAAGTGAGTACACCCCTAAGTAAAAATTGCCAAATTGTGCTCAAACTGTCAATTTTTTGTGTGCCCCCCATTATTTTCCAGCGCTGACTTAATTCTCTTGAGCATGTAGTTCACAAGAGCTTCACAAGTTGCCAATGGAATCCTCTTCCACTCCTCCATGATGACAACACAGAGCTGATTTATGTTAGAGACCTTGCGCTCCTCCACTTTCCATCTTCCCTTTGAGGATGCCCAACAGATGCTCAATAGAGTTTAGGTCTGGAGACATGCTTGGCCATTCCAACACCTTTACCCCCAGTTTCTTTAGCAAGTTAGTGGAGGTCTTGGAGTCTTGGAGGTTTGTTTGGGTGTTGTTATCATTTTGGAATACTGCCCTGCGGCACTCATGCAGCCCCAAACCATGACATTCCCACCACCATGCTTGACTGTAGGCAAGACATACTTGCCTCCACACACGCTTGACACCGTTTGACCAAATAGGTTTATCTTGGTCTCATCAGACCACAGTACATGATTCCAGTAATCAATGTCCTTAGTCTGCCTGTCTTCAGCAAACTGTTTGCGGGCTTTCTTGTGCATCAAGAGTCTTCCTTCTGGGACAACAGCCATGCAGACCAATTTGATACAGTGTGCGGCGTATGGTCTGAGCAGTGACGTATATTTTGAAAAGACAACCTCTAGATATGACGCTAAGCGTGTGCACTCAACTTCTTCGGTCGACCATGGCGAGGCCTGTTCTGAGTAGAACCTGTTTGTAAAACCTCTGTATGGTCTTGGCCACCGCGCTACAGCTCAGTTTCAGGGGGTTGACAATCTTCTTATAGCCTCGGTCATCTTTATGTAAAGCAACAATGAGGGTTTATAGGGTTGTGACATCACAGGGTATGGCTTGTCTGCCATGCATTTCATTTTTACTATCTAGAGCTGTTCTTTTACAGCAAAAAATGCACCTGTGAAAACAAATGCCACTAAAATCTCCAAAAGTAAAAGCCACAAAATACCTAAAAGTGCCACAAAATGGGCTTTGACCAGCCTAAAGATATTCTCATCTAGAAGCTTGCTCTTTGGTGTTCAGTACCCCAGAGATTGGGGCATCTGCAATGGTTTTGTATTATGTTATGTGTATGTAATGTTTCTGCAGTCCAGCAAATGAGGTATGGTTGGCAATGGTTGGTAGAAACAGGGCTCACCACCTTGATCCTCCCCTCTTGGTAGGAGTAGGCTGGTCCTGCAGCCCACTGCCAGGAGGGTCGAGTCAGGACAGATAGGAGCAAGGAAGTACTGGCCAGAGTTCCTTCCACAAGGGACCCTAACTAGTTCACCTGTGAGACCTCTACTCCAGAGAGATTCTCAGAACCAAGATTACTTCCATTATAGAAGCTACAGCATGTGAAGTCTGTCAGCTGACCAGCAACCTCAGCTTTACAGACACTGCTGAGGGTGAGGGACTACGGCTCAGACACCCATTACGTAGATCCAATCCAGACTCTGAACCTGTATCACACAGTGGACATCTATACTTACAAGTGCATTCAAGTGCCATTTAATTTCCACATAACCAACCACCTTACCTCATCATCTGGTGACAGAAATTATACCTTGTACCTGCTACTCCTGAATGTAGCACAAGTTATATTTTACATAGAGAGACTTTTATACTTTTACTTCTGACCTGATTCTTCAAAACCGATCCCAAGGGAGCAATGGCCTGAGGAAGTACACAGTGACACAACATCTCATCAGGCCCACTACCACTTCCATCCTCTGCAGTGGCTCCCCAGGGGCTCACTGCAGATACGGACTGTAGCAACTCAATGTGCCACCTTTCAGGCTTCATGCATATGAAGGCCCTGGAGAACTACATAGATTGCATGCTGATAAAACAACTTCTACATATGAATAGAACCCAGCTTAATATGCACAGAAGAGTCATAAGGGTTAACTTGCCATCATTGTACTGGTCTATGTACCTCAATCCCCCAGGGTGGCTCCATTCTGTAAGCACACCTTTCACACTCATTAGCAGCTTGTGTAGGCAGCACAGGTTTTCCCACCGCTGAATGTGTCGAATCCCCCAATTCAATTAGGAAGAGGTCCTGATTATTAAAATTTACCATCAGAAAATTGGATGCTTCATTGAAAGTGAGCAGTGAAATGAGTTGCTCCTTGCTTGGTTGCCGCTGTGCTAGAACACCAATCAGCCCCTCATTTGGCCCCGGAGATGTCGACGATGGACCCGTGGCCCTGATTACACATCTACATTTCTTACGTGCATGTTTTAATCTCCAAATTGCAAAAACATTAACATTATTGATTGATAAAACATCAATCCGACAAAAATTTAATTAAATTAAAATGTGTCGGAGAGAGCTCCGCTCTGCTCAAGGTATAAATCTCTGGCACGAAGTTGACATAGACAGTAGCCGATGATGATGTTTATTTATCTCCTGCCGTGTCTACCTGCATTACCAATAAATGAGCTCATTCCGAGATGGGCTGCCCTCTCCTAGGCTCGGAGCACGCGGGTGACGGTGTCACCGTGACGGAAATGCATTAGAAATAGCCACGATACAATACAATTTCATCAGTTCCACTTATTGAATTTATTTCATCGTGTGCTTTTACTTGTAGGTGCTCAGAGGGTACGACGGACAAACAAATGGGTAGATGGGGGAGATTTATTAAAGGGAGTGTGACACCAGAAAAGTCTCTGACAATCAGGCACAATGCTTTGTAGGGCTAGTTCAGCGGAATGTAATGATGCCGTTCACTTAGGCTAGGTTTACATCTGTGGCCAGTAGCGTAACTAGAAATTACTGAGCCCCACAGAATAGGGGGCCCCTCTCCCAGAAACTTATTTGTAACGGAAGATGGCTCTTGCAATGTGCCAGATCCACAGGGGAAACACGTGAGGCTCACGGTGGGTTGATGGGGGTAGTAGTGGTTTGTACTCACGGTTAGCAGAGCCTCCCGGCAGTGAAGTGGATGGGAAGACAGCACTAATTCCTTCGGGCCACTGTCTATTTCAGGGAACACCAGCCAGATGGAAGTTGAGTTGCCTTTGATGGTGTAGGTGTTTAAGGTGCTTTGGTGGCTGGGCCACTGTGTTCATGATGCCAGCTCAGTACCGTTAGGTGCAAATGAGTGTAGTAGTGGAAATGATGAGGAGGCAGTTAACAGATCAAACAGTTAAATCAATTGTCTTCAGGTAGTCAGTACAGATACAGTTCATTTGAATGGCATGAGTGATAACTCAGAAATAGGTTCAATAGTAATAATTTTTATCAGGTTTAGGCAATTGTCAGTTGAGGAGTTCTCTTTAAGGCTGACACTTTACAGGCAAGACTTCTGTAATTATGCTAGGTCCCAACTATAGCACTCTGGTACTAAATATGCTGTTTTCTACTTATCTTGAGCTATCCAATAAGGGCGTTCTCCCTCGTGGCAGGCATCAGTCTTCTGCTACATTACTTGCAGGATGCTCTCCTGAAGTAATCAGGTTCACTACAGTATATCCCGGAAGGCTTCTAGTGAATAAGGACAATTCTGCGCATCTTATCCATTCGTGTCCCGGCACTTGGAAAGTTGCTCTAAGGCACTTGTGCTGATGAGGTCCATAAGCTAGATTCAGCTGTAACCCTCACTAGGCTTGCTTCATATTTAGACTTTGAGGCAGTGACAGGCCTCGCGGCTGCTAGGGGAGAGATATGGCAGGAGTTTCCATTTCTTCGCTGTCAATCAGCAGGTCAGAGGCCGCACCCGGTGGAACAATCCGTCTGGGATAAGAGCCCAGTCCAGACTGTTAGGAGGAGGGAGAGTCTGTGTGCAGCAGAGGCCTGGGAAGGCTCTGTACAAGTGGGCTCAGCCGAGCTGGCTGAGGGGCCACGGGGCTGGGTGTTAGCCTGAACTTTGGGGGAGTCTGCGAGGTCTTGGAATTGATGGTCGCTAGGCCAGAGTCAGGAGGACTTCTTGGCCACAATCCCCCAAAAGGTACTGGACTTTGTTACAGCCTGGAAGTGCTGGATTGTTAGGCTGGGAAAAGCCGCATGTTCTTCCCGGCATATGCTGTGAAGATACGTGATGTGCAGCACCTGAAACTACGGATACTGGAAGCCTGTGCTAGCATTTCTCCTGCGGTGTTGCTATCAGTGGGAGAAGAGCGGGAGAAGAGGGTTGCATTGACAATCCAACACAATGGGCAGCACATTGAACACATTTTATAAGTGGTCAGAAACTTGTAAATAACTCATGAAAGAATAAAGTTACGTTAAAACCTAGCACACCATTGTTTTTCTTGTGAAATTCCCAATAAGTTTGATGTGTCACATGACCCTCTTCCTATTAAAAAAATAAAGTTGGATTCAAAATGGCCGACTTCAAAATGGCCGCCATGGTCACCACCCATCTTGAAAAGTTTCCCCCCTCACATATACTAATGTGCCACAAACAGGAAGTTAATATCACCAACCATTCCCATTTAATTAAGGTGTATCCATATAAATGGCCCAACCTGTATAATAATTATACTGGGGGCCATTATATATTATACAGAGGGGCCATTATATATAATAATTATACAGGGGGGGCATTAAATATTATACAAAGGGGCCATTATATATTATACAGAGGGGTCATTATATATTATACAGAGGGGCCATTATATATTATACAGAGGGGCCATTATATATTATACAGGGGGGGCATTATATATTATAGTTATACAGAGGGGCCGTAATATATATTAATTATACAAGGGGCCATTATATATAATAATTATACAAAGGGGCCATTATATATAATAATTATACAGAGGGGCCTTTATATATTATAGTTATACAGAGGGGCCATAATAAATAATAATTATACAAAGGGGCCATTATATATTATACAGGGGGGGTCATTATATATAATAATTATACGGGGGGGCCATTATATATTATACATAGAGGCTTATATTTATTATAATTATACAGGGGGCCATTATATATTATACAGAGGGGCCATTATATATAATAATTATACAGGGGGGGCATTAAATATTATACAAAGGGGCCATTATATATTATACAGAGGGGCCATTATATATTATACAGAGGGGTCATTATATATTATACAGAGGGGCCAATATATATTATACAGAGGGGCCATTATATATTATACAGGGGGGGCATTATATATCATAGTTATACAGAGGGGCCGTAATATATAATAATTATACAAGGGGGCCATTATATATAATATTTATACAGAGGGGCCATTATATATTATAGTTATACAGAGGGGCCATAATAAATAATAATTATACAAAGGGGCCATTATATATTATACAGGGGGGTCATTATATATAATAATTATACATGGGGCCATTATATATTATACAGGGGGGCCATTATTTATTATAATTATACAGAGAGGCCATTAATAATGGGCCCTCTGTATAATTATAATATATAATGGCCCCCCTGTATAATTATTATATATAATCGTGAGCATTGTCCTGCGCCGCCATGCAAACTGGGACATGAAGCTAGGTATCGTGGATGATTGTTTTTCTTGTGCTCTCACAGCAGGCATAGTTTCTCTGCGCCCAGGGCCACGGCCACTTCCCTTTCCCTTACTGCTTGTCTTCTTCCTTTTAAATGTGATATATGCTTGAAAGTCTGTCACATGTACAGTAGCGGAGGATTTGGAAGTGTATGCGCAAAAAATCTACAAAGGTATTTGTGATGAGGAAACGTTATACAGGACAGATACCACAGGTAATGTCACTGTTCGCAGTGCCTACGGAAAAAGTACACTGGATGTCACTGATATTTTAGGAGATGTGGCCCAGATAATTTAACAGTCTGCAGCGGCCTATAACACGGTATTTAGCGCAGGATGCGCTAAAAATATATATTGCTGCTGTCACACACAATAGTCCTTACAAGGACTTTTGGGTCTCTGAAAAGTTTTTGTACAAAAAATATTTAATTGCACCCCCTACACTCTCTGTCTCTTCCTATGCTCAGCTGCTCAGCTCTCCCTGACTACGAATGATCCGAACATGCGCCAGTCAGGTGCTATATAGCACCCGATGACGCATTCTGGCCAGCCAATCGCTGTAATGCCAGTAGCCAACACTTGCATGTTTATTGGCTGCGTAGCAGCCAAGGAACGTGCGGGTGGGAGACTTGATTAACACTATTGTACAGGCCTCTTGCCAGAAGGGAAGCCTAAAATTCCTGGGGCATAATGTGAAATTTTTACCTATCCTGCATACAGTGCTGCCCATAATTATTTATACCCCTGGCAAATTTTGACTTAAAGTTACTTTTATTCAACCAGTAAGTAATGACATAGGTGTCTCCCAAAAGATAATAAGACGATGTACAAGAGGCATTATTGTGGAAAAAAAAACTATTTCTCAGCTTTTATTTACATTTGAGCAAAAAATACAAGATGTTCCGTACTGTGGAAGCCAAAAGTGACACCTGTGCTGGCCTGGAGGATAGTTAGAGAGGCGAAAAATAATCCAAGGATCACCACTAAGGCCATCCTGGTGAATCTGGGCTCTGCTGGTGGCAATGTCTCAAGGCAGACAATCCAACGGACACTGCACACTGCTGGGTTCCACTTCTCCAGATAAGGCACACAAAAGCTTGCTTGGCCTTTGCTCATCTGGACAAAGAAGAAAACTTCTGGTCTTCTGTGCTATGGTCAGATGAAACAAAAATTTTATTGTTTGGTCACAATGATGTTTCTTCATTTGGTATAAAAAAAGGAGAAGCCTTCAACCCAAAGAACACCATCCCCACTGTCACACATGGTGGTGGGAACCTAATGTTTTGGGGGTGTTTTTCAGCCAATGGACCAGGGAACCTAATCACAGTAAATTGCACCATGAAAAAAGAGCAATACATGAGGAATCTCAACGACAACATCAGGCAGTCTGCAGAGAAACTTGGCCTTGGGCACCAGTGGACATTTTAGCATGACAATGACCCAAAACACACAGAAAAAGTAGTGAAGAAATGGTTAGCAGACAACAACGTTTTGGAGTGGCCCAGCCAGAGTCCAGACTTTAATCCAATTGAGAATCTGTGGAGAGAGCTAAAGATCAGGGTGATGGCAAGAAGACCCTCCAACCTGAAAGATTTGGAGCTCATTGCTAAAGATGAATGGGTAAAAATACCTGTGGAGACCTGCAAAATGCTGGTCTGCAATTATAGGAAGCGTTTGATTGCTGTAATAGCCAATAAAGGCTTTTCTATTGATTATTGAGAAGGGTATGAATAATTTTGGACTGGACACTTTTTGCTCAAATGTAAATAAAAGCAGAGAAATGTTTTTTTTCCTACAAATATGCCTCTTGTACATCGTCTTATTATCTTTTGGGAGACACCTATGTCATTTTCCGTCAAAAAATTACTTGCTAGTTGAATAAAAGTAACTTTCAGTCAAAATTTGCCAGGGGTATGAATAATTATGGGCAGCACTGTAATTTACTGCTCTCATATTGGGCAGAAGCCCCCTTAAACTCCAGAGCCTAAATTCAACCATAACCTGTGCACCCTGCAAGGCTACATTTAAAAACTCCCTCTGCTCCTTCGTATATTTCATGAACTTACCAGTAAAGAAGTTCTTTGATTTCATAATTATTTTTTAAAATCTGCCGATAGTACCCTAGTCACTGCCTATTTTTTTCCCATATACCTGTTCTTCATGTCAGCGCTTTCCTTCCCCTGTTCTCAGCATCAGTGCATCCTGGCAAGATATTTACATGCAGAACTATCATTTTTCATATCAATTCCAGCATGTTTGGAATTGCTGGGTTTAGTTAGAAAATCCAGCAGGAAACTGAAGAAAACAGGAAGTTCTGCATGTAAACATTCTGCCAAGATACGGTGATGGTGAGAACAGGGGAAGGAAAGTGCTGACATGAAAACCAGTTATTTAGCAAAAAGATGCAATGTCTTTGGGGTACTTTAGGCAGATAAAAATATGTCATTGTAAAACTAGAGAAACCCTTTAATGATTAGGCAGAGCGCTCCTGAAATACTCTGCCTGGTCCCAAAAAAGAATACAACAGCAGGGATGTTGACATTAAAGGTGGGATTTTGAACATAACCTTAACACCATCCCCTTGCATACATTTTGAGCATTAGTGATCAAGCAATGTTTACATTTTTTGATTCTCGCCTTCCAAGAGCTATAACTTTTTTTATTTTACCATTGATCTAGAACAGAAGGAGGATTTATTAGGCAATCATTTGATCGCTTCTATAATACATTTCATTGCTTATGCAATGCAATGCATTATTTAGTCAGTGTTATACTGACATCCACCAGCAGGCTGTGCCTGCTAGGAATACACTGAAGGCAGGCCTGGGCCTTTATTAAGCCCTAGGCTGCCATGCCTAGATATCGTCACCTTACAATCAGTACTGGCACCCCCTCAGAAATCGCTTAGATACTGCAATCACTGTTGACCACATCATCTAAGGTGTTAAACATCCCGGATCATCACTGTTCGAGCCGTTAGACCAGGAGCCTGGCTCTAATAGGAGAACTGCACAGGAGATCCATGCGGCACTAATTTCTGGCTGCTGTAGAAAGCTGGTGGTCTAGGAATAAAGCCCATTAATTATCGCCGTAAAATTTGTTTTGGTGGTCATTAATGGGCTAAGCATATCTACTGAACAGGACTATGGTGATTTCGGTTCCTTCCCTGTAGAACTACGATAGGTCCATATGCTGCAGCCATGAAAGACACCCTAAAAACATGGCCTTATTACACCTATCTAAAAGTTTGCATCTGAACTTCAGATATGACGTCTTTAGAGCTATTTTTGAAATGCGGACATGTCAGTAGAGTCTAAGAGCTGGTTTGATGTAATGAAAGAATTGATATAAGAGCTGTCCGGATTTCATCCATAAACAAGAGTGTGGTCCCGTCCTACTTCCATAAGCAATATGATAAATTGGATCGAGGACTGAAGCCCGGCAATGACACTCGCTACCTGTAATGGCTGGAGAAAGCTTCTTGTGGGTTTGGTGAAAAGTTTCACCTACTCAGATGCATTAATATCACAGGGAAGTTGGACGTTCCTTGTGATGGATTGCAAGGTTGTATCAGACATAAAATTAACAGGAAGCTTTATTAGTTTATGAGAGGTTTTTATTGCATCTTTCAATTTAAAAGCACTTTCCTCATATTCTGCGGTCTGATTTCATCGTGATGTTGTGATAAGCGCCCGAGGTTCCCAAGGGCTGTAAACATCCCCACAAAATACCATGTGACCCATAGCTGACACTGGAGGTGTACTTGTCCTCAGTGTCGCCTACTGTTAATGTTGGGGAGGCTGGAGAAGCATTCCAAATGTAAGTATATGATAATGTATGTTGGTTTTGAATTTAAAGGAACTACTGTTTTTTTTTGTCAGTCTGGTGGGGGTTGTTGTCTATGACAACCCCCACCAAACACTTTAGGCTAGGGAAAGCTCTCCAGTAGAGCCTTCTGGAGTTCTCCCGATTCGACATTGCTGGATACTGTCGCCTGCCCGCTGGACCCCATAGACTATAAAGGGGTCCAGCAGAGGTCTGGCCATTACACAGCAAATATGTCCGGAATTGGAGGACGGACAAAAAACACTGCACTCAGAACAGATCAGCCTGCTGAAGAACACAAACACACATGTGAAATTAGCCTTACTCTGATTGTGTATGTTCAGAGTGAGGGTGCATGGTGTCATACATTCAAACATAGGGGTGGACTGGCCTTAGACACTACAAAGCCCTCCTCATGGCTGGATACATAATAATCTGATGTTCTCACAATTAATTAATTAATGCCTCTTCCAGCCTGTTGCGGTGCTGCGGATCCCTCCACCTCTGTATTGCTGTCCTCGCTCGGCTTGCCACCTTCCCAGGTTGGGTCAGTGACTTCTTCGTCCACCACCTCCTCTTCCACTTCCTCACTCTGGTTATTCTCCTGACTTGTTGACCTAACAACAACCTCAGTTATTGACAACTGTGTCTCATCATCAACCTCTTGAGAGACTAATTGCGGTTGACTTATTGGCAACTGTGTCTCATCAACATCATCCACCTTGTGAAACACTAATTGCCGTTCCCCACCGTCATCTTCTTGTGATTGTGGATGCTCAAGAGTTTGGGAATCAGGGCACAATATCTCCTCATGTCCCTCTTCAAGCGGGCTTGTCGGGAGGCCCAAATCAAGGAATGGCGATGAAAAGAGCTCCTCAGAACATCTGAGTGTGGGATCACTTGTTTGCCAAGACTCTCCATGGTGGGTGGAAGAAGGATCAGGGTAAGGATCCTGTTGACCAGACTCTTGGCTACTGAGACTGGACTTTGTGGAAAACAGGGTGGTGCTTAACCGACTGGAAGCATTATCTGCTGCAATCCAACCGACCACCTGGTCGCACTGGTCTGACTTCAAAAGTGGTGTCCTGCGCCGCCCTGCAAACTGGCACATGAAGCTAGGTATCGTGGATGAGTGTGTTTCTTGTGCTCTGGCAGCAGGCACAGTTTCACCGCACCCAGAGCCACGGCCTCTGCGTGCACCATCAGCAGCACGGCCACTTCCCCGTCCCTTACTGCTCGCCTTGAGCATATTAAACGGTATATATGCTTGCAAGTATGTCAGACGTACAGTAGCGCAGGTTTTGTAAGTGTATGCTCAAATAAAGTACACTGGATGTCACAGATATTTTTAGGATGCGCAAACGTTATACAGGAGATGTAGCACAGATAATGTCGCTGTCAGCAGCAACCAAACAATTGCGCTGAATGTCACAGATAATTTAAGGATGTGCAAACGTTATACAGGAGGTATAGCACAAGTAATGTCGCTGTCACCAGCGGCTAATAAAAAATTACACTGAATTAATGTCACTGTCAATGTCATTTCAGATACGCAAACGTTATACAGGAGATGTAGCACTGGTAATGTAACTGTCCGCAGCGGACACCATGTACAGAAAAAGTACACCGGATGTCACAGATATTTAGGATGCGCATACGTTACACAGGAGATGTAGTGCAGATAGTGTCGCTTTTACCAGCGGCGAAAAAAATTACACTGCATTAATGTCACTGATATTTCGGATGCGCTAATGTTATACAGGAGATGTAGCGCAGGTAATGTCGCTGCCACCAGCAGCCAAAAAATTTGACTGAATGTCACTGATACTTTGGATACACTAACATTATACAGGAGATGTAGCGCAGGTAATTTAACTGTCCGCAGCGGACACCGTCTACGGAAAAAGTACACTGGATGTCACAGATATTTTTAGGCTGCGCACACATTAGACAGGAGATGTAGTGCAGATAATGTCCCTGTCTGCAGCGGCCAATCAATTGCAAGCTTTTTAGCGCAGGTTGCGTTAAAAATATATATTTCTGCCAGGTACAATAGTTCTTAAAAGAACTTTTGGGTCTCTAACAAGTTTTTTCAATAAAATATTCCTATTTCACTCCCTTCACTGTCTGTCCCTTCCTCAGCACAGCTCTCCCTGACTAAGACTGAGCCGAGCACACGTCATCGGGTGCTATATAGCTACGCTACGGCATTACAATGAATGGCAGCACTTACCTGCGGGGAGAAGACTCGAGCATCGCGCTCATCGCATGCTCGCCCAACGCTAAAGCATATGCGTGTGCCTATATGTGGAAAATGTGCACCCAGGTTTGTGGGGTGTGTGTTCATGTATGTGAGGCCAAGTAGCTACATAAAGTATGTAGGCAGTGTATGTACAAGCATGTGCCCAGTCCACTTATGAGGGGAGCATGTGTCCATGAATGGGGAGGTGTGTGTGCCTGGAAGTAGGGATTGAGTGTCCATATAATGTATGTGGAGGGGATTCTCTGTGTATTTTATTGAATAGACCTGACAACAGATATAATGCGAGGCACATAAGACTCTGAAACATTGGACGCCAGGAGCCAGGGAGGGAACATGAGCGACACAGACTTTCTCCTCCAGATTCCAGCAGATTGGTATCTAATTAAAGGGACAATGGCCTAGAACAGTATATGGAATTTCCATTAAAAGTTTTATTCAGGCGGACATTTAAGGGGACCTAATGAATGTCACCTATAAGAGGACATTTAGTAAAAGGCATTGTGAGATGATCGATTCATCCCGTGCCTGCAGATAATAAGAGGCCAGACACAGACAATAAAAACAAGACTGCAACTGGCTTCCTGCTACTAAAAGGAACTGAACTGCTCAGCGCTGCTCTGGGACTCTGATAATATACATATATATAATAAAAATAATTCAATAAATAATTTGGGTCATTTTGTTCCTCTTCGTATCACGGGGTATATTTCCCAGATGAGATGTTCGTCTGGGTCAGTATATTATCGATTTCGCTGCCAGCATGGAATTCATCACTGTACGGTAGTTTTCTATGAAGAACTAAATGCTAACTAAAAGGGACATATGAAATAGTAAAAACGTAGTAGCTTTCTGTCCGAAACAGTGGCAATCTTGTGGTATTGCAGCTCTAC
This sequence comes from Bufo gargarizans, assembly GCF_014858855.1. Lineage (NCBI taxonomy): Eukaryota > Metazoa > Chordata > Amphibia > Anura > Bufonidae > Bufo > Bufo gargarizans. Next base: position 102,194,351 of record NC_058089.1, on the reverse strand, counting down.
CCCGTACATATGCAAGCGGCTGAGCTGCAATCACCAGATTCCAGTAGTTTGATATTCATGGCCTATCCCTTGGTATCACAGCTCAGCCTCATTCACTTGAATAGGACTGAGCTGCGCCTAGGCCATGTGACCGATGTGCGTCGATGTCACATGGCCAAGAAAGAGGCCTAAGCGCTCGCGGAACTCCATGGCTGCTTTGTACAGCTGATCAGCGGGGGTTCCTAGAGTCGGGCCACTAACGATCTGATATTGATCACCTACCCTGAGGATAGAGCATCAATATTAATTACTGGATAACCCCCTTCAATGCAAGTTTAGGGAGTATCGTACAAGACAACCCTACCATTTAGGCAGCTAACATCTTTATCTACCCAGAGTATCTACACCTGTGTACTTACCTTTCTTCTTGGCTCGAGATATCCTGAGATGAGTGATGGGAGATGACCAGCTTTAAACAAAAAAAAAGTCATGTTACTTACAATGCCCGACAATAATGCAAAATGTATTTTTTTTTTTTCAAAGCAATCAGAAGAAAGTTGGGTAATAACCCTTACCAGCTCCACAATCCGGGGCCTCGCTGACACTTTCAGATCGGGGTGCGCGGTGAGGCGGAACTCCAGTAAAAGATGAAAAAGAAAATCCAGCACTGCCGACTTCTTAAAACCCGGGCTCTTTATTTTCAGGATACAAGCAGGTAAAACTTTTGACGCGTTTCGGGCTAACTTTTTGCCAAGGGGCAAGTGTAGTCCGAAACAAGTCAAAAGTTTTACCTGCTTGTATCCTGAAAATAAAGAACCAGGTTTTTAAGAGGTTGGCAGTGCTGGATTCTAACTTTCATAGTTATCTCACAATGCTTATATCTTGGAATATCTGGAGCACATTTCTATTTATCTATCTATCAAATTATCTATCTATCTATCCATCTACCTATCATCTATCTAATCTGTCTATCTTTTATCTTTCTGTCTATCTAATTATCTATCTATCTACCTATCATCTATCTAAATATCTTTTATTTATCTATCTCCTATCTATTTATCTATCTATACATCTATCTATCAAATTATCTATCTATCATCTATCTAATCGGTCTATCTTTTATCTATCTATCTATCTATCTATCTATCTATCTATCTATCTATCTATCTAATTATCTATCTATCTAGCTACCTATCATCATCTATCTAATTATCTGTCTATCTATTATGTATCTATCTATCAATCTATCTAATATCATCTAATATCATCTAACCTACAAGCCTGGGGCTTGTAGGTTATCTATTTCAATACATCTATGCTTAATTGTGCGTGTGTTTATTCATAATAATAATTTTATCCTCTTGGTGTGCCCTGTACCTCCTGGATACGCCACGAGGGCAGTATACAGTGGACACCTCTTTAACTAATTCTTTCAATCTGTGCTAGTGATCCATCTGGACACCACGCATTACCTTCTCCTTCCACCGTTCACCTCACCAGGGACAGTCAGGAACTGGAGACTAGGTACGTGGACAGGGCGCCCCCACCACCAGGAGACGTCCCTGGGCAGAGGACCAGCTTAGGGAATCAGTGCTAGGGATTTTTTTCCCCGCCCCCCCGCTTTATATACCTTTACCCTAGGTATTTGATCATACTCTGGCCTCTCCTTGGATCAACTGTATAGAACCTTGTGTGTATGTGTATATGTAAATTCTTAACTTCTTATTAAATTTAGTTATCTAACGTATGAACAGGGTACCCCTGCTGGACCGATTAAACCTGCCAATAACTTTAATACAGTTCCTATGTTTGTGTTTTAGACAAAAGCAGAGTTATTTACAGTGACTTCATGTTTGGATGTCATATAACTGTTATATATATATTGTATTCACAGAAGCAGAAAAGATAATATGCCTTTAGAATTCATTATATAATGTAAGGTAAGCTCAATGACACAGCAGAAACAACAGAAAGCATAGAGTTACTGTTGTTGCTGGGCAGGAGTCTTGACCAATCACAGCCAGACTGTCACACCGGTTACAGGTTTTAGAAGGTCTGAAAGATTATCTGCACATTAGTGATCTAACAGACAAAGTGAAACCAAAACCAAAAGAGGCTGTGTGTTGCTGTCATGGTCTTACCTCCTTGCTGTTCCCTTCGTTTGACATGTGCTGGCGGCCATCTTGGTTTCTGGGTTTTCTTGTAGCCTCCCACCCTGCGGCTCCTCCTTCCCACTGGGAGGAGCTGGATGCCCAGCTCATATATATAGGAGGTCTGTGGCTTCAGTTCCTTGCTTGGTCCTCCTGTGTTCACATGCTTCCAAGACTGCTGCTGCTTCTGGTTCCTGATCCTGGCCTCGTCTGACTACCCCGTTGGTTCCTGATTCCGGCTTCGTCTGACTACCCCGTTGGTTCCTGATCCTGGCTACGTCTGACTACCCCGTTGGTTCCTGATTCCGGCTTCGTCTGACTACCCCGTTGGTTCCTGATCCTGGCTACGTCTGACTACCCTTCTGGTTCCTGACCTCTGTCTCCGCAAGACCCTGCTTCGGTCTAGCCATCCGTTTGGACTTTGCTTACGGCTTGCTCTTCAATAAAACCTTCTTCTTCTCCACTTATCTCTGTTGTACGTCTGGTTCATGGTTCCTTGACATTAGGACCAAGCCATGAATTCTGACGGTACAGGGCCACCCTCGCTACCTACGCTGGTTGCCAGACTTGATCAGCAGGATCACCTGTTGGGTCGGTTCGCTGTGGCGTTGCAAACCCTGCTTGAACGCACGGCTCATTTAGCTTCCGTTGCCGATGGGTCGGTTGTCGCTCCTGGGCCCGCTCCTACTGCCGCTCCGGTTGTTGCGCCAGAGTCTACCCCGACACCTGTTGCTGCGCCTGTGGTGTTTCGGGGTATGACCGGTTCTGCCCCCCTTCCACAGCGCTTTGGGGGAGAGCCAACTCAGTGCCGAGGTTTCCTTAACCAGGTGGGCATTTACTTCGAGTTGCTGCCACATGCCTTTCCTACTGAGAGATCAAAGGTGGGCTTCTTGATCTCGCTGCTCTCGGACAAGGCCTTGGCCTGGGCCAGCCCTTTATGGGAGAACAACAATCCGGTGGTTGCCGAGTTTTCCGGTTTTGTTGCTTCTCTTCGGAAGGTATTCGATGTGCCGGCTCGTGCTGCCTCTGCTGCGAAGCTCCTTATGTCCATCAGACAGGGTTCACGATCCGTAGCTGAATACGCCATTGAGTTTCGTACCCTGGCAGCAGAGGTGGGCTGGAATAATGAGGCTCTGGTCGCTGCTTTCTCTCATGGTCTCTCGGATGCCTTGAAGGATGAGGTTGCAGCTAAGGACCTACCAGTGGAGCTCGAGTCTCTTATTTCTTTCCTGATTTTGATTGACACCAGACTCAGGGAGAGACCTTCCTTTAAGGAGAGCCTGCGGAGGTCTCCTAACAGATTGGCGCCTACGTTTGCTGTCCCACCCGTGCCTCCCTCTCCTCCCACGCCTCCTGGGGATGACTTGTCTGGGGGTGAACCCATGCAGCGGGGGTTTGCTCGCCTTTCCGAGGGGGAGAGGGCACTCCGGAGACGCGAGGGCCGATGCATGTACTGTGGTCTCGGTGGGCATTTTCGGTTGGCATGTCCGAACCGTCCGGGAGAACGCTCGCACCTGAGGTCCTGTCGGGGGCAGCTCTTGGGTGGAGTCTCCTCGTCCCCGGTTTCCCGTGTTGACAAACCACTGATTACTGTTGTCCTCTCCTGGGTCGGGGGCTCGGTGACGACCCAGGCGTTGGTGGACTCTGGTGCTGGTGGTTTGTTCATTGATGGTGTGTTCGCCGCCGCCAATTCCATTCCTCTGCAGCCTCGAGGTTCCCCACTGGCTCTTGAGGCGATAGACGGCAGACCCCTTCTGCCGCCACACGTGACTCATGAGACCCTTCCAGTGGGGATGGTCATTGGTGCCGTTCACAGAGAGTCGGTCTGTCTCCAGGTTATTTCGTCTCCACACTACTCGGTGGTCTTGGGGTACCCCTGGCTCCAGAAGCATAATCCGACTTTCGATTGGAAAACGGCCGAGATCCTCTCGTGGTCACCGCAGTGTGGGGCTAGTTGCATCCATGGGCCTGTCAAGTTGCTGAGTACTTCCTCGGACTCTCTGTTGCCTCCTGAATACGAGGAGTACCGGGATGTATTCGATAAGGTGCGTGCGGTTGCCCTACCTCCGCACCGCCCATACGATTGTGCCATAGAGTTACAATCTGGTGCCGTTCCTCCTCGTGGCAAAGTCTATCCACTGTCGGTAGCGGAGAATGAGGCCATGGAGGAGTACGTGAGGGAGGCGCTTTCACGCGGACACATTCACAAATCCTCGTCCCCGGCAGGGGCTGGATTTTTCTTTGTGAAAAAGAAGGGCGGTGAGTTGAGGCCTTGCATCGATTACAGGGGTCTCAATCGCATCACGATCAAGAACGCTTACCCGATACCCTTGATTTCCGAGCTGTTCGATCGCCTCAAAGGGGCCACGGTCTTTACCAAACTCGACCTGAGGGCGGCATATAACCTGGTAAGGATCAAGGCGGGCGATGAGTGGAAGACCGCGTTTAACACCAGGACCGGTCATTATGAATCCTTGGTTATGCCCTTTGGGTTGTGCAATGCGCCCGCAGTCTTCCAGGAATTCATCAACGATGTTTTCCGTGACCTGTTGCAGCAGTGTGTGGTGGTCTATTTGGATGACATCTTGGTATATTCTGAATCCATGGAGGCCCACATTCTGGATGTCAGACGAGTGTTGCAAAGGTTACGAGAGAACAAGCTGTTCGGTAAGCTTGAGAAATGTGAATTTCACCGATCCCAGGTAACCTTCTTAGGTTACATCATTTCCGCTGAGGGGTTCTCCATGGATCCTGAGAAGGTTTCGGCTGTCTTACAGTGGCCCCAGCCCAGTGGTCTTCGTGCCCTGCAGCGCTTTTTGGGCTTCGCCAATTATTATCGGAAGTTCATCAGGGACTTTTCCTTGCTAGCCAAGCCTCTCACGGATCTGACCAGGAAGGGAAGTAATCCCCAGGTCTGGCCGCCCGAGGCCATCCGAGCTTTTGAGGCTCTAAAATCCGCATTTGTGTCGGCTCCGATTCTGTCGCATCCCAACCCTGGGTTGCCGTTTGTCCTCGAGGTGGACGCGTCTGAGACGGGAGTAGGCGCCCTCCTGTCTCAGCGTAGAACACCGGAGGGTCCTCTGCTTCCTTGTGGGTTTTACTCCCGGAAACTGTCTTCCGCGGAGTGCAACTATCAGATTGGTGACAGGGAGTTATTGGCCATCGTGCAGGCCCTTAAAGAATGGAGGCACTTGCTCGAGGGCTCGGTGGTTCCGGTTCTCATCCTGACGGACCACAAGAATCTGACCTACCTCTCTGAGGCCAAGAGATTGACACCACGTCAGGCCAGATGGGCTCTGTTCTTGTCACGTTTTAATTACGTGGTCTCCTACCTACCCGGTTCCAAGAACATCAGAGCGGATGCCTTATCACGGCAGTACTCCGAGCTGTCCGGGGAGGAGTCGATTCCGACTTCGGTCATACCTCCGAATCAGATCCTGGCCGCCATTCGCACCAGCCTGACCTCTCCCCTGGGTGAGCAGATTTTGGCGGCTCAATCTGGTGCTCCCTCTGGGAGACCCAACGGCAGGTGTTTTGTGCCTGAGGAGTTGCGCACTCGGTTGTTGCGAACCTACCATAACTCCAAGGCCGCGGGGCATCCTGGAAAGAATCAGCTGTCCTGGGCTGTTTCACGTCTGTTCTGGTGGCCTTCCCTACGTTCCGACATCGCCGCATATGTAGCGGCATGCTCCGTTTGTGCCCAGAGTAAGTCCCCTCGGCACCTTCCGTTGGGCCTTTTGCAACCCATAGCCACCGGGGAGCGTCCATGGTCACACCTGGGGATGGATTTCATTGTGGACCTCCCTGCATCCCGAGGCCATACGGTCATTCTCATGATAGTGGATCGGTTTTCCAAAATGTGCCACTGTGTTCCTCTCAAGAAGTTACCCTCTGCACAAGAGTTGGCCTCGATTTTTGCCAGGGAGGTCTTCCGGTTGCACGGTTTGCCCAAGGAGATTGTGTCGGATCGGGGGAGTCAGTTTGTGTCCAGGTTCTGGCGCGCCTTTTGCTCCCAGTTGGGGATTCATCTCTCTTTCTCCTCGGCCTACCACCCTCAGTCCAATGGGGCCGCAGAACGATCCAATCAGGCCTTGGAGCAATTCCTTCGTTGCTATGTCTCCGATCACCAAGACAATTGGGTTGACCTCCTGCCTTGGGCTGAGTTTGCCAGGAACACGGCGGTGAACTCTTCCTCTGGGACGTCTCCCTTCATGGCCAATTATGGGTTCCAACCTGCCGTGTTACCGGAGATATTCTCTCCCCAGGATATTCCGGCTGTGGAGGATCACCTTTCCGTCCTACGTGCTTCTTGGGTACAGATCCAGAGGTCCCTTGAGGTCTCTGCGCAGCGCCAGAAACTCCAGGCTGATCGCAGACGAGCGCCCGCTCCTTCCTACCAGGTCGGAGACCGCGTATGGTTGTCCACCCGCAACCTCAACCTTCGAGTGCCCACTCCCAAGCTGGCGCCTCGCTTTGTTGGTCCCTTCCGAGTGCTTCGCAGGGTAAACCCGGTAGCCTATGCCCTTGCGCTTCCTCCTGGCATGCGGATCTCCAACGTGTTTCATGTCTCCCTGTTGAAGCCGCTGGTGTGTAATCGTTTCACTTCCTCGATTCCTCGGCCTCGTCCGGTCCAAGTGGGCAATCGTGAGGAGTATGAGGTGAGCAATATCCTGGACTCACGCCTGGTCCGCGGCCGGGTGCAGTTTTTGGTCCATTGGCGTGGTTATGGTCCAGAGGAGCGTTCCTGGGTTCCCTCCGCAGATGTCTATGCTCCTGTCTTGCTCCGAGCCTTCCACGCACGCTTCCCTCAGAAACCGTTCCTTACTCCGCGGAGGAGGGGCCCTTGAGGGGGAGGTACTGTCATGGTCTTACCTCCTTGCTGTTCCCTTCGTTTGACATGTGCTGGCGGCCATCTTGGTTTCTGGGTTTTCTTGTAGCCTCCCACCCTGCGGCTCCTCCTTCCCACTGGGAGGAGCTGGATGCCCAGCTCATATATATAGGAGGTCTGTGGCTTCAGTTCCTTGCTTGGTCCTCCTGTGTTCACATGCTTCCAAGACTGCTGCTGCTTCTGGTTCCTGATCCTGGCCTCGTCTGACTACCCCGTTGGTTCCTGATTCCGGCTTCGTCTGACTACCCCGTTGGTTCCTGATCCTGGCTACGTCTGACTACCCCGTTGGTTCCTGATTCCGGCTTCGTCTGACTACCCCGTTGGTTCCTGATCCTGGCTACGTCTGACTACCCTTCTGGTTCCTGACCTCTGTCTCCGCAAGACCCTGCTTCGGTCTAGCCATCCGTTTGGACTTTGCTTACGGCTTGCTCTTCAATAAAACCTTCTTCTTCTCCACTTATCTCTGTTGTACGTCTGGTTCATGGTTCCTTGACAGTTGCTTGTATGTCCACACCTCCTGTTCAGGTGTGGATCATGTGACCTTTACCTCCCCCTATTTAGTCTGACTCTACCCATCACTCCTTGCTCTGGATAGCTTCATTTGGTTTTTGGAAGAGCTGGAGTGTGGTTCTAGTTGAAGTCCTGTTCATCCATCATCCATCAGCCTCAGAAGTTAAGTGTTCCGTTTGTTGTATTTTGTATTCCCCCTCACCTTTGTTGTTTACTAGGCCTCAGCGAGACGCTGGTTCCTTCACCAGGGAAGGAGCGGGTAGTCTCTGCCCTGTCATTAACATTAGGGCATCCGAGGGCCACCAGGGTTTTCTAGCTTCCTGTGTATGGGCATCTCTACCATCGAGAGGTGCCCATATGGATAGGAGTTAGGGCCAGGAGCAGGGTTTTATAGGTGGTGACCCTTTTCCTTTCCTAGCGGTGAGGCCTAGTGTCTTTTCCCTTCCTTCTTGTTGTCTTTTGGTGTTCTCCCCTACTAAATCTGTACCTTCGGAAGAGGGTGCAGCATGTGGCGCCATCTGTTTTTGGTGTGCATGTTTACGGCGTGGTGAGTGGTGAGTTTTTCCCCGCCATTCGGTTATACCGTTGTCTGTGTTGGTGCCCCCTCGTCCCTCTCTATGTTCCTATCTCTGGTCGTCTGCTGGCAGCATTCCTTTGGTGTTCCGGCTGTGTGCTGGTTGGGGAGTGGCTGCTGGCAGCGACCATGATGTGGGAGCGTTTTTTGAGTCGGACGCGGTGTCCTGTATGTTCTTCTAACTGCTTAGGTGGCTGGCTGCCAGGGACCTAGGTGATGGTCTTGGCGTGCTGGTGGCAGTCTTGGAAGGACATGCTGACACTGACCTTGAATTCCCCACCCCCCCTCCCATTGTTTATTGTGCCCCACCAACTTCCCCTTTTCGGTTGGGGGGGGGGGGATTTGAGGGGTGGGAGTGTCACGGTCATTTTAGTGTTTGACCGTGACGCGGTCGCAGTGCAGACTCGTTGCCTGTGGCAACGTGTAGTTTGTTGTTTGCACGTGCACTTTCCTTTTATATGGTGTTTTCCCTGTTTTGGTTGGCACAGGGTTAATTACTAGTGGTGTGTTGGGTGTGACCTCAGGCCTCCTTATATATTGGTGTGTTGGAGCCTGAGGTCATAGTTTGCTGGTTGTCAGCAGGGGCGTAGCTAGAAATGACTGGGCCCCATAGCAAAAAAATGTATGGCCCCCCCCTCCCGGATCTCCCACCCCCACATACCTCTCGGACCTCCCACCCCAACATACCCACACCACACTATTAAAGGGATTCTGTCATCAGATTTAACCCCTCTAACCTAAACATATGCTCATGTCCAGACTAATAAAAAGAATCCTAAGCTGGCCTTATTAAACCTCACTGTGGCTCTATTTGCCCAAAAAACTGGTTTTTATAACCTATCAATCACTTAATTAAGGTGCCCAAGGTGAGGTCCGTTAATACAGGGTGCCCTGCCACACCCCTTGTCGTCCGTTGCCCAGCTCCGCCTTCCCTGTCTTCAGCGCCGCCTTCTACAGCTCAGCGCCGCCTCCGCAATCCTCCCCATCCCTCTGCTAAATCCTCAGTCGGCGGCGGGCATCCAGTGGCGTAGGGCCCCATAGCCATTGCTATGGCTGCTATGGCGAACCCTACGCCACTGGTTGTGGGTCTGTGTAGGAGCTTTGCTCCCTGGCTGAATGTGGTGTCTGTGTGAGTCACCCTTATTTATTATGTTGTTTACCTTGCCCTGGCTGTGTGTCCCCTACCGGTGTGTTTCTGTTATTCCTCCCCCACCTGGTGTATGTTGTTTTGGTGTGGTCTTTGTTTGGAGGTTTATATGTTTGTGTGTCTGCTCCGAAAGGGGCTTGCTTTCCCGGAGGGGTTTAAGCTATAGCAAGACTGTGGGCTTCCCAGCCTGGAGCCGTCCTTCCATCTCGGCTGCGACAGGTAAGTGTGGATAGCATTTGTTTTGTTGCTGTGGTACTTACCTGTAGTACTGCTTATCCCATAGTCTTGCATCCTGCCAGCTACTGGGCCTCTGGGGACAACATTCATCCATGGTGAAGGATGAATGGGTGGTCTCTGCCCTGTCATCAGGCCTAGGGCATAGCAGGGATACCTAGGGTTCTAGATTGGTGAGCATGAGCTCCCTTACCTTCAGAGGCGGCTCATGCACTAGGAGTCTAGGGAGATTTCACGGTTGCATTAGGAGGTGACCAGCTCCCTGTTCTCTGCTATCTGGCATTGCAGCCACTGTCATTGCACGGTGGGGGGTTTTCCCCAATCCCCGCCCTGACACAGACTCACACACAGCAAGAGTTTGACTAATCACAGTCAGTCTCACACACAGCCTGTGTGGGAAATTCTCCTAGCAGGAGCTGATGGAATCATTATTCACCAGAGAAAGGAGCTGAACAGACACACACTCCACTAACAGCTGTGTTTTATGGAAGCAGAGAGGCTAAAATAGGTATTTATTATAGTGATTAGAACTGTATACTGAACCAGTTATATGTGTGCTTACTTACAGTTCCACCAAATTCAATTGCAAACTACAAATACCATACTAACAAACTACTGAGCCATACAATTGCAAACTACAAAGTACTGCCATGTAGCGTTAAGTAAGGGGCTGGAATAAGAACAGCTAACTACTTTCTGGCCATGCCGCAGCTTCCATCTAATCTGAGCAGATACAATGACTACACAAAAAGACCATCTCAAATCATCATCCTGTAGCTGTATACAGAGGCATGGATCTGAATACATATTGACATATATACAGCTTGTGTACAATATCAGAGCTGGCTTCTATTTGGGGGCCTTAGGGTGCATCCTAAATGAGCTGTGTCGTACATGTGACCTTTTCTTTTTGGTCAATTCACTTGTTAGGCTGCGAGCAAGCATGGCTGGGTGTGCACAACAAGGCCTCTCGGAAGGAAACCAAGGGGAGAAGAAAATCAGGGACAAACAAATGAGACAAAGCCAACTGAAATATTGCCAAGGGGCATGTCTGCAGCCTCCATGACTTGCAACCAAGTTAACTCTTGATGGACTTTGATACTGATATTGGAGTGCTTGGTGTGAAAAAAATGAGTCAATGGGAAAACAGGGTTTGGGGTACACTGGCCCTTTTCCAGTGTTCATCTAGTTTATCAGTCCTCTCTATGACAGCCCCTTTCTATATACTCTATGAAAAGACGGCTTGGGCCAGACTCCATTAGTCATAGCAGAGAACTGCTAAATATAGTAGCCCTCGAGAATCCATTAATCCATGCATTACAGGGTGTGGATAGATGGTCACTGGTAGAATTACCTACGATACATAGCAGACATAGCAGCTGTGGCCTGCAGCCAGACCCATCAGTGAACTTGCCTGATATAACTTCATCTTCATCTGAGGTTCTCTTGCTCCACACAACTGACATTGATTTGCATCAGTGTTCCTGTGGTAAAGTGTTTGCATTCAGCATGTGAACTACACATAGGTATGCATGTGTGTGTATGTGCTCACCTATATGTGTTAGGTTGAAACTAGTGTTCTGGTTTCCTTTAAGATCAGGAGCCAAAATGGCTGGCCGCATCCATCATATGATGGATAAAACCATCTTTTGGCAGATCCTGTATTGCAGCGGGTGTGGACCCACAGTGCCGCCAAATGGATTTGACTTGGGGCTACTCTTGATGGCATAGTCAAAGTGGACCATTGTTTTTTTTTACCCTTTCACTCCCATATGGGGATCTCGACTTCTCTGTATGATCCACTAGGCCACTAACTATAGAACTGTTTGGAAGCTACTGACTCAGGCGGGTCAAGAGACAGGCAGCAGTGTGGTCAGAGGACAAGTGTTCATGTTAGGAGGAGCAAAGTTCACGCAATAAGGTTATCAAGCAGTAGATCAGGGCAGGCAGTGCAGGGTCAATGCAGTGAACAGGCAGAAGCCAGGACAGATGGCAGAGGATCAATACAGTTAACAGGCAAAGTCAGACATAGAAGGTCAGAATACACAATTATCACACCTTTGCAGGGACTTTACAACCTAGGAATCTTTTCCAAAAGCAGGAAGCTTTCCTATAAACTTTAGTGAATCCTACTATAGCCTGGGGACAGGTTAGCTGTATGGCATCATCCACCAATCAGAGCAGGAGGAAGGAAGATACAAGCTGCCTGGAGAGTGTTGCAGAGAGAGGAGTGAGTACTCTGGTGATCATACCCAGGAGATGCCTTCAGACTGTAATGCTGTACTGTTGGCATTACAGACTCCACTGGATTACATTGGGGTCTCTAGGGTCCCATCATGGTGTCTATCAATTTGAAAGAAAGACTAGAACTCCACCCAGAAATGCTGTATTTGCCACAAAGGCTCTAAACAAAGCCTCCTGTCGAGGGAGAGTCGAGAGCTTCCCATACACCTTATACTGCCAGCCAGCCCCATCAAAAATGGTGGATTTAGCTAACAATATGCTAATGTGTAGGGGGTCCAACTCATCGCTCTATCTGAACCTTACACAAGCATGCAAATTCATGGAAATCTTGGCAGCTGACCGCTATTTTCTGTGACACCCCAGCCTCAGAAGACGTGCATCATTATTCTGATTGATACCATGCCTCGGTGATGTCAGTATTAATTGCCACACTTAGTATTGGCCCCTCCTAACAATGGCTGCCTACGGTGCCTGGTCTCCTTTAAGTCATTTTAAATTCCTCTCTTTTTTATCTTTCAGCGCGACTTTCCCTCTAAGAAAAGTGGAGATGGTCTTAAAACAAATTCTAGGTCATTTTAATCCTTGAAGGATGAGCGCAGGTCTGAAATAATTTGCATTGATACGAGAATGATGCTTCGTATTAGCTGTGATCAAACAAGTGCACTCCCTCCCCCCCAGAACCAAAATGAATTGTTTCAATCTCATCTTCTTTCTACTGTTTTTGAACAAAAATGCTGACTTTGATGAAATCCTCCTTTAATTCCTCAAACGTCTGGAAGTTATTTTTTTTCCCGGTGAAAACGGAGCTTTAATTGTAGATGATATCCTTTTATTCACCTTGATTGGAATGCTCTAATTGGATCGGAAAGATAGAAACTTTATTTTCGTCAAGTTACGCGGAAAGACAACATCGAAACTAATTTCCATAGGTGCGACATGAAATTAACCCCTTAGCTCCCTGGCGCATTTAAGGCAAGTGTTTCGCACTTTCTGTGGCGTTGCAGCATCCATCTCGTCCGGCTGATTTATGGAGTGCTCGGGGAAGATTCATTACACATTATTTTAATTTTAAGTGAGAGAACATTGGTTTTTATGCATCAATAAAACTGCCAGCTTTGAACGAGCACTTACTGAAGCGATCTGAGGAATTTGCGTCAAATGTATTAGGATTCAGAGCAGGGAGCGGGAAGCCATATAGTACGAGGATGACATAAAAGGTGACATTAATACCATCTGCTTTGTACATAGTCTTACAAATTGTGTGTCTTGAATATTTAACAATTTTAGTTATGAGATTCATATATTATAATAAAAGAGTAACTGCGCTTTATGGTCTTTGCTTAAAATGCGTAGGGGTACTTAGAGCTGTCTCTAGCGCTTTCTTCCTGAATGCTGAAACGGCCAATGAATTTGTATGTAACAGTTTTATCTGGGGTGTAGTTATAGGGCAGGAATGCTCATCCTGCAGCCCTCCAGTTGTTAAAAAACTACAACTCCCAGCATGCTTGGATAGCCTACAGCTATTAGGGCATGCTGGGAGTTGTAGTTTTCCAACAGCTGGAGGGCTGCAGGTTGAGCAGCTCTGCTATAGGGGATGCAGAAGTAACAGTCACGACCGGAGCTGGAAGGCTCCTCTCACATGAGAAGACACTAGTATTACAAATGCCATAGGGTCTGTGGTGGGTCGTGTTACAGATTTAGTGCTGAGGCTTCTAGTTACGCCTCACATTTGGTGCATGCTGCCTTACATAGGTGATCCGAAAAGACTGAATGAAGGGGATAATGGAGAACTGGGCAGTGCTTTAAAGACTCCCTAGCATAAGCAAATTAAAGGGATTTGCAACAATATCCTTTAAAATAATTTTTGAAAGTCACTTTATTTTAGTAATCTATTTCTTCTACCTTTATTGCTCCTATCTTCTGTCCTGGGCTGAGGTCACATGACCATGTCCATGCAGCTTCTTTTTTTTTTTTTTACTGTGATATTATGATCATGGACGTGTTGTAATAGGAGAGGGTTTATTAACTTAGGGAGTAGTGCAGCGTTGTAGCTGTGGAACAAAAAGGAAAAGTGCATTGTTATGAAAAAGATGTGGATCCATTGAGTCACTTGGACAGATTTGGCTTTGGGTTGCTACTATGAGAATTATCTAAGTGCCCCCCCTGTTATTCACTCTATAACTCCTATACGGGCAGCTGGTCTTTGCTGCAGGGGAACCACCAGGCTGCTACCTCCTGGAATAGTCTCTTTTCAAGTTGCTGCTGACTGCTGCCATGGGGTCAGGAAAATACCATGGTCAGAGCAGGCAAAGTGCAAGTCGATAAACAGTCTGAAGTCTGAACAGGTAGACAATCCAAACTAAAGAATAAATCCAACTTTTATCCATTAGAAAGCAGAGGACCCCACCTCGAAAGTTTTTATAATTTAGTGATGGACAATTTTCAAGAGAGCTTTAACAAAGGTCCAACCGCTGATACAGATGTGAGCAACCTCTCCACCAAACAACGTAAAGAACTAAAAAACTTGATGAACAATAGAGAACTAGTAATTAAAAATGCGGATAAGAGTGGGGGAGTGGTAATTATGGATTCTAGCTATTATCTAAAAGAATCTTAATAGGATCTTATCAGACACCAACTACTATATCCCCTTCCTGCAGACCCAACCAAAGTATACAGAAAATCCCTGTTCGGTTTAATTGAATCTAACTATGAAAAAGAGATAATCAACAAAAAGGAAAGGGATTTTTTAAAAATAATTTATCTTTCCATCCCAAAATTTAATTTTTCTACCCAAGATACATAAATCAATAATATCGGGAATCAACTCAATCACCTCAAAGTTATCTGCGTACGTGGACAATATGCTTCAAATATATGTCCCCCATTTACTTTCATATTTAAGGGACACTGCACACCTCATTGAGGTCTTAGAACTTTTCCAGTGGGAGGACGGATTCCTTTGGGCCACACTTGACGCCACATCACTATACAGCAATATTCCACATGACCTAGGTATTCCAGCGATAGAGGGGTTCCTTGGAAAAGACCCAGATATGCCTCGCAAAAAAGATTCATTTTAGATTCCATTAGTTTTATATTATATCATAATTACTTTATTTTGAATATTGTATTTTATTTACAAAACAAGGGCACAGCAATGGGGACGAAATTCGTGCCATCATATGCAAATTAATTTATGGGGGCCTTTGACAAAGAAGTGCTCCTATTAAGTCACCCCAAAATTATATTTTATTGGAGATTCATAGACGACTTGATTCTAATCTGGAGAGGCCAACCAGAGGAATTAAGCAAATTTGTTGATCATCTTAACCACAACAATTTTTCCCTTCTTAACTTTTCCCTTGAACAAAGTCCCAGAGAAGCCATTTTTCTTGACTTACATTTGATCATTAAACATAATCACACTAAAACGCACTTTAAATATGTAGATGCTAATAGCTATTTAGATTATCGAAGCTGCCATTTCTCAAAATGGAAAAAAAGCATCCCTTACAGTCAAATGAAAAGGGTCCGAAGAAATTGCTCTAACGACCATGACATGACGGCACAGGTCAAGATCCTAAGCACCAGGTTTAAAGCAAAGGACTACCCTAAAAAATTAATTGAGGACTCTATTCAAAGGGTTTCCACTTTGAGCCAGAAGGATAGCCTTCAACCATCCAGAAATTAGAAAACCAGTAACACAAAGAAAGGGACGAATGATCTAGAATAGTGATGGACGAACATCAGCCAAATGTTCGAGAACCGCAAGTTTGCGGCGGGACCAATTCACTTTAATAGCAGGCAAACCTGAAAAACCTTCAGCTCATATTTGCAGCCACCAAATACTTAGTAGAAGTGCACAAATAGTCCTACAACATGGACAGTGACATACTAGGGGGGATCAATGACAAAAATTCCAACAAAAAATATGGATCAGGGGACATTTTAATGCGTCTTAAAGGGAATTCTCTTAAAAATTAGGCATTCACCTGACATAAAAGAAATTGTGATTATGTGGGTCAAGGTATATTATGTGTTCACTGAATAACAATTTTACTGTAGCCCACTTTTTTTTCTCACTTTTTTGGGGGGGCAACTGGTAAATCACACCAGTAGAAATGTGTTCCAATGTCGTTTGTCACTATCTGTAGCTGCGGTAACGCAGCAAAACCGCAAACAAATGCTGTACTACCTAAATGCACTATATAGAAAGTATATAATTGGTATATAACACCCCTGCTTCAATCAGTTTTTTAGGGGGCAACTGGTAAATCACACCAGTAGAAATTAGTTGTTCCAATAGCGTTTGGCTCTCTGTGTAGCAGCAGTATCGCAGCAGAACCGCACACAACTGCCGCACAATAGAAATGGCCTTGCGGTTCGCCCGGCGGTCGTTTCGCGGCGAACTTTGCGTGTTCGCGATTTGCAGAACATGCGAACATATGGAGATATTCGCGCTCGCCATATTCTTTTACATTGTGAAGAACTTTGACCCATGACACATCCATCAGGTGGTACAGGACAGCCAATTGGGACGTTTCAGCACATGGACATACCCCCTACCTGATAAATAATCCCGGTCTGGCCACCATTTTACATTCTGTGTTTTGCCAGTGTAGGGAGAGGTTGCTGTGGGGAGCAGGGACAGGCTGTTAGGGACACCAAACGCTAGCTAATAGGGCCACAAAAGTCCTTTTAAGCACTAGTATAGGAGTGCTATCGATAGGTGTGATACACAGAGGGGAAAGTTCGCTGCGAAACGACCGCCGGGCGAACCGCAAGGCCATCTCTAATCTAGAACCCTTTAGGCTTAGCATGATTACAGGCTAAAATTCAGAACACATGACCATTAGACGCATTCTAAACAAACATTGGAATATTTTACAAAAAGTTCCCATTTTAGGGAGGATCATGCCAATGAATCCTATTCTCACTTTCCGAAGGGCCAATACTCTAAAAAACATGTTAGTCCCTTCCTGCCCTAAGATCTCCTACCAGAAGTGTCAGGCCACTTCCTGCAAGTTGATCCAGAGGAAGGCAAAAAAAAAACTGTGAGGTAGAAGCCAATTTCCCCCACTTTAGGGGAAAAAAATTCCTTCCCGACTCCAATCAGGCAATCAGAATAACTCCCTGGATCAATGACCCCTCTCTAGTAGCTATAGCCTGTAATATTATTACACTCCAGAAATACATCCAGGCCCCTCTTGAATTCCTTTATTGTACTCACCATCACCACCTCCTCAGGCAGAGAGTTCCATAGTCTCACTGCTCTTACCGTAAAGAATCCTCTTCTATGTTTGTGTACAAACCTTCTTCCCTCCAGACGCAGAGGATGTCCCCTCGTCACAGTCACAGTCCTGGGGATAAATAGATGATGGGAGAGATCTCTGTACTGACCCCTGATATATTTATACATAGTAATTAGATCTCCCCTCAGTCGTCTTTTTTCTAAAGTGAATAACGCTAATGCTGATAATCTTTCAGGGTACTGTAATTCCCTAATTCCCGTAATTACTTTAGTTGCCCTCCTCTGGACCTCATTCCCGTAATTACTTTAGTTGCCCTCCTCTAGACCCTCTCCAGCTCTGCTATGTCTGCCTTGTTCACAGGAGACCAGAACTGTACACAGTACTCCATGTGTGGTCTGACTAGTGATTTGTAAAGTGGTAGGATTATGTTCTCATCACGGGCATCTATGCCCCTTTTGATGCAGCCCATTATCTTATTGGCCTTGGCAGCAGCTGCCTGACACTGGTTTCTACAGCTTAGTTTGCTGTTCACTAAAATTCCTAGGTCCTTTTCCATGTCAGTGTTACCGAGTGTTTTACCATTTAGTATGTACGGGTGACTTGCATTATTCCTTCCCATGTGCATAACATTATATTTGTCAGTGTTAAACCTCATCTGCCACTTCTCTGCCCAAGCCTCCAGTCTATCCAGATCCCTCTGTAGCAGTATACTGTCCTCTTCAGTGTTAATTACTTTACACAGTTTAGTGTCATCTGAAAAAAATATTTTACTGTGCAAGCCTTCTACAAGATCATTAATAAATATACGGTATTGAAGAGAATAGGGCCCAGTACTGACCCCTGAGGTACCCCACTAGTGACAGTGACCCAATCTGAGTGTGTACCATTAATAACCACCCTCTGTTTTCTATCACTGAGCCAGTTACTTACCCACATACAGACATTTTCTCCCAGTCCGAGCATTCTCATTTTATATACTAACCTTTTATGTGGTACAGTGTCAAATGCTTTGGAGAAGTCCAGATACACGACATCCATTGATTCGCCGCTGTCAAGTCTAGAACTTACCTCCTCATAGAAACTGATTAAACTAGTTTGACATGACCGATCCCTCATGAAGACATGCTGATATGGCGTTATTTGCTTGTTTTTACACCATGGTCGCTAATATTAACCCCATTCTCCACAAATAGGTCCCTAGAGCATTTTTTTCCGTAACATTTATTTTATGTATACATACTTTACTAGTATATGCTATACACGCCATTCATATACAATATATACTTTTATATGGCTCCCTAGCTACTCTTAGTTCCCCCCTCCACATAGCGTCCTTCCCCAAAAAAGTTTAGCTATCCAATTTAGGTCCCCACACGGAAACCTCAGATCTGACCCTACAAATCTTAAAGTGGAACGCATATGCACTCCACCTATACAGTGGATGAAGGGAGTGGAGCACAATAGCGTTCCACTTCGACCTTCCCTTCCGGTATGCCGGGCCCATATGCGTTCCACGGTAGATCCCGTCCTGAAGGCCCTTCAAAAAGGACACTTAGACTATTTAATTCAGGAGTGTTCAGATATCGAACACCCCCCACTGCCACCAATGAACTTATATAATAATTCTTCTCCATGGGCCATTTAGGATACCCCACTTCAGCTTTTTCGGGTCCGACATGGAACGCATATGCGTTCCACCGCGATCAGGGCTCCTGGTCTCTCTCTTTTTTGTTATTCGAACATTGTATAGGAAGACTCCCCATTGCCACCAATATACATATACAGTAATTTGAAATACCCATATGGATTTTTATGCTATATATATTAATCATTATCAGGACCCCCGACCGGACTTTACATGCGTTCCAGACAACCTAATTTCCGCACCTACATTTTAATTCAGGCGGGAATCCACCACTATTTAAAGGGATAGGAAACATGTTAGAACTATGTCTGTCCTGTATTTGGTTTTATGACTGCTCCTGAAGAAGGAGGATTTTGCTTGTTAAGCCCCGAAATGCGTTGAGCTTACTAATAAAGATCATTGATGAAGATGCTGTCTCCTGAAGCTGACATCAATTTTTAATATTCTACAAGCGACCTCAGCGGGGGGAGCCCCTCCCCAGTGAAGTAAGTCTTATACCATAATATGAAAGTACTGCTCTCTGTATAGCTCTTGAACACGATAACAGTGTAATTATTGCTCCAGTTACCTCATACAGCGGGTGCACTTATAGTTAAATTATCACTTGTTTCGACCTAGTGGGACTTGGTGCTCATCATCATCTCCCGTCCCTGATTTTATCCCCTATCTTTTTCTAGATGGGAATTATCCCCTAGAAAATCTATCTACACCACCGACAGCTAAGGGTCAGAACAGAGATCAGACAGAGGTCACATCAGGCAGCCAAGAGTCAAATTCGGGAAACAAGTAGAAGTCCATACATGGGCAGATGAATGTAGAAAGAGCACATCTTAGCAGGACACTAGCGTACTAAAGCCAATTGGTCATGAACCCAAGGTGCCTTGAGGGCACCTAGGTGGCTGGCAATAGACTGGCAAAGAATAGGGTGTGTGTACTGGCCCTTTAAGAATGGAACGGTGCACATGCATCCTACAGGCAGTGAGAGGCATTATGGGCAAGAAGCAAGCAGCGGCCTGCAAGAACAACAGCCTTTATGGGAAGGAGGAGAGAAAGACCGGGTCCTCGCTGCCAGAGAACAGGAGCGAGGGAGCAGAGAGGCGTCCATGCCCGCCAGCATAAGATACATCATGGGTTTGGTTAGATACAGCAACAGGAGCTTCTACATACAGGATGCAAACAAACCAGAGGGATTGGTTCATACGGTGAAAACAGGCCAGGAGAGAACATGATTACTAGTATGGGCACTATGAGGGCATTATTACTTCTGTGACACAGTGGAGACATCTTGTAGGAGCACTATTTCTACCAAGTGTGCTCAAGCAGAGAATTATTACTATTGGTGGGACTTTGGGGAGCACTATTACTGTGGGGGCACCCTGGCACAGTATCAGCTTAGC
Source organism: Bufo gargarizans (assembly GCF_014858855.1). Taxonomy (NCBI): domain Eukaryota; kingdom Metazoa; phylum Chordata; class Amphibia; order Anura; family Bufonidae; genus Bufo; species Bufo gargarizans. The sequence continues at coordinate 102,174,328 of NC_058089.1, read as the reverse complement.
ACAATTATTTTTGGGGGACATTATGTTTACACTATTGGTGTCAGGGACACTATTTGCTGGACGCAGTTATTTTAGGGCACTGTGTGCCAATAATTATTGAAGGGCACTATCTGCATGGTACTACTATTATCAGGGGGTTTATCTGTTTCTGCAGTATAGTATTGGGGAGCACAGCGGCACAGTATTGGGGGTAGTAGGATGATTTGTCCAGATGGTAGGAGGATGATAGAAAAGTAGGAAAATAAGATTTATTTATTTTTTGTCAAACTGCAGAGAAGAGAAATGGCTGAAAAATCATCATGGTGGTCTGGTCTGAATGGAGAAGATGAGGAAAGGGAACATCTACATCAGAGGAGATGTCACTGGATGTAAGAGGTATGGGATCTGTATTACCTTGTATGTTTTGTAGTGATATACGTAATGTTAGGAGGTAAGGGGTTAGGTTAAGAATGGGGGGGCGGGGGGCGCTGTTTTAATTTTTGCCTCAGGCAGCAGAAAGGATAGGTGCACTCCTGCCCACCGATCAGCTGTTTGAGATGGCTGCGACGCTCGCAGTTGCCCCACAGCCTTCTCCAGATTTTCCTAGGCCATGTAATGTCACATTCATCGGTCACGTGGCCTAGGTGCAGGTCGGCCCCACTGAAGTGAATGGGTCTAGGCTGAGATACTAAGCACAACCGCTATACAATGTATGGCGCTGTGCTTGGTGAGCAGGGAGAAGACTGCGGAGAGCTACTGCGAGTGTTGGTGCTTTCTGAAACAGCTAATCGGTGGAGGACCCGGGTATCGGACCCCCATCGATCAGATACTGATGACCTATCCAGAACATAGGTCACCAATAAAACTCCTGGAAAACTTCTTTAAGGGTGCTTAATTTTATGTAGTTTTTTAAGCCAAAACGAGGTGTGGATTAAAAAAGGGAAGAAGTACAGTAGTATTTGCCCTAATACTTTCTCTCCTGTTATGATCCAGACCTGATTCTAGCTTCAAAAATTGCATCAAAAAGCTTGAACGTGTGTCAGCACCCTAACTTATCAATGATTTTCCTGTAGGCTGCGGAAGGATGCAGCCATCATGTAACCCATACCCCAATTCAAGATTTATAAAAAGAGTTTTTGTAGTTGTCTGACACTGGCAACACTGGTTGGATAGCGTCAGACTATGTAGGGTAACACCCAGCTGGACCTTCTTTGTAAACTGCTAGTAATTCATTCATAACTTCTAGCAGGAATAATAAAGGCACGGCACATCATACAGTCTTAAAGAAAGATGCTCCAGAATTGTTATTAAAGGAAAAATGCAATTAGTTAATAAAATGGACATGTGGCGACAGGTCCTCTTTAAGTGTAGGAGATCACTAGAACCTTTGTCTTTGATTTTTTTTTTTATGTTGATCAATATGAAGAAAAAACGTCATCTTCAGACTATGCTCTAAAACACACAATCAGGACCAGAATAGAAAATCCTCTTGTTTGGAATCTTCTGTAGATAAAAAGTTCTGTTGTTGCTAGTTGTTCACAAACAGGGCCAATTAGGAGCTAATTCTGGCTCATACAAGGTCAGGAGCAGATAAGGCAGCTGGAAGACCAGACAGCTGACTCATACCGTATCAAATATTTGAAAAAATAACTTTTTTTCTTTCCTCCCTCTCAAATGTGACTCTGCAAAAAGTTACAGTATAAAGTTACAGTATATACATATTTATTTATTTATTTTTATTCTGTTTTGCAAAATCACTTTGAATTCTTCGGCTGCCGGGAAAAAGATTTTTTTTTTGGTTTGGTCATATGATAAGTTTAATTACTGACTTAAAGGGGTTCTACTGATGATCATTTGATAGGCGGGGGTCCGACACCCGGGACCCCCGCCGATCAGCTGTTTGAGAAGACAGCGGCGCTCCAGCCGCCTTCTCACTGTTTACCGCTGGCCCAGTGACGTCACGACTAGTATCAGTGACCTGGGCGGGGCTAAGCTCCATTCAAGTGAACAGAGCTTAGCCCCGCCCAGGCCAGTTGATACTAGTCGTGACGTCACTGGGCCGGCAGTAAACAGTGAGAAGGCCGCGGCTCTCCTCGAGCGCCACTGCCTTCTCAAACAGCTGATCGCCGAGGGTCCCGGGTGTCAGACCCCCGCCGATCAGATGCTGATGATCTATCCAGAGGATTAAACAGAACCCCTTCAACTATAGTCATAGTTGCTATAAATATTATTAAAGGGGTTTTCGGAGATTTTTATACTGATGACCTATCCTCTGGATAGGTCATCAGCAGGCCCGGCGCTACCATAAGGCAGACCAAGCAGCTGCCTTAGAGCGCAACCAGCGCAGAGAAGGGGTGGGCGGAAAAATGAACCTTTTTTTTTTTTTAGAAACCACTTGCGAGTACTCCGAGTAGTTCTTGCGCCGCAGGGCGCCCGCCCCAGCCTGCATGCGTGTGTGCCGTGCGGCCCTAGCGTCAGCTCTCACTCACAGAGCAGCACGTGAGCATAGCAACATGGTCATGGGGTCAGCAGGGGGTGTGACTGGCCTGGCGCTGCGGCACGCGGCAGGCAGCAGCAGCTGGGACTGGAGGGAGCTGGTGACTCATGCTGTGACTCACACACAGCCAGACTGCCAACTGGTAGGTGATGAGCGCATGTTTATTACTGTAACTTACTTACACAACATTAATTGGGAGGGGGATTGTCTGTCGTCTGTGCCAGTGCCATGGAGGGGGAGATATGTGCCGTAGGGGGGGGGGAGAAATGTGACACAATAGGGGGTCATGGGGGTGATGTAAAAAGGAGGGGGTGATGTGCCATGGAGGGGGAGAAATGTGACATGGGGGGGATGATGTGCCATGGGGGGGGGGGGAAGAAATGTGACACAATAGGGGGTCATGGGGGTGATGTAAAAAGGAGGGGGTGATGTGACATGGAGGATGAGAAATGTGACATGGGGGGGTGATGGCTGACAATGGGGGCATGATGGCGGACATGGGGAGCTGATCTGAGGCATTGGGGGTCTGATCTGAGGTTTGATTAACATTGGGGGTCTGATTGATGGTCTGACCTGAGGAGTAAAGGAATAATATTTTTTTCTTATTATCCTCCTCTAGAACCTAGGTGCGTCTTATGGGCCGGTGCATCTTATAGGGCAACAAATACGGTCTTCAAACCAGCGATTGTCTGAAGCAGAGCGAAGATACCAGGACCACACAGAGGAGAAGCCAGCTGCTGCAGACATGACCAGGGCCAGGTGAGCTGCGCGGGGGCTTCGCTTATGTTGGCAAAAATCCTTGCACCGGCCCTGGTCATCGGTATCTGATCGGTGGGAGTCTGACACCCGGGCCCCCCAAGATCAGCTGTTTGAGAAGTTGCACTTCTTGAAGCTTACCAAGCATAGCACTGTACATTGTATAGGTGGAGGTGATTGGCTCCAAAGGCAAATGTTTTTTTTTTTTTTCCTGGATCTATTGGGCCAGTTATGATATCAGAGCCTGGGCCCACAGTAGGATCCTCTGGTACTCTGCTGGGCCAGTCCAACCCTGTGAAGGTCCGATCTATGAACCAAAATGGAGAGCTCCTCTGGTGAACCATGTTTTACATGGTTGATCATTTATATGAATGGCCACCATGCAATACCACATTTCCCCAGTAGTGGCCTCTAGGTAAGAAAAAGCTGGACTTGTGATGATCATCTCTCCTAAATTATTATAAAAAAAATTGCCTACAAACTGAAAACTTCCCCATCACACATATGTAATACATTTAAATACTGTTAGTTTTTTTAATATCATGAGTTTTTCCGGCAGCCTTATACTATGCATCATCACCAGTGTGGCATACAGATATACACTTGTGTATAAGGGCTTACTCTAAACACACTTTGGAGGAGGATACATGATAAAAGATGTCATGCTAAAAAAGGCGGATAGTGTGCTCCAGGAAACGGAAGGAGGTATTATCTTACTAAACCGGAGGTGTATTTGTGGAATGTCCTTCCAGTAGAGGTGACACCAGCACACAAATTCAGTAAATCAAGGTTCTGTACGATCGGTTACTACCTATACATAATGAATAGTTTACATCTCTAATAAAAGTTTTTAGCATCAAGCTAAAGGCAAATTCATATTTTTGGTCCTTGAGTGATTCATTTTTGAAGTTCATCATAAAAAGGCCAGTTTTACATAAAAAATGGGATCCTGGTCTACAAGTAATATAATAGTCCCCTGCTTGCAATTTTTGACAGAATTTCAGCCCATATTAAAATGCCATATCATGCTGAGATTTTATATATAAAATCTCAGCATGATATATATATATATATATATATATATATATAAGCGGGCGCAGTACAGAGGCAAAATACAAGTTCGTAATTCAAACTTCAGTGTTTATTCACACATGGTGCCAAAAACAGAACGTCACTTTTGCAGTGTTGGTGTTACTTCACACCCAATGGCAAGTTAATAAAACAAAAGTCACCGTGGTGGCAGTTCTGCCTCAGAAAGTTTATGTACAGGCTTTAGGCGGCTGTTCCCCTGACACAAGGGTCTCCGCTCTCCAGCACAGGCCTCAGACCCCAGTGCACAGACCTCCTGAGCTCCACTGTCAGACGGAGGTAATCCTCTCCACCTGGCAGTGCTGGCTGGTTTTTATGCCTGGCAAAAACCCGGCCTGGAACGTGGGGAGTAGTCACCCACCCAGCACTACTATATATTGCACTGCTAAGCTCTTCCTCATCCCACTGCTAACCTGTGCCTCCATCACACCACTATGCGCCCTCACACTGTAAAGTGCCCCTACATGCCCCTCACACAATATTATGTTCCGTTATGTGTCCTCAACGCAATATAATGGCCTGCATAGAATAATTCCCCATTATGTGGCTCCAACACAATATGGCAGCTCATTATGTGCCCACAACGGAGTATCATTTCCCCTTATGTGCTCCAACACAAACTAGTGCCCCCTTATGTGCCTCCAAAACAATATTACCCTCCTTATGTGCTCAAACACAGAATAATGGCCAATTATGTGCCCCCAACACAATATGGCGGCCCCTCAAAAGCCAACAACGCAGTATTTTTTCATCTTGTGTGCCCCAAAACAAAATAATGGACCCTTTTGTGTCTCTAACAGAACAATTTATGTGTCCCAAATACAATATTGAATCCCTTATTTGCCCCCAACATAGCATAATACCCCATTTTGTGCATCCAACACATTGGTATGCCCCTTCTGTGCACCCACCATTATATGATGCCCTCTTATGTGCTCCCAAAACAGAATAATGTCCTTTCATGTGCACCCAACACAATATGGTGACTCCTCATTTTCCTGCAATAGAGTAAAATGTTGCCTTATGTGTCCCCAACTCAGAATAATACCCCTTTATAGGTCCCTAATACAAAATGGTGTCGCTTTCTGTGCCCCAACACCAAATAATGCCCTCTTATGTGCCCCCAAAACAATATGATGCTGCTTATGTGCTCCCATCACAATAGAATGAATGCCCTTTTATGTGCCCTCAACACAATATGATGGTCCCTTATGTGCTCCAACACAATATGGTCATCCTTCAATGTCTCCAAAATGCATACTCTACTAACCCATGTTATGCCCAGTTAGTGCCCCCCACACAGTAGAATACCATCTTAGTGCCCTCACACTGTAATTATGCCCCCTTAGTCCCCCCCTTATATTTGTTATGACCTCCTATGTGCCCCCTCACAGGAAATGACCCCTTAATGCTCCCCTTACAATAGTGCTGCCTCTTTTGTGCCCCCTTACAATAGTGATGCCCCCTTAGCGACCCTCACAATAGTGATGCCTCCTTAGTAGCCCACCTAAAAATAGAGTTGCCCCCTCACAATAGTGCTGCCTTGTAGTTAATTAAATGAAAAGTAATACTCACCTAGCCCTGTTCCCCTCCAATGAATGGAGCACATCATTCCCCGGCCTGTGCTCTCCCCTGCTCAGCTCAGCAAGTGTGATGATGTCACTGCATTGCTCCTGACTGCTAGGGAGAGCATAGGCCGATGAATGGTGTTGAAAGGGTCGATGGCTCTCTGTTTCATCACCATATTCAACTGCATCTGTATCCTCAGGGCGCAGATACAGTTGGAATCAGGACAAGCAGCAGCCTCCCAATTGTCCTGCTGGATCTGAGATGATTGGGACGCATGAGTTATGTGATCTGCCGCTGGTTGCTCTGGTGCAATTGCACCATTTGACCTATGGTTAGCGTCGCCCTGTCTGGGGTGTCTATGGATCCAAATACAAAGTGACTAGTTCTTTCCACATAGGAGAAATTGATGTGCCAGGAGAGGGTGGCGAAGAATCAAATATTTGTTGTGGGGCCCAGTCATTTCTAGTTATGCCGCTGGATGTGAAATGAGAATATATGTTCCCAATGACCAGTGGGTGGAAATATCTCAGCAGGTATGTAAAACTTTACAATGCAGATCTCTATGTGATCCAAGTACTTTTCAATAGAGGTCCTTGAAATGTAGTTTTCAGTACAGCATGTCTTCGTGTGTTGGTGTCCTTTTAAACTCGCTGTCCTGTCTTTCTGTAACAGTAGTTGTTTTGGAAAGATAAGAGGAGATAAGCTATCAGAATGTACAAGGGGCTTCTGTAGGGATGGCTGCTTACAGCACAGGAGCTGAGTCCATTTGGCACCTGTCTAGAGATGGTGTGACAGCAGACAAGACCTACTGACTTCATGTGTCAATCATCCCAAAGTATATACAGACTGTAGACCAAGGGAAGACAACCTGCAGCTCTCCAGCTGTTGTTGAAAGCCAAGTGCCAGCATGTTCTGCAACTCTAGATCTGTTCTTGTCGGCCCTGAAAGTTTACAAATGACAGTGGCCTCGGGTTTTCGGTCATACGCCCTGTGGATGGCATAGATAAGACAATTTAGCATGCAAATCGCTGATGTGAGAGCAAAGAGTTCACTATTATCTTGAAGAACAACTAGCAAGGCACCTTCATGAAGAAGGGATGGCCTTCTGGAATAGTCGGAGAAGATAGTGAGGTCTTCAAAGGGGACTCATAGCTTGATAAGGGTGGTCTGTTCCAGGCCTGGAAGAGATGATCAGCAGCTCAGGTTTTCGCAGCTGTCTATCGGGACATATGTCTTTGTAAGATCACCTCTACTGAATATTATCACCCCCAGCCAACGCTAGAGGTTGCAGAGATGATAACTTTGTTTTCTGTTGATAGCAGATGCCTTGCTAACTACACTGAAGGACATTTACTTAAGTGTATGCAGCAACATACTGAGCAGGGGAGTGGAGTGGTCAATGGTGCCATGCCTGGGTTTACTTTTAGGAGCTCAGTCATAAAGGTCCTTTTATGTGGGCAGATAAACTATCTAAAGCGATCACCAGGTCGACCATACAGCAAACTGATCGGAGCTTGTTTACTTTGAACTATCATGAGTAGTTTGTATGAATGATCATTGCTGTGATTGTTGATTCCCCTCCCGCATCCTTTCATACAGTGAAAGTTTTTTTTCAGGAGAATTGTTTTATTTATAAGGGGGGTCGGAAAAAATAATCATTACTCATGTCGACGATCCCCCGCTTTTGCTGTTCAGCTGTCCCCTGGTCTTGGGTTCGACACACACAAGAAATGCCTTAGGCTGCCTGACTACAGTGGTACCATTCCATAATAATACCATAATACCTTACTTTAAAGGGGTTTTCCAGTATTATAGTCCTGTTTAACTAGCTCCCGAAAAGCGTGGCACCTAATAAAAAAAAATCATACTCACCTGCTCCCCGCAGAAAATATCTTAGGCTACCTGCTCAGCCAATCACTGGCTGGCCACCCCTGCAGTGATACCATTTTCTAATAATACCGTCATAGTACCTTATCTTAAAGAGATTTCCAGGATCATGGTCCTTTTTAACTAGATCCTGAAACTTGTGGCACCTAATGAAAAAAATTCATACTCACTTACTGCCCGCAAGAAATGTCTTAGGCTACCTGCTCAGCCAATCACTAGCTGGCCACCACCGCTGTGGTACCATTCCATAATAATACTGTGATAGCACCTTATCTTAAAAGGGTTTTCCAGGATCATGGTCCTTTTTAACTAGCTCCTACAACGTGTGGCACCTAATGAAAAAATTCATACTCACCTGCTCCCCGCAGGAAATATCTTAGGCTACCTGCTCAGCCAATCACTGACTGGCCACCACTGCTGTGGTACCATTCCATAATAATACCGTGATGCCTTACCTTAAAAGGGTTTTCCAGGATTATGCCAGAACGTGTGGCACCTAATGAAGAAATTCATACTCACCTGCTCCCTGCTGCTTTGTTCCGATGCTTTGGGTGATCTTCTGATCCCCGGGACAGTTTTTGCTCTGGTTGTGGTCACGTGCGGCACTGCAGCCAATGACTGGCCTCAGTGGTGATGTGTCCTCAAGCGGCACGTGACCCAGCAGTGATGTGCTGCTTTGGGGACATGTTGGGGACCCCCCTTCCCCCAACACAATATAAAGCCTCCATTGTGACTGAGTTTCCTCTACATTCATGAGCTGCTTAACTATTCCCGAACATTGTTTTCAGCGAGAATCCAAAATATTCTATAAATATTATATCCCAGCAGTTAACACTTCTCCACAGCCTGAAATGAGTAGATCCTGGATTCCATTATTCCTCTCCGTCCTCTCCCTCTCCTAACTTCCTGTTGCCATGAATTTTTAATCAGGCATTTAAAATAAATAAGTATGCGGAGTCACTGTGCCTCTCAGTGCACGCGATGGATGTTTTGGGTAAAGTGATAGTGGAGAGAACTTGAGAGCATTTAATCCCATTCTTACTTGGCAAAGCAACAGAAGGAGAAAACACTAGTGCTGCCCTGATATAAACTCTGAAGACGTCCGCAGAGACAGCGAGGTTCCAGAAGAGCAGAGCAGGCCAAAAATCAGAGGAATCCCATGAAACAGAACAGATAACTAAAGCGGTGTCCATAGCGCTAGGATAATGCAGGCCATAAAAGCAATCATCTGGTAATTATCACTAAAATCCGTTGAGTTTAGGAAAGTAGCGGCGAAAGCAAAAGGATTAGACTTCAAAAAGCCATCTTGCTGGATTCTATGTCATCAACCGAGGCCACTGGCCAAGGATCTTCCAGGTCCAGGCACATACGAGATTGTAGGCAGATCTCGATAAAGGGGTTGGCTCTAGGGTTGCTACCTTTCCCAGGAAAAAATAACGGCCAAGTGAAGCCACACCCCAAATGGGGTGTGGTTGTGGGGCATGGATTAACACTGGGTGTTAAGTCGCTATGTCATAATGTAGCCCCCAGTATTAATAGCGCCCCCATTAGTGCCCCCAGTAATATTAATGCCTCCATAAGTACCCACCAGAATTAATAATGCCCCCATTAGTGCCCCCAGTAATAGTAATGCCTCCATCAGTGCCCCCAGAATTAATAATGCCCCCATTAGCGCTGCCCAGAATTAATAATGCCCCCATCAGCGCCCCCCAGAAATAATAATGCCCCCATTAGCACCCCCAGAATTAATAGTGTCCCATTAGTGCCCCCAGTAATAGTAATGCCTCCATCAGTGCCCCCCAGAATTAATAATGCCCCCATTAGCGCCACCCAGAATTAATAATGCCCCTATCAGTGCCCCCCAGAATTAATAATGCCCCATTAGTGCCACCCAGAATTAATAATGCCCCTATCAGCGCCCCCCAGAATTAATAATGCCCCCATTAGCGCTGCCCAGAATAAATAATTCCCCTATCAGCGCCCCCCAGATAAAATAATGCCCCCATTAGCACCCCCAGAATTAATAGTGTCCCATTAGTGCCCCCAGTAATAGTAATGCCCCCATTAGTGGCCTCCAGAATTAATAATGCCCCCATTAGTGCCCCAAGTAGCTCCCCCCAAAATTAATAGTGCCCCCATTAGAGCCCCCCAGTAATATTAATGCCCCCATTAGTGCCCCCATTAGTGCCCCCCATTAATAGCAATGCCCCCATTAGTGCCCTCCTGAATTAATAATGCCCGCATTAGTGCCCCCAATATTAATGCCCCAATTAGCGACCCCCAGAATTAATAGTGTCCCATTAGTGCCCCCAGTAATAGTAATGCCTCCATAAGTGCCCCCCAGAATTAATATTGCCCCCATTAGCGCCGCCCCAGAATTAATAATGCCCCTATCAGCACCCCCCCAGAAATAATAATGCCCCCATTAGCACCCCCAGAAATAATAGTGTCCCATTAGTGCCCCCAGTAATAGTAATGCCCACATTAGTGCCCCCAATATTAATACCCCAATTAGCGTCCCCCAGAATTAATAGTGCCCCCATTAGAACCCTCCAGTAATATTAATGCCCCCATTAGTGCCGCAGAGTAATAGTAATTCCCCCATTAGAGCCCCCCCAGTAATAGTAATGCTCCCAGTAGTGCCCCCAATAATAGTAATACCCCCTTACCTCACCCTTAACTCACCTCATCCATTTACTCGCACTGCTGTGAACACTCGCTGCTCACTGGAAGCTCAGGACAGGACCTGCGCTCCAGCGTGGCCGGTGAGATACTGGCTGGGTGGCAACCCTAGTTGGCTCATCTCGTACATTGATGGCATATATCTAGAATATGCCATCAATGTCAGATAAACTGATGATCTCTGAGACCCACTCCTACCTCCAGAATGGGCCCCGAAAGTGTAGGAGAGCACACCATGCGGATGCAGTAAAACTTACAGGTACAGTATGGTGGTTGACCTTGAGGCTACCATTGGCACCTCTCTATCGAAACGTCGGCTGATTGGATAACAGAGGCAGATATCAGAGTTAACGGGGTTCTACGGGATTTTCATATTGAAGGCTTAACCTCAGGATAGATCAATATGAGATGCATGGAGATCCAACTGCCGGCACCCCCACCAATCTGCTGTTTGAGAAAGCCGTAGTGCTCACCAGAGCTTCAGTGAACGTTACGGCCTCTCCTTTGGATAGTGGCTGGGCTTGGTGGGACTGAATGGGACTGAGCTGTGTCTAGGCCACTTGACCGATAAACGTGATATCACATGGAGGAGGCCTAAGAGCTCATGGAGCGCTGTGGCCTCTTCACACAGCTGATCGGCAGGGATGTCAGGAGTTGGACCCTTGTCAATCTCATACTGATGACCTACAGTATCCGGAGGACAAACGTCTAAGATGGGATGTCTAATGCCGCAAGTGGAGATGTTTCCCAGTATTTTATCTTAATGGAAAATGCTATCAAATTCAACCTTTACAAAAAAAAATGAAAAATCCGTCCCGTGGTGTAAACCCAACTGTTTTGTGCCCTGCGTTCAGCGTGAATAGCGTCTTCATTAAGCAGCCATTAAAGCTATCACTGGTGGGTATAATGGTATATAGCTAATTAGGTTATTAAGTTGGATAAATGGAGGTTCTTTACAGAGGGGTCCTGACCCGACATCACAATATTCAACATGCAATGTCATTTTCTCCTCTGACCCATGACTAAGGGCTGTATTGTTTATCTGCTAGTCTGTTCCTGGCCAGAATTCACTAACAGCTGCTTTAATTGGACACCTACAGATAATGCCTATGTGCTTTTTTTTGCAGAGGGGCTAATAGGGATCACTTGCATGCCATTATCTAGAAGTGGTCTCCTAACCTCAAGCAAAGGTGTCCAGACTACAGGCAGCACGTGGCCCGAGGCTCAAACCAAATGCCTGGGATAATCTTGTATGCAGAAGAAAATCATTCTGGCCGAGTGGTTCCACAGGTACTGTAAATAATTCTGTATCTATCTATTCTTAATCTATCTATCTATTTATTTATTTATCCTTCTTCTATCCTTCTAATATCTATCTTTTCATCTATCAATCTGTCTGTCTATCTATTGATCGATCTATCATCTATCTACACGGTGGCTCAGTGGTTAGCACTGATTCTGTGCAGTACTGTGATTCTAGGTTTCAGTCTGACCAAGGGCATCATCTGCACGGAGTGTGTAGGTTCTCCCTGTGTTTGTGTGGATTTCCTCCAGTTTCTGAAGTAATAGGGAATAACTGATAGGGACCTTAGATTGTGAGCCCCACTATGGCGAATGATGATAATGTCTGTAAAGCACTATATAAGTAACTAAAGCAAATAATAGTCATATTTATCTATTGATCTACAGAATTATCTATCTAATTATCTATCTCATAGCTATCTATCTATCTATCTATCTGGCTTTCTATCTCGCATCTATCTACTTTCTCATATCTACCGGTCTATTTCATTATCTATCTATCTATCTAGCTAATATCTATCTATCTATTATCTATCTATCTATCTATCTATCTATCTTCTATCTATCTAGCTATCTATTATCTATCTATCTCCTATCTATCTATCTATCTATCTATCTATCTATCTATTATCTATTTATCTCCTATCTATCTATCTGTTACGGCACCCCAAGTAGGTAAAGGGGTTAACGCCTCCAAAGCTGTTCTTTTCCCCGAATATGAAGTCAGCTACCAAACATTCCCCTCCCTGCCCCCAAGTACGAGACGAGGCTCTGTATTGAGGGTCAAGCAGGAACTGTTTAATGGGCTACATGTCAGCCTTTTATGCAGGTCTTCCAACAAATGTACACCCCCCCCCTCGCCCCTCTGCCCATGATACAATTAACAAACACAATGGGCTCTGCCTGTGATACAATTAACAAACACAATGGGCTCTGCCTGTGATACAATTAACAAACACAATGGACTCTGCCTGTGACACAATTAACAAACCCAATGGGCTCTGCCTGTGATACAATTAACAAACCCAATGGACTCTGCCTGTGACACAATTAACAAACCCAATGGGCTCTGCCTGTGATACAATTAACAAACCCAATGGGCTCTGCCTGTGACACAATTAACAAACCCAATGGGCTCTGCCTGTGATACAATTAACAAACCCAATGGGCTCTGCCTGTGATACAATTAACAAACCCAATGGGCTCTGCCTTTGCCAAAACACAGAAAACCCCCAAAACCCCACATATCCCCATAAACTACACATCCCTGCTCTGATCTGGGCGAACAACCAGCAACCGCTAAACAAATAGACGAATCAGGTTTTATATAGTAATCCAAAGGCAGAGAGGTCTGCCACACTATCTATCTATTATCTATCTATCTATCTATCTATTATCTATATGCCTTATATCTAACTATCTATCTGGCTATCTATCTCATCTCTATCTACTTTCTCATATCTATCTATCTATCTATCTATCTATCTATCTATCTCTTATCTATCATCTATTTATCCATCCAGAATCTGCCTTAAACTGTGTGGTCCCTTCTAGTCCCATATGTAATATTGTCGCACCTTTTACAGGTAACCCCACCATATCAAGGACTTATTACCTTTATCTTTGTTCTATTGTAATCACATAGATATTTCCATCAGTAGCAAATGCCATCGGTTTATAGGAATAGCCCTTTAAGCCTCTCTATCCATTGCAGCCATCAATACTCTTTAATCATTCCTCACCGGGTCTATATCAGATGGGGCCCTGGAGCACTCGTGCCTATGTTTGTCCATACCCAGGTCAGACAGAGGAAGAAAGCTATTGATTTGGAACTGCGCTGGATTTCCCTGCGGGCCAGGATCAGTGCCAAAGACATTTTGCCAAATTTCGATTTTATTAGCAAATGAATTGCAGGTCGCAGATGCCAAAATGTGAAATTGATATTCATTAGCAAATTATCTCCAGGTTTCTAATCTCTCTATTCATTGCTACAATGGGCCGGGAACGTTCAATGCCTAATATGTGTTCATGTGGATGCAGCTGAGATATTTGAGCCTGGCTAAATGGGAATGCTTAGTTTACACAGTCAGATGCGGATTCCTTCTGAGCACCACTGCGTTCTATCAGCAGAGAGCATTGGGAAAGACAGCAAGTCTGCCATCGCTGGCAGGAGTATATTTCTTATGCGCGCAGAACACATTTCTTCTAAGGAGTTGCAGACAAGCTTTTAACTCCTCAGGTTTTAAATTAATATCACCCTGCAGCAATGGGTTTTAGACAGTGAGTCTAAAATATATGTATGGATGTCTGGGGAGAGTAATGAGGAGAAATTACAGAGCTTGATGGGAACGGCTGTGAGTACGGTACACGCAGATCTTTCCGCCATTAATGGAAGCAAGCAGCGAAATGGGAGGCCCAAGTTATATGGAGAATAACTGAGAGCAAAGATTATTCATCGGTGTCTTTCCGAAACGCGTTAAACATGAAGACGGTGCAAGAGCGCATGGAGTCAGTAATGGCGAGGCGATTCGTATACATTTCCCATAGTGGATGCTTATAGTTAAATAGTAAGTTACAATGGTCTTTGTTTGGATGAAAATAAATAAATAAATAAATAAATAAAATAAAAATTCCTATTTTTTGGATAAAAACGTATTGTAACATTCTTTTGCTTAGATTTACTAACGTGTCTACACCAAAAATCTGTCTAAAAAAAAAAGTGCCATAAATTAGTGCAATTTGACACATCTAAGGTTTCCACACTTTTCCCCCAACATGCTTAACAAGGGGTGGGGCTTAGCAGAAAGGGGGTGGAGCTTCACTGGAAAGGGGGCTTAGGATGCGCCAGTTTTTGCGGCAAAACCGCACCTCAATTCTGGAGTAGCAATCTGTCTAAGGCCTATTGCACACGACCGTAGCCTGAATGAGAACCTAATGGGACAGTCCTATCCTTGTCCGTAATGCGGACAATAATAGGACGTGTTTTTTGCAGAATGGCCATGCGGACATACCGAATGGACATAGAGTCATTTCCATTTTTTTTTGCGTCTCCATTGAAGTGAATGGTTCCATATGCAGGCTGCCAAAAAATGGAACAGACACGGAAAGAAATATGTTAGTGTTCATGAGCCCTAAGGACTGTGGTCAGATGCAGTCCGCTTTAATGGGGCTGCAAAAGATTCGGACAGAACGCCATGTGCTGTCCGCATCTGCACTTCCGTTCCGCAGGCCCCGCAAAAAGTATAGGAAATGTCATATTCTTGTCCGTATCATGGACAAGGATAGGACTGCTCTATTGAGGGCCTTTCTACTTGCTGCTCCAGTCCCTGTTCCTTTCCACTTCCTCACTCAATACTGCTCCAGTCCCTGTTCCTTTCCACTTCCTCACTCAATGCTGCTCCAGTCCCTGTTCCTTTCCACTTCCCCACTCAATGCTGCTCCAGTCCCTGTTCCTTTCCACTTCCTCACTCAATGCTGCTCCAGTCCCTGTTCCTTTCCACTTCCTCACTCAATACTGCTCCAGTCCCTGTTCCTTTCCACTTCCCCACTCAATGCTGCTCCAGTCCCTGTTCCTTTCCACTTCCTCACTCAATACTGCTCCAGTCCCTGTTCCTTTCCACTTCCTCACTCAATGCTGCTCCAGTCCCTGTTCCTTTCCACTTCCCCACTCAATGCTGCTCCAGTCCCTGTTCCTTTCCACTTCCTCACTCAATGCTGCTCCAGTCCCTGTTCCTTTCCACTTCCTCACTCAATACTGCTCCAGTCCCTGTTCCTTTCCACTTCCTCACTCAATGCTGCTCCAGTCCCTGTTCCTTTCCACTTCCTCACTCAATGCTGCTCCAGTCCCTGTTCCTTTCCACTTCCCCACTCAATGCTGCTCCAGTCCCTGTTCCTTTCCACTTCCTCACTCAATGCTGCTCCAGTCCCTGTTCCTTTCCACTTCCCCACTCAATGCTGCTCCAGTCCCTGTTCCCTTCCACTTCCTCACTCAATGCTGCTCCAGTCCCTGTTCCCTTCCACTTCCTCACTCAATGCTGCTCCAGTCCCTGTTCCTTTCCACTTCCTCACTCAATGCTGCTCCAGTCCCTGTTCCTTTCCACTTCCTCACTCAATGCTGCTCCAGTCCCTGTCCCTTTCCTCTTCCTCACTCAATGCTGCTCCAGTCCCTGTTCCTTTCCACTTCCTCACTCAATGCTGCTCCAGTCCCTGTTCCCTTCCACTTCCTCACTCAATGCTGCTCCAGTCCCTGTTCCTTTCCACTTCCTCACTCAATGCTGCTCCAGTCCCTGTTCCTCTCCTCTTCCTCACATGGTTTGACACATGTGAAATTGTTTAGACCAATTAGTGGCCATGGCAGTGACCCATCTCAGACGGTCCCAGCCATTTCCTGTGTGTCAAATCGGGTATGAAAATGGAGAGGGGCAAAGACTGAAGGTGCTTTCATAGGGCAACAAGACGAGTTTGATGATGAGTAATGATTATTTTTTATTTTAAACTCTTAATACCTCCTAATAATTTTGCTCCATCTTCAGGAGGACCATGCGACAGAACCTTAAATGTACAGCAGCCCACGTTCCTCCGCTCCCATCTGCCTACTTTTGTATAAGCTGTGAGGGTATTGAAAAAGGGAGAAATATCACAAATTTGGGCACTATATGCATGTTTTTTTAATCTATGGCTATTCTGTCCGCGATGGGGACGCAACCTAATGGAACGGAATGCATTCTGGTGCATTCCGTTTCGTTCAGTTCAGTTTTGTCCCCATTGACAACTAATGGGGAGAAAACTGAAGCGTGGATGGATCTCAATAGCGGAATTGAAAACGCTAGTGTGAAAGTAGCCTACCTTTTTAAAACTATTTTTAAAAAGATGCACTTCTATTTATTTATTTATTTTATTTATTAACTTACATAAATAAATAAATTGCTTCCATTTGCTGGGATGCCGAGTACTTCACGTGGCGGAAGTCCCACACTTTTTTTTTACAGGTCAGACCCAGTGGTTTGTTTGCCTCCCACATTACTGCCACGTTGCAGAAACCAGTACACCATTAAATCAGCAACGTGTAGGGTCACCCCTCATTTGCACGTTTATAGGGTCTAGCTTCCAGGCAGCCGAGGAAAGGCAAACCTGTCAGGGGGATCTATTTTTCTCCCTTCTGCTTGTTTCCGTAGGGTGACAAAAGCACTGGTAATCTGCCAAGCCCATTCCAGCTTTTCTCTCACATTCCCCTCAACTCATATCTGGAGACTCTGTGAAATTGCACAGATGTACTTCCCTGCACTGTCCCGAGACCCCGGCACCATTAACCGATGTTTACATGGATGTGCTGTCAGGTGAAGTACTTTGTAGCAAGTGTAATGGAGTTTGCTCGTTATTTGTTTTTGCTTTCAGATCGCCCATTACTCTATCTACTGAGAGAACTTTAAAACATACGTTGTTGGCCCAGCGCATGTGTCGTACGCCCACTATTAACTGTTAACGCTAAGGGTCCCTCAAATATTAGGGGTGTGAAGACTTTGCATAAATGGACGCTTAAAGGTAACTAGAGATGAGCTCTAAAGGCATTCCGTTATGCATTCCGTCATAGAATTGCGTTATGGTCCGTGGTATCAGAATCCATAACGCAATTCTGCTTTTTCATAACATGAAATTCGCCCATCTCTAAAGGTAACCTATCATGTTGAATATACAGTGCCATTAGCTGACATCATGTTATACTGCAGAAAGACCTGAGCAGTATATTCTTGCTCATTCTATGCTTAGGAGTCCAGTGGGCGGTCCTACTCAGTGACTGACAGCTATCTCTGTATGCACGCCCATATAGGGAACATTGTCACTCACTGAGTAGGACCGCCCACTGGACTCCTAAGCATAGAATGAGCAGAGATTTACCATGAGTAAAATACAAGTTAGGGTCCATTCACACAACACTATATTCAGTTCGCATCCGATTTTTTTTGCAGCTCAGATGCGGACCCATTCATTTCAAGATGCAGACTGCACACTGTATTTTTTCCGCATCCGTTATGTCCGTTCTGTGGACCCGCAAAAAATGGTAGAACATGTCCTATTCTTGTCCATTTTGCGGACCAGCCACGTCAATGGACCCTTATACTGAATCTTCTCCAGGGAAACTGTATATCAATCTCCTCAGCTCCTCCTGCTCTACAACATGCTGCCTGCAGATTGGGTTATGTTTTACAATATTGGTATATGTGCTCATTTGCGTGATATACGGTATGTACCCCAGGTCCTGAGACTGGTGAGGGCTCAATGTGGCCAGTTTTTATTGGTCCTACCATGATGAAAGAATAAATCAGGGAGGAGGCTAGATTTAGGTATATCTGGGCTCCCAGGCAGACAATCACAATGGGCCCCAGTATGTTCCACCCTTGGGTTGACCCCAAGCTCTGCCGTCTGCCAAGGTTTGCTGGGTGCTGAAGCCAGTCCTGACCAGGCCATAATGGTTATTATACATTGGAGGATCTAGCCTGAAGATAAAATCACGTCTCATTCCTGGAAGAGTGCCATGATAAGGGGGTCATAAACAAACACTAGGAGGAGGGGCCCATTTTGGTTTTAGTCAGCTGTAGCTTGAAGCTACTGGGCCACAATTCAAAATATGTAACAGGGCCAACCACAGCATGGCGCCATCTATCGTATTGGTGTCCTGTTATGGGACAAAAGGCACCACCCCAGACACCAGAACCCAGGAGCAAATGCATCTTCTGCATTTATAGATTTGTTCTGTGAGATATCCTCTTATCTACAGTAAAAGAATTCATGTGTGTGCTCACTATGATGTCACAGTGTTTGCTACCCATGTACTGTGACATCACTGGATTATCCTTGTATTATAGTGCTGCATCTAGTATCTCTTTGCTGTGACATCACTGTATTTTCTTCCCCTGTACGGTGGTATTATCCATGTGCTATGACATCATTGTCCACATTCTTTCCGTACTGGAACATCTATGGTGTGCCTTATCCTTGCTGTATGCCATCATGATCCCTGTGACATCACTACGACATCACAGTGTTTGTTTCCCATGTAATGTGACATCATTATATCTGTTATTCCTATTTTGTGACATCACTTTATTCATTAACCCTCTCTAGCTACTACAGATTTTGTATCTGGGCCGAGGAACTTTGTGCAGCAAAACATGATGTCTCTGCACCAATATTAGAGATGGGAAAGAGGTGCAGACAGGGGGGCACCACCAATGAGGCGCGGTGAGGCGATTGCCTCAGGCAGCACCAGGTAGGGGCAAGAGGGGGGCAGCAGAAGGGGGATTATCTGTATCTATAGTATTGGGAAGCACAGTGGGCACAGTATGTGGTGCTTTATTACCCTGTATGTTTTGTAGCTCTGTATGTAATGTTTTCCAAGTATGTCTTTAAAAGTAGGGCTGGAGGGAAGGGTTTAGGTTCAGAAATTGGCATTAGGGGGTTGGGGCGCTGTTTCAGTTTTTGCCTTAGGCAACAGAAAGGTTAGGTGCACCCATGGGTGCAGACAGGGTGGGAAGGGTGGTAAAGAGTGATTGTTGGGGGGGCTGGAGGTTGGCAAGCAAGGTTCTGAAAAGGAGAAAGTTCCCTTGCTTTAAAATCCTCATTCGCCATTTGTATGCCCCTGTATGTTGAACTACACTACACTCCACCTGTAAATAAGTCTATAATGGAATCTTCAATTTCTGTGCATCAGTGCTAGAGATGAGCGAATTTCTTAAAAATTGGATTCGGCTGATTCGCCAAATTTCACAAAACATTTTGCTTCGCGACGAATTACTTTGTCATGAAGCGCATTTTTTTGTAAGTAGCGGGTGCAATGACAGGGAGCTGCGACAGCGCCGCCTCCATCATTGTACCCCTTTAGATGCCGCCTTCATACATGATCGCGGCATCTGAGTGTAAAATTAACAATAAAAAAAAAAAGAAATCAAACTTACCGCATCTATTTGCTCGCGACGGGCCGGCCGCCGCCATCTTGCTTGAAGATTTAGGCCGAAATCCTATACGGCGCGAGATGACGTCATCACGCCGGCTCGCGCCGCACGGGATTTCGGCCGAGATCTTCAAGCAAGATGGAGGCTGGCGGACCGTCGCGAGCAAATGGAGGAGGAAAGTTTGAATTATATCGTTTTTTTATACTATTTCAGGTTAAATCAATTCACTGACACGAAGCACGAGGAAATTCGGTTTCGAGGCGTGGGATTCGATTCGCTTATCTCTAATCAGTGCCATAAAATAAGGAACCTACAATGTGACGGAAATCAGTGCATACAGTAGAAAACTAAGACCACGGAGACAAGTTATTCTGGACTTAATTGGAGAAGTAGGACTGAGCCTACAGCACAAATCTGGACGGGCTTCCATCTAAACTACAGCGGGATCCACTAACCGGCTTATAGAGGAACATAATGCATTCAGCGTGAACTAAAAAAACCCTCCCTGCTTTCTAATTTGATTGTAATTGTGTGTTTTCTGATACTTTATACATCTACCCACATTAATATCCAGACTCATACATAATAAAGTGCCCTATCCAGCCTGGAAAATGTTCTCCGATAGAGAGAGGAAAACAAAGAAGTCATCCGGATATTAGATAAAAATAATAATACTGATTTGATTCTGTGCTCCGCGCGCTTCATTCCGGCGTATGCACAGAATCTTTATGGAGTGGAGACATAGCATAGCAAGAAGGTGCTGGCTGGCTGGCTCGCTGCCTCTTGTCGGAAGCAAATTCTGCAAGCTTAAAGGGGTATTCCGGTTAGAACAAGTTATTCTCTATGCGCAGGGTGGTGGCTAACTGTTAGATTGGGAAGGGTTTGACCTCTGGTTTAATGGAGCGGCTAGTTGAGCATGCACAGCACCACTATAGTCACTGTCTATGGGACTGGCGGAGATAGCGCTTGGCAGTCCAATAGACTTTGAGCGGCATTCTTGACCAGCACTTTCCTTGGTCCCATTGGTTGGATCCATAACAGTTATGCCCCATCCATTGTAGCCCAGGCGAAAGAAGACGAATCCTTTTTTTTGGGGGGGGGGGAATATTAAACCATATGAAAGAGGCTAGTGGTGCACAAAAAGGAGAGGGGTCCCATAGGAAAGATCAAAATGACCTCCTATTATTTTGTCAAGAGAGAAAGGCTTGGGGAGGGTTGAAAAATCATCATCATAGATGGGGCTGGTGTCACCTTCAATCATGGGCAGACTTGGAGCTTAAAGTGGCCCTGGAAAAAGTCTGATTCGGCAGTGGATACCTTACCGCAGGCGGGCAGGTAGCCTTAGCTGTACTGTGACTGCCTCGGCCACTCACCAGTTAATTTATCTGTAAATAAACAACGAAGGGCCCCATTCACTGACAGCAAGCAGAGGTACTGAAAGAAGTATGACGAATTGATGCACGAAAGATATTATAAAATTGCAGAACTTTTCACAACGGAGACTATGATGGATTTCTGAACTATTTCATCTGTTTCAGGACAGTGTAGCTTACTGCTCAGAAGTCAGGAAGCACTGAGGAAATTCCTCAGGTCCACTCCCCACTCGGGCAAGAGGGGCTCTTGTTTTGGTAAGTTTTCTGGAGATTAAGGGAGTAGAGCTTAAACATGCACATATATTCCTCCTCCTTGAAAATTAAGAAACTGATCCATCCTTCCCCGGGTGTTGGCTCTGCCGCCAGCCACAGGCTGACAAGTTGAACTCAAGAAAAACAAGGCTTAGATTTTTTAATGGCATGTCAACCCTTATCTATTACTTCAACATTTACTCAGAATTTTTCGGGGAGTATTTTGACCTTCGTGCGACCCAACATGTGACTAATACTGCTGCAATAAGCCCTAGGATGTTCATCTTAGAATAGAACTCCTACATGCCACGTTATTAACCCTTAAAGCAGAAAAAAAAAAATCCAATCCAAGATCCTCACTATTGTCCGGTATCTGACATGATCTAATCCAGAAGGTCTGATAAATCAGCGCAGAGATACAGAAAGCGAAATTTCTTAAGACCAGAAACCGAAGAAGGTGCAAAGAGAAGCGACTGGTAAAATTCATCTGACTAAGCACTAAGAACGTGTTGTCCACTTTGAAATTTCTTCATGTAAATGCTCTTCATTCTAAGGCTTCTTGCACTCGAACGTGTGCTGCCCGTGCCCGTGCTGTGGGCCGCAAATTGCAGTCCGCAATGCACGGGCACCAACCGTGGGCCAGCTGCATGAATGCGTCCCTCAATCAGTCTGTTCCGCAAGATAGGACAAGTTCTATCTTTTTGCGGCAGGGAATCCCATGAAAGCACTCCGTAGTGCTTCCTTTCCGTGGTTCCATTCCGCACCGCATCTTCGTAAGCCAGTGCCTGACATCTCTGGTGGAGGATTACAGTATTTCCCCTGAGAACAAATGGATTGGTTGTTGAAATCCAACATGCCCAATCTTTTTTTTCCCCTTAGGGTACAGCCACGTAATCAGATTTCCTGATAGAGTTTTGGAGGCCAAAAATCAGGAGTGGATCATAAA
The DNA here is from genome assembly GCF_014858855.1 of Bufo gargarizans. Classification (NCBI taxonomy): domain Eukaryota; kingdom Metazoa; phylum Chordata; class Amphibia; order Anura; family Bufonidae; genus Bufo; species Bufo gargarizans. The sequence goes on along the minus strand of NC_058089.1, from coordinate 102,152,047 downwards.
TGGATGTAAAGTATGAAGGACAGATACAGCTTCTCTGAATTCACTCCTGGTTCTGGCTTCCAAAACTGCATCAGAAAACCTGACCGTGTGGCCATACCTTCACACCATCTGGTGAGAGAGCTAGGAAGCCACCATACACATGAAGATACTGTAGATGGTTGGTCCCACCAAAATCGTTATTGTGGCCTTTCCGTTACGTCTATTTTTCTTCTGCATCCGATTCTCAATATATATACGAATTGGATGCAGACATTAATTTCAATGTGTGTGTACTGTACGCATCCGGCTGGGCTTTCTGCCAACCCGGGAAAAAACAGAACATGTCCTATTCTTGTCTGTTGTCTTCTATGTACACCCTTCCATAGATCACATGCATGGGAGGTGAACCAGGTCTACAACTTTTGGGATTTGATCATAGCATGAACCAACCAATGCTTTTTTTTTACCTACCCTGTTTTCTTTACTACCCCCCCCCCCCCCCACCTATTTTAATCGGCCATACTGATGATGTCCCTGCGCTGTAGGATAATAACTTGATTAATAAAAGTATCTGACATGACACATAGTCGGTCTCCATTTTTTTTTAAAGATTTGATTTGCCTGTCACTTTTATTTTCATGTTTGATTCATTGGCTCATTCCTATTCAAGATATGATTTATAGATCAATTTGTTTTGCAGATATGATTGAAACACGGCAAAAGCTATTTTTAAATATCATGTATTTTTTTTTTTTGCTGCGAAGGTGTAAAACCGTTAACAAATGTGCAAAATCAATAATAACAGCAATCTTCCGAGGCTTCCGAGTCTAACACAGAGGAAACATTCATTGCATTAAAAAGAAACATTGTAACAAGGTGTTTGCAGTATACAGACATGCAGATACTGTATTTTTTGGACTATAAGACACTCTTTTCCCCAAACAAATGAGAGAAAAGTGGCAGTGCGTCCTACAGTCCGAATGCTAATGACCGCTTTCATCATCAGCATGCTGGAAGCACAGGGAGGTGAGGGCAGCACAGGCTGTACTCACCACCCCTGGTCTTCTTTCGGGTCCCACTGTGCACTGTGTCTTGCCCGCACACAGCATTAGGTCGTAGTGTGCGTAGGCCCGCACTATGACCTGACGCTGTGCTCTGTAAGGTCACAGTATATAGCGGGACCCTGAAGAAGCAATAGAGCAATGTGTCCTGGATTATTATTTTTTTCGAACGTCTGATCTGAGGCCTGTTGATGGCTGGGGGGGTCTGATTTGGGGCTGGGGGGAAAGGGGATCTGATCTGAGGCTGATAAGGTCTGATCTGAGGCTGATAAGGTCTAATGTGAGGCTGATTGGAGGTCTGATCTGAGTCTGATGTGTGCTGATCTTAGGCTGATGAGGGCTGTAGGGTCTGATCTGAGGCTAATGGAAGCTGAGGGGTCTGATGGCGGTCTGGTCTGAGGCTGATGAAGGCTGGGAGGTCTTCTGGGGGTCTAATATGGTGATGATGGGGACTGGGGGGTCTGATAGGAGACTAGTGGAGGTTAGGGGGTCTGATCTGAGGCTGATGGAGGTTGGGTGGTATGATATGAGGCTGATGGAGCTTGGGGGTCTGATTTTTGGGTCTGATCTTATGTCTAATAAAGAATGGGGGTCTTATTTGGGGGTCTGATGAGGGTCTAATCTGAGGTCTGATGAAGAATGGGGATCTGAATTAGGAGTCTGCTATAAGGTCTGATGAAAAATATTTTTTTCTTATTTTCCTCCTTCAAATCCTTGGTATGTCTTATAGTCCGAAAACTATGGTAAATGGTGAAAGAGCTTAAAACCCCCCCAAAAATAATGACAATAGAACGCTGTGAGATCTGACCACAATTTTATTCATAAAAATCTATGCATCAGTTACTACAGGAGAAATGAATTGCAAGAAAACAATCATCAAAGGCTGGGAAAACCTTGTGAACACACATGCATTGTCCATGATATGTTGCCCTCCATTCATAGTCTATTTAATTATTGGCCAGGACAGCAGCAAACAAACGTGTAGTTGAAAGGACAACATAAAATACATTTGAAAAGCCTGAGAAGAACACTGATAACATCTCAGAAAGAACCCTACTCCACAATGCTGGATCTTAGACTTTGCCCTTTGGGATATGGGACTCATCGGAAAAGAACTAGTAACATCTTTGAAGCTAAGAGGGATTGTACAGGAACATTGACGTATGGCCCATTGGACTCATGGCCTAGTGACATGAACAAAGTCATATACTGTATCTCAGGTCTCAGGCACACAACGAATACCACACTGACCCATTAATTTCTATGGAGCCACGGACACAGCCTTGTGCCCATTCTGTAAATTAGGGAACATGTCCTAGTCTTGTCCACATTAAGGATGACAATAGCCCTATCTATTGATGGGAGTAAGAGAAATACCGAATGCACATGGAAGGTGCCTGTATTTTGCAGATCTCTTCTGGTAGACAGATATGGCGGAGTGCATGAAGCCTAAGGGTACAACTACATGGGTGGTCGTTCCACGGATGCAGCTCGGCTGCACTGTGGTGAAGTGCCACGTTGTTGTACGAGCTGCAGCTGGCTCCAATTAACTAACTAGGACCGCATAGTTGCCAACTGTCTAGAATTTGGCAGTACTGTCCCTGATTTTCGAAGACAGTCCTGGCATATTTGCGCTGTCCCCTGTTGAAAATGGGTGGGGCTAATGCAAACCCTGCCCATAAGAGGGTGTTCCCAGACAAGGTCGGAGTTTTCCCAGGGGCGGGGCTTATATGTCCTAATTTTACCAACTGAAACGTTGGTATGTATGGGACCGCACTGCTTAGTAGGTATGCATTGTTAATGGTCACGTGGTATGGAGGCTATTAATGCAGACTGAATAAAAAATTTTGTCCTAACTAGTTAATTGGAGCCCACTAATTAAAATTTCTGCATGGTGATTAACCACAGAGCAGCCGTGTCTCATTCATGTCATGTCCGCACCATGTGATGGTAGCCTAAGAGGCATTGATTGAACAACAGTATACAAGTATACAACCCTCCAAAATGCCTCATGCACATACAAGATCCAAGCTTTACAGGGCTGTTACTTGGCACCTGTACAAGTCTTTGGGACCCTACTGTTTCTCCATAAGTGTGGTGTGGAAGCCCAGGCCCTCCACTGCCCAGGCCCTCCATGTGCCATCGTACAGGCTCTATGCACACAGCTGTGCCATATGCACGAGCCCTAACTCCAGAAATACACTTTCTCTACCCCTTTTGTGGCTATTGTTAGGGGTCAAAAATTTGCTTGTAAACTACATGTTCCTCTGTTGTTCCTTTAAACTATAAGCTGCAACCGCGTTCCTCAAAAACAGAATCAATGGACCAGTATGGACGCAGATCGATTTCAATGGACACCATGGGGGAGATTTATAAACGTGCCTAAAAGAACAATTTGTTGCCCATAGCAACCATTCACAATTTTGTATTCTGCTCTTGAAACATGAAATCTGTTCTGTGATTGGTTGCTGTGGGACACAAGAACAGTTTTTCTTTCAGACAGTCTTCATAAATCTTCCAATGTGTTGTACTTTGATTTCTTTGTGGCGGCAACGCTTTAGGAGAATGGATAAAGATTTCCTCTCTTGTTAAAGAGGTTCTTAACCATCTTTATGCCGTTGACCCCTTTGCAAAAACTGAGGACACCTATGGACATCTTCTAACAATAATATGCCTCATTTATCAAATATGTCCATTACAGTCGATGGATACGTGGCCGGTCCATGGAGACCACGGACATCACACATATGTGAATCACTGTTGTTTGAAAGAGGCCTAAGAAAGATGAGCTCTGATCGGTTGCCATGGGCAACAAGGTCCATTTTCATACTTACCAACATTTAGATTAGTAAATTGGGTCATCCAAAACCCTGCCCCTGGGAACACCTGGAAATGCCCACTTATGGGTGGGGTTATCATTAGTCTTGCCCATTTTCAGCCCTTGACAACCCAAATTTGCCGGCACTGTCTCTGAAAATCAGGGACAGTCCCTACAAATTCGGGACAGTTGACAACTATGCATATTTGTGTCAATTTTCATAAATGAGGCTCCTTCCGTACAGCTAATACTACTCTGGTATGTTGCCTACATTCATAATTAAGAAGAATGTCAAATTTCAGATGTATTTTTCCCATGACAGGTTATAGACCCCCATAAAGTCTTGTGTGAGAGTCCTTGGGGTACTATAGGTTCCAACTTAAGGGCTCCTGGACTAAGCAAATTAATATTGGGTGGCTTGTTAATTCATAGGGGTTTGGGTAGGTACCCCAGGTACACTTTGATCTTGTGACCCAGACAGGTGCCTAAAGCATAGTTACCAACAGTCCCGATTTTGCAGACTCTGTCCCTGATTTTAAGAAACTGCAAATTCGAGCTGTCCCAGACAAGAATGGGTACATGTTCGCTCAACAAGGAGCAAAAAAAGAAAAACAAAAGTGCGCTGCTCTGCTATCTATAAAAGTTATTTATTAAAAACATACATAATGCCTGATGAAGGTGGCGGCCCGCCACTAAAACGCGTAGCTAGCCTTTTATTTATAGGGTTTTATGTATGTTTTTAACTAAATAACTTTTATAGATAGCAGAGCAGCGCGCTTTTGTTTTTCTTTTTCTGCTCCTTGTTGAGCGAACATGTTCCTATGTGTATTCTGGACTCCATCTGGAGGATTCCGGCAAACATGCGTAAGCACCCTGACCTATCCTATTGTTGACCACGCCATTTCCTAGTGTTGTGCCTGGATTTGCACAACATTAGTCGGTAAAGTATTCTCACCTTGAGTCCTTATCTGGGAACCCTAAGGTATTTCACAAGGGATTTTGCAGATAAGAATGGGTGGGGCTTATGTAAGCCCTACCCATAATTGGGTGGTCTCTTGCTGTTTGGGAGTTCCCAGGGCAGGGCCTATTTGTTTGAAATTTACTAACTGCAAAGTTGGTAAGCATGCTAAGGGGCCCAAAAATCCCTTTGTGTCACTGCAAGATACCAGATGCTACAGGGCAGGTGGGGGCCCATTTTTAGATTTTGCTATTGGGTCCATAAGATACAAGTTACACCCTTTAACCTAGAAGTGTTAACTTATTTTATAGGACCATATAACACGCAGTTTTCACTACCGTAATGTCTTATATATCTAACTTTGACTGGACAGTAGACCACATTATGGGGATCCAAATGGGTCAAGAACCACGTTGGTCAAAAAACCTACCAAATTTAAAGTAATTGGGTCTATGGACAAGGTAGTCTGGGTTATTTATTTTTTAAATGTTCTTAAAGGGGTTATCCCATGATTAATGTAAAAAATTTAAATCAGACATCATACAGTACATGACAATCTCTTTCTAACACAACCTTGTACCTCACATGGATCAAGAGATTTCTCCATTCATTGCTTCAATTATTGCAAGATGGCATCTTAGAGAGTGTGTACTTTCTCAGGCGGTGTGTCCTTTCTACTGCAGCTGGTGGTGTTGAAGGATGGAACTGAGCATGTGCGTCCATCTCAGTGAGCAGGACAGAGAAACTAGAAAAAGAGCAAACAGCAGGCGGCGCTATACAGATAGATTTCAGGGAATAGCTCACTGGCTATACAAAATTTTTAATTACATGCAATTACAAAAGGATTCAGATCCAGCTGCCTGTTTGAAAATATTTTTTTGTGGGACAACCCCTTTAAGAACTAGGAAGAATTTCAGGTTGAGGTACTGAGGAATAAAGGGTTTTTTTCTGGACAAGGTGATTGCGAAGCATGTAGGGTAATCGTCATAAGATAAAAGCAAAGACCTGAGAAAAACAAAGACGAGACGAGTGATATTAATAAAGGTATTTATGGAGCAAGTGGAACTTTACTAGACAAAATTTAATAAATAAATGATAAATTAATAATTATATTTAAATCATGGTAACAGAAGTATAATCCATTTCCTTGTGCCAGACACAGAGATCGTTGTATCCATTAATAAATAATATATTACACAAACATAGCCGCTCTTATAATAAGGAAGATGGGAGAGGTGGCTCAGGGGCAGAATGATGCTCCACTCGTGTCTTGTAAAATACGTAAAATTGTTCCTGCAAGAGATACCTGCAAAAGAGAAGAAGCTGGAACCACATAACGCCTGGGCATTAACATGACAATCTAGTTTCAACCCAATGACCCATGAAGCAACATGGCTGAAGTTGTGCAGAGTTTTTTGGACGTGAGTTACACTTGAAGACTGGATTGCTACAGGAGCTGACCCTTTAAGCTTTGACATAATGGTCTTATGTTTTCCCATAGAATTGGATTCAATTTAAATATTTTTTTTTAATATATACAGTTAATGGTGACTATGGAGGTTGTCCAAAATTATGAACCCACCAAACTGACCATTCTTAACCAACTGAATCTGCTTATAAGTGTTGGAGCTGAAATGAAGTTATGTGTTCCACACGATTTGGGCCCTTTTAACGTTGCCGGTCAGAGCTTCCACTGGCAGTTCTGTCACCATGGATGGTGTCCGGGCATGCTGGGAGTTGTAGTTTTGCAACAGTTGGAGGCACACTGGTTGGGAAACACTGAGCTAGAGAACCCCTCTAAGGTGGTCATAGACATAAGGATAATGTTGTGACTTTTTTTTGTTCTATGTTATTGCTAGAATTTTCCATGGGCTCAGTGTAAAGTATCTATATGTATGATGCTAAATGATGAAAAATTGAGATATTTTTTTTTTTTGGGATGATTAGTCTGATCGGATGAAGCTTTTGTGTCATTGTGTCTATGTCCACCTTTCCTTCTACTATGTACAGCGGCGCCTCCCAATAAATAGTCACCATGTACTGGGGAGTACCAGTCCACATTCCTAATCACAGGTGGTATAGCTGGACCAATTTCCTGATGGGACCCAATGGTCCCTCGATCACCTTGGAAGGCACCAATTCTACTAATGGTGGCACATGATGGTCGGGGAGGACCTTGGTACACTCCTACAAGAGCTTCAGGCTACACCGCTATACCATTCCTAGCTTCATCCATTGAGCAGGACCAAAGAGGTAATAAGAAGGAAGCAATAATCGGAAGGAGCAATTAAGGGTTTCCTGGCAGATGTCTGATACACAGGAAAAGTTTAGTCAGCAGTAAGTGTACATTTCATTTATGTATTCTCATTTTTTTCTGCCTGTAGTGTTCCTTTAATTTTGGATTAAATCCAAAATTCTAACATTCCTTCCCTGTCGTGTTTCATTGAAGCATTTATAGCGGTGACAGAAACTTTTTTACCCCACAATTTAAAAAAAAAAATTTTTTATACTATATCCCTTAGAGAATTTAGCCTCGGGAACTTCTGATGATGTTGGTGCTCCTCACCACTCTACATCCAGTTCCCATCAGGGGCTCCTATGTATATACTGCAAATTTCTAAGAAACCTGGAGGTATGGATTGTTTATGCACCTCCTAATGCTTTTTTTTTACGGTTCCTTCTATTCAGCGGTATTGGAGGTCCTAAGAACCTAGTACATTTAAGAACATATAGCATAGGTATATTTCACTTCTACATGTTATGGATTTGTAGTATACATTGCATATATTTTAAAGCGACATGACATGCTCAGGAGGTGTTCTGTTCTACTGGATGGTACAATTTAACTTCATGCCAAGGACATAGGAAAACACTGGGACATCCAGTCCACTCTGCGTCAGGCACTGTTCCTCAGCTGTTCCCCAAGCATCTCACAATGTAAGACATAAAAATCTAATTAGAGATTCGTCCCATGTGCTTATGTGAGGATAAGCTGAGATTCTGTAGTGCCAAGATCTTAAAGAGGACCCGTCCCTTCTCCTGACAGGTTTGTTTTAGTAACTACTTGTATCCCCATGTAATAACAATTCTGGAGCATCTACTCTTATAACTGTGATGTGTTATCCCTTTATTATTCCTGCTAGAAGTTATGAATGAATCACGAGCGGTTTCCAATGAGGGTCCAGATGGATGTTACCAGTTGGGGGAGTGCTTCTGCATAGTCCAACACTCGCAGCATTGATTGGATAGTGTCAGACTGTGCAGTGACACGCCCTCTACCGAGAAGGAAACACCCATCTGGACCTTCATGGCTAACTGCAACAGATGCTCCAGAATTATTACCTTGGAAATGCAAGTAGTTACTAAAACAGACATGCCAGGAGAGATGACAGGGGCTCTTTAAAGGGACAGTAAACCTAAGGTCTATCATTTCTGTTTGCTAAAGGGGTATTTTTACTGGTGACAGCCTCTGGATAAGTCATCAGTATCTGATCAGTGAGGGTCTGACACATGGGACTCCGGTCAATCAGCTTTTTGAGAAGTTACCGATGCTTGCAGGAGCGCCGCAGCATTCTCTAAGCTCGCCAAGCACAGCGCCGTACATTGTATAGTGTCTGTGCTTGGTATTGCGCCCAGCCCCATTCACTTCAATGGCGCGTGACCGATAAATGTGGCGCCTAGGAAAAGCTGAGAGAAAGCTACGGTGCTTCTGCAAGTGCCGATGCCTTCACGTACAGCTGATGGGCGGAGGTCCAGCATGAGGATTTTATCCCTCTACATTGAAAAGGGTAAATCCGTGGTGAAAATCATCAGCAGAGATGGATCAAGCCGCAGAATTAAAAATCCACATTTGTGCATGAAAAAGTTCCTCGGCACGTGGTTGAGTTCAGATCTCATCCACTTCACTGCTACTGGTAATACACTGTGGATTTTCTATCTACAAACCTTGAAGGAAAATCCGCGGCTTGTGCTAAGTGGAGTAGGCGGGAGGTGAAACGGCTTGGCACATTCCTAGTGTCACAACCGCTTCGTTCTTACTATCGGGCCCACTGAATGAGGCATTGGTAGCATATCCTATTGATGCCAAGACATTCTCTTTTTATCAGGGGTGCAGCTAGGGGGGGACAACTGGGGCGTGTGCCCTGGGTCCTGGTTACCAGGAGGAACACCAACAATTTGCCAGGGTATTTCGATACAGGGTGAGGAGAGTGAACTGAACTTTTGCCCCAGGTAAAGAAAAGCCTAGCTACGGCTCTGCTTTTCATAGGCATAGTTTTTTTTATTTAAATTGAGTCTTAAAAATTCCATATTTTCTAAGTCTACAGCCTATGCAACATTCCTACGTATGCCATTTACGCCTATATAATTTCCTGCAATAGTCAATGCAATGTCACATTGGTCTCTATATTGGTCTTTTTTTATGGATTGCAACTTTCCAACTGGCGTCTAACGGAAACTAATAAGAAAGGTAAAACTAATAAAACTAAAAAGAGACAAAATTTTCATTATAAGTCAGAGGAGAGGACAGATATGAACCGGGATCGGGCACTGTAACTCCACCCCATGCTTGGGTTCATACTGGTTACAGCTCCTCTTTCCAGTACCCCAATTTTCATATCTGCCCCTGCTTGATATCGATATCTCAATAGAAGGGTGGTATCGACATGTGTGTTACCTGATGTAATACTCTAACAATAGACTAAATATTGTGCCCCTACCGGGCTGAATCTATCATATAATCCTATGGAGGCACATGCCTAGGGCTGCACTGTTTTGGGGCAGTTGAACCTTTCCCCAAGATTATATTCTTTCTTTTTAGGTCTACCAGCCAATTAAAAAACCTGGGGTAGGGTATTCGGCCCGAGAGTAAACATGCAGGGTACTAATCTGGGGCAATAGACTATGGCAGCATGAAGTGTATACATGGCCTTGTGCATCTAATGTACATAGCGGATCGGTTAAAGAAACTATACTAAATTATATGGTTTTCTACCTTGTTAATGGAAGTCAATGAAATGCTGGTGAGAGCTGAGTTCTATACATTAAACTGTATAAGGATTTCCCCTGTCATCACAGATGGATACGTTAGGACCAGCACAGATGTCTGCACCATGCGTGGTCCCCTCTTCCTTGCCCTGGGGGGGTTTACATTACACTTTCAATCTCCCCCAGCAGGGAAGCTTTTTACTTTTACATTTATATACAATGATAATTTGTACAGCAGTATATACAAAGTATGTTTCATTGCTTTTCACCGTTGAGCGTAGTCACCGTAACATTTCGCCGTCATTCATCAACCATCGTCTTTTGATCCATTGGAAAAGTATAAAAGATGAAGGAGTTCATTGGTTAGATGACTTTCCGTTTCTTGGGTGGAAATCCTGGGAGAGATTTGTGAACTGTAGACTGAAGGAAATACCAGCAATGTAAAGAAAAGATCCTGAGGGTTAGTTGTACGTATGGAAATATCCTACAGTCGGAAGCTTGAGTTTACGTCATGTTAAGCTTACGCCACATGGATCACCTGAGGACGTTTTGGAACAACATAGTGAAGTTCTATCCATTCTCCAGAAAGAATCCACCAGAATAGTCATTGGCCCGAGAGGTGAAGGATGGGTGACTCCTTCACCGAACCTGTTGCATATCAAGAGTAATGATTGACCAGAAGCACTTCATACATAGGGTGGTCGTCATTAGAAAGCATTTATAAAGACCTTAAGAAAAGCATGCAATCCCACCAGTGTCCATGGTATTTACAGTGATGAGGTTCATGATTCTGCATGTCCACTGGAAAGTAGATTAACAGAAGTCCTCCGTGGGAAAGTCTAAAATGAGGAGAGTCTGAAGTCACCGGAGGAGCCGAGTGGGCGAGCTCGCAGAAGCTCCCCGACTTTACCACACCTGTAAATGGGGGGAAAAAAAGAACTTCAGTTCCTGGAAACAATATTTTCGAGATTTATAAAGGTCATATTTGTTAGTAATCCAGCAGTTTTGTAAAGTTGAGCAATTATGCAGCTCATAAATCAACTAGGAACCTTTGACCTTAGCAATTCTTAGAGTCCATTTGCACAGTCCGATTCCGGGTCAAACGAGTGCTAATTGACGATAGAACAAATTAACTGAAGCTCGTTAAAAAGCCTATTTCAGAGACTGATGGAAAGTGCATGGGGGGCAAATGATCGTTACTCTCCCATACTTTTAAATTATGTTGGCATGTTTTTCATGCTCTCAAAAATAATCAGATAAGTTGACAAACGGGCGTTCGGCCATTTGTTGGCTAATCGCTGGCACACCCACATGGGACATTTATTGGGAACTGGAGTCTGTATGAACATTCTTTCGGGATAATTGGTCCAATCATCTGCTGATGTAAAGGGGTCTATGAAATGCCTTCTACCATCTCATGAAATGGATAAGCACACTTTGAAAACATTCAACCAAAATGTTAATTTTAAGATGGCCATATGTTATTGATATATTGTTCATGGTGATTCAACTCTTGGCAACATCTTCGAAAGAACAAATCAAGAATCAAGATTACTGGATATTGTCCAAAGGCAGCCAGCAAAGAACCCATCAGGGTCTCTTATCTATTCTTATCTGTTTCTTATTAGTCTCAAATACAGTCTTGTGACAGTGCTACCTAGTAAATTATGAAGATTTATAGCAACTTTGTGCATCTCAATAGAGTTGGAGGCACATGAAATGTAGAACACTAACCGGTTTAACAGCATGCACACAATTATGAGGGAATAGACACTATACCACTGGATGCCAGTGACTAAATACTATCCTACTAGACCGATCACTTGAGGCTGGATGCCAAGCCACTGGATCCATTACCTCTAGATTCCAAGGCAAGAATGCTATGCAACTGGGTTCTTGCCAAAAGTCACTTGAGTATGTTACTTTGACCAGAGACTGGAAATGGACGCCTCACAATATATTATCAGTGACTTCATCCTAACCCACAGGATCAGAAAAACCAAAAATATCGCTGCATGTGGAACTGTTCCCAAAGTATACCATCAGCCCAGCAGTGAGATAACAGTAGTACCACTGTCCGTGAACCAAATATGTCCCTACAGTTGTCTTTAACCATTATCCAGCTACACGTATATCCCTAAATAGCATTGTATCACCTTCTACCCTAAGGAATATCAAAAAGATTTCTAGTTTAATGGGGTTGTCTCACCTTCAACATCGCTGGCATATCAATCAGATAGATGCAGGTCTCTAAAACGGAGCGGGAACAGGCGTGCACAACGCATGCACAGCTACCCTCCATTCATTGCTATGGGAGTGTCAAAAATAGGCAGTTGCTTAGAAGTGAATGGAGTGGTGGCCGCGTTTGATCGACTTGCTCTCCATTCATTTCTATGGGACTTCTGATATTAGTCGAGTGTGGTACTCGGCTATTTTGGGCACTCCTATAGAAATTAATGAAGGGCAGCCGTGCATGCACAGTGCACTTCTATTCGCTTTGGGAGCTCCTTTCTAGAGATAGGTGTGGGACATTTGTGGCATATCCTAACGATATGCCACCAATGTTGGGGGTGAGACAACCCCTTTAAGGAACATCCAGTCACTTACTTCCCTCAATGTTTCCAGTTGACAACTTCCATAAACCTTATTCTGACCACAACATCTACTTGTATATGGGCTATTTTAATAGGTTGAAACAGATTACTCCTCTGCATCTATGAATCCTATGTTAGCTCCATGGGCTGTCTCTTTACCAGGCAATTGGTGGTAAGAGTCACATGACTCTTTACAAAATAGAAAGTTGCAAAAACGAATTATTATTTTTTTGGTGGGGAATATTTGTTTTTGACAAAAGATTGATACGTGAGGTATACAGGAGCAGATTTATTAATCCTGTCTAATATTTAGTGTATGACAAATTTGGTGTATCTTACTAGAACTTAGGAACTTTTCTCTAACTTTACACCACCTATTTACTGGCTTACCTTTGTTGCACAATAACACATTTTAAGTTCCTCCCCAAAAAGCCATGCCTTTTCCCTTTAAACCGATCCACCTTCACTAGTGAGCCACGAAAAGTGGATAAAAGACATAATAAATTTGTTTTAGCAATTTTTGGGCCTTTTGCTTAGTAAATCTCACCAGCTATATATTTTATTGCCCAGACATCCATCATTGTTTGGTCTACCAGAGGTGGATACAGAGTTCTTAAGATGGCCACCTAAGGCAGGGATGGCCAACCTGAGGCTCTCCAGCTGTTGCAAAACTACAACTCCCAGCATGCCCAGACTGACTACAGCTATCAGCCTACAGCACGCCATGGTTTACAACAGCTGGAGAGCCACAGGTTAACCATCCCTGACCTAAGGTGTTACAAAAAAGTATTACTAGTGCTGGAAAACTTGGTATTCAAAACTGGCAGGATATTGGCACCTCATGCATCTCTGAGAGAAATCACCTTGAATGTAATTTTGAAACTTGACTTCTGAAAAAGGCGTAATGAAATTGGAGAGAGTTCAGCGTTTGGCGACAACACTAATAAATGGGATTGGATTATGAAGAGTCAGTAGCTACTTTGTATGTGTTTACCCTAAAAAAAAAAGATGTCTCCGAGGTGATCTGATGACTCTGTTCTGTAAAAATATACTCAAGGACAGTACACATATGTTGTCGTCCTCCTGATTGCCTCCCCTACAAAATACCAGTGAAGAACAGAATGGAAAACAACACCAGGTCTCATGTCTCTGATGACATATATCTTGGCTGGATCTCTGATCCACCAACTTGTACTCACTGACCATGATTAGTCCTCAATATGAACCCTGCTGAGAAATTGTCAGAATTCGATTTAGTCAACTTTTTCGCGATATGTATTGAAAGGGTGCACCAACCATGGACATTCATGATGCTATCTGTAAGATGTATCATACATGTCCAATAGCTGGTCTTGTGGCCTGTTGTCTTGTGAATCAAAATGGCGGAGTAAGGGAGTAAAAGAATGAGGCCATTGATCAAACAGCTTGATGCAACAGGAGTCACGGGACCCCCCATTTACTAGACATTTATTTCCTGCTGGAGTTGGGGTGGAGCATGGTTCCACAAGATCTGCACACAGATCTCATAGGGTCCCACAGCAAAACTATGGGTCCCCCAATGAGTTGCATGACAAATTACGTTTCTTTTTTTTTATTAAAGGGGTTGTCCCATGAAACATATTCTACATTTTTCAAACCAACTCCAGGATCTGAAAACCGTTGTAATTACATGTAATTAAAAAAGTATGGCCAATGAGTAATTCAATAAAATCTGTCTAGCGGCATCTGTTGTTTATCCTTTTCCTTATTTCTCTGTCCACTTTGCTGAGGTGGTCGCACACGCTCAGTTTCATTAGTCAACTGCCACCAGCTGAATCAACGGTTAGAGGCTGTGACAGTTACAGGGAATTACAGGGAGAGAGCTGCAGCAGATAGGACATGGCCCCTGAGGAAGGACACATCTACTGAGCTTCCAGCTTGAAATAAATCTAGCAGAGCAATTGGAGCAATGAATGGGGCGATCTCTGGATCCATGTGAGGTACAGGGCTGGTTCTAGCTTTGTTGGAAATACAATGCCATGTACTATATGGTTTCTGATTTATATTTTTATCGTGGGATAACCCTTTTAAGAGGAGGACATTTTTAAATAAGAAAAAAAAAATCTCACTCACTTTACCCAACTTCAAAAAAGTGGCCAGGTGTGGCTCTGTTTCAAGGAGCCACATATTTATAAAATGGACAACCTTTTTAGGGCTTATGCACACAGATGTATTTTTTGTCTGTGTCCGTTCCGGGGTTTTTTGCGGCCCATATGCGGAACCATTCACTTTAATGGGGCGGCAAAAAAAGGAAATTATTCCATGTGCATGTCCCTTTCGCAAAAACATAGAACATGTCCTAAAATTGTCCGCTTTACGGACAAGGATAGGACTGTTCTATTATGGGCTGACCGTTCCCTTCCGCAAAATGCAGAGTGCACATGACCAGTATCCATGAGCATGAGACCTTAAACCAAGATTATTACGGGACACCCCAGCCGAGACTGAAATAAAAAGTTGATTCTACTAAATAATTTCATATTCTTCATTGATATGAAGGGACTCCTTAGAGACCAGAATAACCTGCTCACTGAAGCTCAATTTGAATTTAGTGGATTTCAGAGGAACGGCCCATACTTTAGACTGGCATTAGCATATCAAATACCCAACATGAGTGGAAATGGTCCTGTCCCTTAAATACAAGTTATCCTAGGAAACCTTAAAGAGGTTCTCTGGCATTTACAAATTAGGATAGGTCATTAGAATGAGATCTGCAGAGGTCCGGATCTTGGGAACGCCATCAATCAGCTGTGCAGAGAGGATGCAGCGTTCCATCAGCCCCATTTAAGGAAATGGAGTTGAGCTGCAATACTAAGCACAGCCACTATACAATGTATGGCGCTGTGATTGGTAAGCTGCGAGGAGGCGGTGGCCACCTCAAACAGCTGATCGGTGAGTGTCGGGAGTCGGACCCCCCCGCTGATCTCATATTCATGACCTGTCCTGAGGATAGCTAATCAATATGTAACTCCCAGACAGGGGCAGACTGGGAACTTAAAGTGGTCCTTAAAAAAAACCCTAAAAGTGGCCCCATGTTGTAGGCGGGCCCAAATTGACAGAAGTCGAGGCAACAGAAGTACCGGTAGGTGGGCAAGCAATACCATAGTGCAGAACCAAATACCACATACTATCTCAGCAGAACCAGAAAGGCTGAGAGCATCAGATCTTTATGTATCTGGGCATCGACCCACCGGGAAATTTCCCTGTATGGTCTATGCCCAGTCTGCCCACGATCCCGGAGTATTCCTTTAATACAAAGGGTTAAATTCAGAAAGCATTTTCGTTTTTCTTTCCCCTAAGCTATGAAAATAAAGTAGCCTGAAGGGTCATAACCTAGTGTTCCCTACAAGTCTGAAGAGGTGGTATCACTTGTAAGGTCACAGCAGATGGGAGAGATGGTCCCGTAGTCATCGAGGCTCAGCCATTTCACCCCTGGGGAAGGCGATACACTGGGTCAGCTGGGAGCACAGCTTGTAAACTCAGTACCTGGCTATAATTTTTCAGTGCCTGCTTCCTAAACCTCCAGTCCGTTATTCTATCCTCTTCCAGCTCTGCTACCTCCCCTGACGTACTTAGCACCGCAGCTCACTCTGAAAATGACCTCTCCAAAATAGTATCTCAGTGCTAGATTCAAGAGCGTTACGTAAAGGCTTCACCTGCCAGCAACATGAGCAGACGGCGTTCACGGAGACTGAGATCTTCCTACTGACACATTAAGTCTGTCCTGACTCCTTATCACTGCCACGGCTTAAGGAGCATTTCCACCTAAACTCAAAAATCAGCAGGAAAAATGGGAGGTTGGTCTTCAATTCTGTCGAATTTCGGTTCCAGCCTTAGCTACTGTTTGTTCCCTCCTGAGGCGTAACTTGAAGCCCCTGGGCTCCAAAGTAAAATCGAAAGCAGGGCCCCCCACCTACCATGTCTTATTTACTATACTGGTGTTCGTCTAGGGCAGTTGGGCCTTTGGGCCCCAAAAGGCTCCAGGGCCCAAGAATGACTGCTACTTCTCCGCCACCTATAGCAGTGATGGCTAACCTCCGGCACTCCAGCTGTGGTGAAACTACGACTCCCAGCATGCTCCATTCATTTCTGTGGAGTTTTGAGAACAGCCAAGCAAGTGTGCATCCTGGGAGTTGTAGTTTCACCCACAGCTGGAGTGCCGGAGGTTATCCATCACAGGCTGGTTTCCCTGTTGTGTTGAAAGTGAGACCGCAGCAAAATCCAATGTGTTACATGCGGATTTGCTGCAGAATCGCTGGGATTTCAGCTTTATACAGTAAGGATACGTCCACACGGAAGTAATTTCCACAGGAAATTTGCAGAATCCGCACCGCAAATTTGCAGCATGTGAATGTGGCCTAATGCAAACTGAACCTGAATCAAAACCGATATTTTTTAACAGATTTACAATGACTACATTTTCCAAAAAATACACTCACGTTATACAATCACAGTATTCAGTCGATTCCTATTTATTTATATTTATGTTTTTTTGTTTTTTTTTTTATTGTTCCAAAATGTTACTTTATCTGTCCCAGGAAGATACTGTATCTGGGAGCTTCAAGGACAAGGAGAACGGCATGAGGCGGCACGTTAGATGTGGCAGTATTTGTATGCCGTACTACATGCACAGATAATGACTATTGTTACCTATGATAAATATTAATGATAAAAACTCTATTCATGATTTTTTTTTAAAATGTAGTTGTGTATTTTGTTACTCTAAAAAAATAAAGAGTTGATCCCATGATTACTGTAAAAAATTGCAATCTCTTTGTAACAAATCTAGAACCGGCCCTGTACCTCACATGGATCCGGAGATCTCCCCATTCATTGCTCAGAATGAGCCAATCTGTAGACATGGATCGCACATCCACATTTATTTCAAGCGAGTAGCTCAGGGGGCGTCTTTCAGCTGTATATTGGTGGGTGTGTCCTTTCTGCAGCAGCTCTCTCCCTGTAACTGCTCCACTCACCTCTCCCAGCAGCTTGGACCTGCCTTCGCTATCCCTTCCTGGCGGGTCTGGCCGCCACATCTGCTCAGGTAGAAATAGCCCAAAGCAAAATCTGTTGGTTGTCCCAGTGGCTCCATACCCACTGACGTAACAAGGGCTGGAGGAGTGAGCATGTGTGTCCACCTCATCAATGATACTGAGGAGGACCGAGGTATAAGGAAAGAAACAACTTTTTTTTTTTGGGGGGGGGGAGGGAACCTGCCGTGTGGATATTTGATTATAATCTAACTAATTATATACAATCATGAACTACTAAAAAGTGCCTTAGATGTATTTACTTACTGGTGTGACAGATGGTTACCTCATAATATACACACAAAGATGCCGCATGCCGCATGCTAATGAGCTGATTTGAGTCCAGCGTGATGTCATTGAGTCCAGCGTATATTTAATTCAGAGCTATAGCCCCTCCCCTGCCCACCTGCTGCTGATTCCTATGGAAAATAACTGTTAATCAGCAGCAGGTGGGCGGGGAGAGTCAGGAGCTCATGAATATTCAGGACTCCTCATTATCAGCTGGAGCTTTTCAATACAAGATGTTGGCAGATTGACTGCGTCAATTAAAGAAAGTGACCCAGCATTTTGCTAAGAGAATCAGTCACTTATTTATTTTGCCCTTAGTTAGGACACCATAAAACTGGTGACAGGTTCCCTTTAAGGCAATTTAGAAAATACACAGGTCAAAAAATGAAAGGTCATGTATTATTATTATGTATTATTATTATTATTATTATTATTGTTATGTATTATTATGTATTATTTTTATGTATTATTATTATTATTACGTATTGTTATTTTATATATATTATATTACAATTAGAGATGAGTGAAGTTATTGAAAACTCAATTCAGCTGTTTTGCCGAATTTTCCAAAGAAACTTGCTTCACGACAAATTACTTTTGTCAAAAAGCGCATTTCTTTGTATGTCAGGTGGAATGACAGGTAACAGCGTTGGCAACCCCCCCCCCTTCTCAGTCATTGAACCCCTCCAATGCAGCGTTCATCATTGATCATCTGAGATTAACATTGAGAACTTTCAGGGGTTAATATGGTAAAAAAAATAAAAATACTCATCTTCATCATTTGAGGCCACACTAGAGAAAAAAGTGTGTGCTCCCACAACCTTGCCACCAGAGAGACCGGCACTTTCTCCTATAGTGTGCAAGCACGACCACCACTGATGGATTGCAGGGTGGTCATAACCGTGGAAACGAGCAGTGTAAAATGTGATGGAAAAAACAAATCCAGCCAGCAAAGGAGGCAATATGGACAATCACAATACATTAGTAAGTGCCTTTCTCTACATGATAAATGCCACTTGCTGAAGTGAGAGGACTCCTTTAAAGGTACTGCCTTCTTCCCTGGTATCAGTCATGTCAGGTTGGGGAGGGCTGCCGTAGTATTCTCCAATGGGATGACTGACAGAAAGTCCAGCTGATCGGTGGGAATAGGTCATCAATAAAAATAACTTGGACAACCCCTTTAAAATTGAATTATTATTTTTTTGTTTCAGTTCTTTATATTTTTAAGATCTCTGCTTGCTGCCAGTGAATGCTAAAATTCTGAGGTTATCTGAGATTAAAAATAGGGGCTTTGAGGGGTTAATTCAGTTTTAAAAATCTCACCTTATCCATTAGCTCGTGAAGAGCCAGTCGCGGCCATCTTGATTGAAGATTTTGCGCAGTATCATCAATTAAGATGGCCGAGGGCGCACAAATGGATGAGGTGAGTATGTTGTTGTTTTTTTACCGCCATTTTAGGAAGTTTGGCTTTGCAACATATCGATTCGGATCAAAGTCCACTTCGGATACTTCGATTCGCTAATAATAATAACGTAGCTCAGTCGTGGTGCGTCCTATCACTTTGTAACTAGGGACTGCTAGCAACCAGAGGTGAGAAATCTGTCTACGGGCTCATTCAGACGGCCGTATGTGATTTGTATATTGTTTATCCGCAAAACACGGATACCGGTCCATGTGCGTTTCGCATCTTGCAGATGGCACGTGATAGAAATGCCTATCCTTGTCCGCAATTGTGGACAAAAATGGGGCATGCTCTATCTTTTTTGCGGGGCCGCGGAACGGAAGTAACGATGCGGACAGCACGCGGTGTGCTATCCGCATCTTTTGCGGCCCCATTGAAATAAATGTTTTGCAAAATTGCGGACCCGTTCATACGGTTGCGTGAATGAGCCCTAAGGGTGATAAAAAGTGAGTTGAGGGGGAAATCAGTACCAGACGCTTATGTTCTGGCAGAACCCAATATTAAAATAGAGGCCCACTTTGATCCCTGTATGGAACCCGCTATCGATGTGTTCTGTTGGCTCCCAGTGTAGGAGGGACTCAAGGCCAGCAAGACATTTCCTTTGCAGTGGCCCCTACAGGAGAAATGTAGTACTGCATGGTGGCCATTCACGAAGTGACTGGGGTTAATAAGGTGCTCAGAATTAAGGGGGTTTTTTTTCCAGTGGATACGGCGTTGTCCTCCATTTATAAAGCATCTGGTCACAATTTTTGGGTTTGCTTTCCTTGTAGCTAACTGTATAGCGGAATGGCCTCCTACAGAGATTACAACAGACGGAAAGTTCAGTCATTTGGATGAAAGGCTCTTTCTTCATAGTCGCTCCCTGAATGACCTTATTAAAATGATCGATACATATTATCTCCTACTGTATATTGAGGACAGCAGAAGTACTTCTTTCTGCACAGTATTAAAGGGGTCGTCTCACTTCAGCAAATGGCCTTTATCATGTACAGAAAGTGAATACAAGGCACTTACTAATGTATTGGGATTGTCCATATTGCTTCCTTTGCTGGCTGGATTCATTTTCCCACCAAATTATACACTGCTCATTTCCAGGGGTTACGACCACCTTGCAATCCAGCAGCGGTGGTCGTGTTTGCACACTATAGAAAAAAGCGCCCGCCTCTCTGGCAAGGCCCGTGGGAGTGCGCATAGGGAACTCCCGTCCCGGCCACCTCGTATCTGCGCTGCAGCGGTGGCCGTAACCCCTGAAAACAAACAATCTATAATGTGATTATAAATGAATCCAGCCAGCGAAGGAGGCAATATGGACAATCCCAGTACATTAGTCAGTGCCTTGTATTCACTTTCTCTACATGAAGTGAGACAAAACCTTTAAGGATGGATTCACATGGCACATTTGTGATGAATCCTAGTGGGGGGAGAAAGATAAAATATTCCTAAATCTTCTGAGATCTGTTCCCAAGGTAAGAGAGCAGCGTGTGAATGTCACCGGGTGAAGTGTCGTATGGATTTGTCACTCTCTACAGAAGACGATTCGTTACCGATTCTCTTCTGCTACATGTGAATCTAAATATAAAATACACATTCTGCCGCCAAGGAGTTCTGTGACCGTATGAAAGCAGGCGGCGGTGCGTTCACACAGGGCCTGTACTGCTGCAGAACCTCTTTGTGAAGAGTAACAGGAAATTCCCACCTACAACCACTTGATAAGAAGCATCCCTGTATCACCAGCTGACGCCTGCACTGGAATGGTCTTCAGCGGCCGGGATAACCCCGCAACTGCTGGAGAACAGCGAATGGAAACTGGGAATGAGCGACAAATGTCAGACAGGAGAGGAAGCTATCCAGCAAAAGTCATCTATTATCTATCTATCTATCTATCTATCTATCTATCTATCTGTCTATCCATATCTATCTATCTATCTATTATCTATCTATCTATCTAATATCTATCTATCTATCATCTATTATCTATCTATCTATTATCTATCTATCTATTATCTATCTATCTATCTATTTATTATCTATCTATCTATCGATGCGAGTATCGAGCGAGGAGCGAGCGAGCGAGCGAGAGCGATCGATGCAGAGAGCTAGCGATGCTACGGATGAGCGAGGATAGCCGAGCCAATCGAGCGAGCTATCGAGCGAGAGCTAGCAGATCGATCGAGCGAGGAGCGAGCGAGCGAGCGAGCGGCCATAGCGAGCGAGCGAGCGATCTATCCAGAGCTAGTATTATCGCTAGCGATGCATCCAGAGGATCGATCTATCGATCAGCGAGCGATCTATCTATCTGAGTATCATCATATCCATCTACGATCTATCCATATCTATTGCGTATTATCTATCTATCGATCGCTATCTATCTAATCTATCTATAATCCATATCTATCTATCTATCTATCTATCTATCTATCTATCTATCTATCTATCTATCTATCTATCTCCTATCTATTTATAATCTATCCATCTATCTATCTAGCCATTTTGCAGCACCAGATCCAATAGAATAAAAAAAAGACATAAGTGAGGTGCATGCTCCATGAGACTAGGCCAATGCCAAAAAAAGGTAAAAAAGCAAATATGCAGTACACTCAAAAAAGTACAAGCAAATTAAAGCGCCCACATGGGTAAATAAACACTATAATTTGCTTTTTTTGTCTATCTATCTATTATCTATCTCCTATTATCTATCTATCATCTATCTCTCATATCTATCTATCTATCTATCTCCTATTATCTATCTATCATCTATCTCTCATATCTATCTATCTTTTTATCTATCTATCTATCTATCTATCTATCTATCTATCTATCTCCTATCTATCTATATATCTATCTATCATCTATCGATTTACCAGAACTTACTGGTACAGGTTAGTCTCTGACCTATTTTAACCCTAGAACTTGAGAGAATTTTACTGGCAAAACACTTTTGGGCACAATCTGTCCAACCAGTCTCACCCCCCCCCCCCCCGGTCTGTGCAGCGCCGCTTATCTCCGTATAATTCTTCATCTCTAACACAACAATGTGATGTTCATGCAAATATTATTTATAGACATGTTACCAGAAAGTGTCTATTGATATGCCCTATATGTTACATAATGCATAAGAAGAATGTGTAATTAGCATATAATAACAAAAATATCTCATAAACCAAATAGAGTATGTAAAAAAATAATAGAATTTTAATAATATAATATACAATATAATAAAATATAATGTTATAGAATGGGGAGAGGTTACAAAGGGTTAATGCGTCTCCCTTATCATTGATTGTTTATGAAAGGATAAACAGAACGAAGACGCGGACAGAAGAGAAACCTTCCCGCAGCCGCGGAGGCTGTGAATCCTCATCCACCCGGGTGCATCTACCTTTAGAAGCAGCAATAAAACACAACAAGCTGAAAATTATCTTAGGAATAAAAATGTACATGATAAAACTCTTCATTCAAAACTAATTGTGAGGCATTTGCTGTCTTTTATTAAATTAGAGAGAGAAGATGAAATAAATATTTTATACCGTCGGCTGCAAAGTGGGAAAATACCGCGTGTTTGGGATTTTAGTGCCCTCGGAGTGAGGAAATTTATTTGCGGCGAGTGGAAAATAGACAGCGTGCATAAAATCCAGCAGATTCCCCCTAGTCAAATTATTTATCAAGTTAACAAGGGAGGGACCCCGCTAGTGACAACAGGCCGGAGAGGAGAAGACAAGCCGTTATATGTTACCGCTGGGTTAGGAGGGCTGTAAAAACGCCACCTGACGAGCAAGACGCATAAACATTTCTCTGCGAAGGAGCTATACGATTAGAAAAGGGGCAAAACACCCACACGCATTTCCGTGTCCAAAACCCAGAGGCCAGGGCTGCACCTAGCCTTTCCGCTGCCTGAGGTGAAAACTGAAACGGCGACCCAACCCCACAATGCCAATTTCTGAACCTAACCCCTTTCCCCGAGCCCTACTGTTACCCCCCAATGCCAATTTCTTAACCTAACCCCTTTCCCCCAGCCCTACTGTTACCCCCCAAAGCCAATTTCTTAACCTAACCCCTTCCCCCCAGCCCTACTGTTAAAGACATACTTGGAAAACATTACGTACAGAGCTACAAAACATACAGGGTAATACCGCGCCACGTACTGTGCCCACTGTGCTTCCCAATACCATACTGCGGAAACAGATAATCCCCCTTCCACTGCCCCCTCTTGCCCCTACCTGGTGCTGCCTGAGGCAATCGCCTCACCGCGCCTCATTGGTGGTGCACCCCTGCCAGAGGCAGCCAGACAGTAAAGCCGAATGCACACGGCCGTGAGCGGTCCGTGGTAACTTGACCCGGAGTCCTGCTGACAGCAGGAGCGCACGGCGTCATTGGTTGCTATGACGTTGTGCGCTTCATGCCGCCGCTGCACTACAGTAATACACTGGTATGATCTATACAAGTTTATTACTGTAGTGCAGCGGCGGCATGAAGCGCACGGCGTCATAGCAACCAATGACGCCGTGCGCTCCTGCTGTCAGCAGGAATCCAGGCCGGGTTACCACGGACCGACCATGTGCATTCGGCTCAACTGAGGGGCCACAATCAGCGCCAAACTCAATGTAATTGTAGCCAGATGTAATTAGGCTGATTACAATGTATCCAGCGTCTCCATCTTATTCTAGCTGCTTCACGGCCACCAGAAACCATAATGCATTACACTGACATGCTAAGAAGACAGGGCTGACAATTACAAGGCCCCATCAATCCTGAAATCATAGGAGACGACTGACACCACACTGCTTCATTCTAAATTTAACACCTTAAGGACCCAGGATGAGAATGCTCGTCCTAAATGGCCGGTACTTTGTGCCTCAGGACGAGCATTCTCATCCTGCGGTCCTCCCCCCCCCCCCCCATGTGCGGTTCGGCAATCAGCAGCTTAGCTATTACTGACCGCGGCATATGGGAGGTTTGCGCTCCCTCTCCTTAGCCATCGGGTCCCCGCCACCACAGCGCCATGGCAACCTCAAGGCATTCCAAGGCCTTGGGGCCTGGCATGTACAGAGGCCTATGAGGCCCAGCCCCCAGGCTCGGTCTCATAGGCAAACTATCAGTGTATTAGGCCTCATGCACACGACCGTTGTGTGCATCCGCATAACCTGTCCTATTCTTGTCAGTGGAAAACGGAGGACGGATCTATTCTAGTCAATGGTTCCGTAAAAAAAAACTGATGCACAACTGGTATGTCATCTGTGTCCGTGTCCGTTTTTTTCTACAAGACCTTAGTGCAATAAAATTACACTTTTCATTAACCTTCCTTTTTTTTTACCTTGTCATACAAAAAAAAGGGAAAACACAAGGAAACAACTGAAGCAAAATCGGACACGGACCACTGAAGCCAAATCAGTGAAAAAACACTGTCGTGTGCATCCGTGGCCGTTGTGCCGTTTCCCGTTTTTTTTCACGGACCCATTGACTTTCAATGGGTCAGTGGAAAAATCGGAAAATGCACCGTTTGGCAGCCGCATCCGTGATCCGTTTTTCCTGGCCGTGAAAAAAATATGATCTGTCCTATTTTTTTCACAGCCAACGGTTCACGGACCCATTCAAGTCAATGGGTCCGTGAAAAATCACGGATGCACACAAGATTGTCATCCGTGTCCGTTTTTTCCTATCATTTCAATGGTAAACTTGACTTATTATTTTTTTTTCATTTTTCATGTCCGTGGATCCTGCAAAAATCAAGGAAGACCCACGGACGAAAAAACGGTCACGGATCACGGACTTACGGACTCTGTTTTTGCGGACCTTAAAAAAAAACGGTTGTGTGCATGAGGCCTTACCCTGTGTAATACACTGATAGTCAAAGCAGTACAATACAGATATATTGTGCTGCATTGAAACAGGGATCAGACCCTGTAATGTTAAAGTCCCACGGTGGGACAAAAAAAAAAAATGATAAAAGTTTAAAAAAAAATGTTTTTAAGAATAAAAAAATGTAAAGTTTCAATAAAAAAAGCCCCTTTCCCATAAAAAGAGACATATAAAATTGTAAAAAATATTTTTTTAAAAACAGACATATTAGGTATCACCACATGCGTAACAACCTGCTCTATAAAAAATATCACGTGATCCACCCTGTCTGGTTAACATCATAAAAAAAAAAATTTAATTGTGCTTAAAAAAGCTATTTTCTGTCACCTTACGTCACAAAAAGTGTAATAACAAGTGATCAAAAAGTCAAACGCACGCCAAAATCATACCAATCAAACCGTCATCTCATCCTGCAAAAAATGAGACCCTATCTAGGACAATCTCCCAAAAAATAAAAAAAACTATGGCTCTCAGAAAATGGAGACACTAAAACATGATTTTTTTTTTGTTTAAAAAATGCTGTTATTGTGTAAAACTTAAATAAACAAAAAGTAGACATATTGGGTATCGCCGCATCCGTAAAAACTTGCTCTATAAAAATAGTACATGACCTAACACCTGAAGTGAACACCGTAAAAAAAAAGCTATTTTTTCTCACCTTACATCACCGAAAGTGTCCAATACCAAGCGATCAAAAAGTCATATGCACCCTAAAATAGCACCAATCAAACCGTCATCTCCTACCGAAAGAAATGAAACCATACCTAAGACAATCTCCCCCCCCCAAAAAAAAAAACTATGGCTCTCAGAATATGGAGACACTAAAACATGATAGTTTTTCATTTCAAAAGGGCTGTTATTGTGTAAAACTTAAGTAAACAAAAAAAGATGACATATTAGTTATCGCCGCGTTCGTAACAACCTGCTCTATAAAAATACCACATGACCTAACCCCTGAGGTGAACACTGTAAAAAAAAATAAAGTGTGTCAAAAAAGCCATTTTTTGTCTCCTTACATCACAAAAAGTGTAATACTAAGCGATCAAAAAGTCATATGCACCCTAAAATAGTACTAATCAAACCATCATCTCATACCTAAAAAGATTAGCCCCTACATAAGACAGTCATCCAAAAAAAATTAAAAAAAACTATGGATTTCAGAATATGGAGATGCTAAAAAATATTATTTTTTCAAAAATGCTTTATTATGTAAAACTGAAACAAAGAACCAAAAATTGGTATTGTCGTGTCTGTAACAACCTGCTTTATAAAAATACCACATGATCTAACCTGTCAGATGAACATTGTAAAAAACAAAAAATAAAAACAGTGCCAAAACAGTTATTTTTTGTTACCTTGCCTCACAAAAAGTGTAATATAGAGCAACTAAAAATCATATGTACCCTAAAATAGTACCAGCGAAACTGCGAATCTCGTAGTTTCCAAAATTGGGTCATTTGTTGGGAGTTTCTACTCTATGGGTGGATCAGGGGGTCTTCAAATGTGACATGGCAACTTAAAAGTATCCCAGTGAAATCTGCCTTCCAAAAACCATATGGCGTTCCTTTCCTTCTGCGCCCTGCCGTGTGCCCGTGCAGCAGTTTACGATCACAAATGGGGTGTTTCTGTAAACTACAAAATCAGAGTAATAAATTTAGAGTTTTGTTTGGCTGTTAACCCTTGCTTGGTTACTGGAAAAAATTGATTAAAATGGAAAATCTGCTAAAAAAGTTAAATTAAAAACTGTCATCTCTATTTTCCATTAATTCTTGTGGAACACTTAAAGGGTTAATAAAGTTTGTAAAATCTGTTTTGAATACCTTGAGGGCTGTAGTTTATAAAATGGGGCCATTTATGGGTGGTTTCTATTATGTAAGCCTCACAAAGTGACTTCAGACCTGAACTGGTCCTTAAAAAGTGGGTTTTGGAAATTTTCCGAAAAATTTCAAGATTTGCTTCTAAACTTCTAAGCCTTCTAATATTCCAAAAAAAGAAAATATAATTTACAAAATTATCCAAACATGAAGTAGACATATGGGAAATGTAAAGTAATAACTATTTTAGGAGGTATCACTATCTGTTTTAAAAGCAGAGAAATTGAAATTTTGAAAATTGCACATTTTGAAAATTTGTTTGTAAATTTGGAATTTTTTTTGAAGATAAAACTTTTTTTTTTGATACCTCAGAAGAAGCCGCGGACTGGATTGAGCGAAACAATCGATGACTCAATTGGGTTATGAATTGACGGGAATAATTAGTAATATAAGGGGCTCATACCCCTAAATGTAGTCTTCTTTGCTTCAAAATGGCGGTGTGGGGGTGGTTGACTGGGGGGAGGGTCGAGGGTTGGTCATAGGAAAGAAATCTACTACAATATGTGGTGGGTTGCCTGTGGGAGGGGGGTGAGGGGGGGGGTTGGGTTGTGGTGCGTCAAAGTAGGTGTGGTTCCCTTTTTTTTTTCAGTTTATTATTCTCTTTTTCCATCTTGTTTTCTCCTTTTTCCCTCTCTCCTAATCTTCCATTTAACCATTGTTGATGACGATGATTAGAATTTTTTCTTGGAATGTACGTGGTTTGGGGGAAAGAGGTAAGAGACAAGCGGTTTTTGACTTGACTCAGGCCCATCTACCAGCAATAGTATGTTTGCTCGAGACCCATCTTACTGAGGAGACCACTAGAGTGGTCGACAGGGGATGGGCTGTGCATACGTATCATTCTACCCTCTCCAATTACTCGAGAGGTGTTACGGTGTTGATACATAGACTTATTGACTTCGTTTGTGAGGCATCCTCTGTCGACCAACAGGGAAGATTTATTTTTCTATATTGCAGGTTAGGGGGAGAGTTATGTATTTTGGCCTTTGTCTATATCCCTCCGCCATTTTCTCTTCTGGTTCTTAACTCTCTTCTATTATTCATGGATAAATGGCCAGAATGTCCAACATTGATTATTGGTGATTTTAATTGTGTCATCGGTCCTTTACGTGATAGGGTCTCTATGAGTGCTAGGGGTGACAGTACGGTCCAGGGGTCCCCCCTCGCACGGTTCTGCCTGGAGGCTGGATTTGAGGACGCTTGGGAATATCTGGGACAGGGGAAAAGGGTTTTTTCATGTTTTAGTAAAGCAGGGAAATCATTGTCTAGAATTGACCTAGTACTGATAAATAGCAAATATATGAAATTGATAAAACGAATGAAATATGAAACAAGGTCAATATCTGATCACTCCCCGTTAGTACTTGAATTATGCTTCTCTCAGGATAGATATATATCAAAACCTCCCTTTAGACTAAACCCTTACTGGCTATCAGTCATAAAGACACATGAAATAATTCGAAATGAAATAGGCCGATTCTGGGATATCAACGACGGCTCAGCAAAAATTCAAGTGGTATGGGATACCTTTAAGGCGTACATGAGGGGATTGATGGTTAGTAATATCACGAATCTTAGAAGAGAATATGGAAAAAAACAGAAAAATCTAGAGAAACATGTGATCTTAGCGACAGAATCCTTCCATATAAATAAGACGGAGAAAAATAGGGAAAATATGCAAAAAGCCACACAAATATATGCTAATTTTTTACTGGATAAAGCTCAACAGAATCTTTTCTTTAAAGGGCAAAAATATTTTACTGATTCTGGGCGACCCGGTAGGCTACTCTCCAGAGTAATCTCCAATCAACAACCTAAAAAACATATAGAGAAGGTTCGAGTGAGGGATGGTAGAACAGTTACTGGTCAGGGTCCGGTGGAGAAGGCCTTTTTTGATTATTTTCTTGATATGTATAAGGCTGATTCTAATATTACAGACGATAAGATAGATCTCTACCTAGATAGGATTAACTTTTCAACTATTACTGAGAACCAAAAGAAAGCATTAGAACTGGAGGTCTCAATTAAGGAACTTGAGGGAGCTATTAAATTATGTTCACCTAATTCTACTCCTGGTTCAGACGGGCTTCCATATGAATTTTATAGCAAATATGGGGACTGTATTTTTCCTAGATTACTGGAGGTCTTTACTGAATCAATGGAGGATGGGAGGTTGCCAGATTCAATGATGGAGGCTACAGTGATACTAATTCCAAAAAAAGGCAAGGACCCTCTAGATTTAGAATCTTACAGACCAATTTCACTGCTTAATGCAGATGTAAAGCTTTTGGCGAGGGTCCTTGCTACAAGGCTCTCTGGGGTCATCTCCTCCATAGTCCATCCGGATCAGAGCGGTTTCATTAAAAATAAGGGTACACATTATAATCTACACCGGCTCTTTTCTAATATCCAGGCCCCTGGGGGGACCGCCCGCTCCATCCTGTCATTAGATGCCTCTAAGGCCTTTGACAGGGTGGAGTGGCGTTTCCTCTGGAAGGTTCTTGCTAGGATGGGCTTTGGAGAGAGGTTTATACGTACTCTTAGGCTATTGTATGGATCTCCAAGGGCTAAATTGAGTCTTAATGGAATTTTGAGTAGCAGTATCGAGTTAAACAGAGGCACCCGTCAGGGTTGCCCACTATCTCCCTTATTATTTGATATATATATCGAACCCCTTGCGATGGCCATTAGGCAGGACGATCAGATCAAAGGATTTGGTACGCTAGGAACACAAGATCGTATCTCACTATATGCAGACGATGTTCTGTTTTTTATAGATCATACGGAAACCACTCTCCCTAGGATTATTCAAATGGTTAAATTATTTGGTGAGGTTTCTGGTCTTCTTATAAACTGGACCAAGACTAGTCTGCTTCCAATAGACCCCCTACCACAGAAAGAGATTCCTGTTACACAGTTGGATATTGTTGATACTTTTCAATATTTGGGTTTGACGATATCGCCTCGGGTCGAAAATTTTGTAGAACTTAATTTGATCCCCATAATAGTAAAGATCAGAGCTAAAATAGGAATTTGGCTGAAACTTCCCCTATCTAGAGCTGATCGAGTTTCACTAGTCAAAATGGTGATATTACCACAATTGCTCTATGTGCTCAGGAATACACCTATTTGGATACAAGACAAACATTTTAAACTTATAGAGAGACTAATTAATGATTTAATATGGGGAAGAAAGCGAGTTCGAATTAAGTTGGAGTATTTGTATAGATCAGTGAAGTGCGGGGGTTTAAATCTCCCCTACTTTAAGGGATACTTTATTGCAGCCCAGCTATTGAGGTGCTATGAATCAGAGCATAGCGCACTACTGGGGAAGTTGGTAAATAGTCATGCCCACAATAATATTTTTTCCTTGTTGGAATCTGGCCTATTGAAGAGCTATGAGCAAGGCTACAGAGAGACTATAAAACTACTCCTTAAGGTGTGGGCTACAACTAGGACATGGTTGAAAGTTAAGGGTTCACTTACATTTACGCCTCTTTGGCATAATTTGTATTTACAAAGGCTGGATGAAATTGCAGCTGACACATTTTGGCAGAAGAATAAAATTTTATATATCTCACAGGTAGTTAAAGATAGAGAAATTAAATCCTATATAGAAATGATACAAAATTTAAAAAATCTTTCATGGTTTAGGTATTTCCAATTGCGTTCTGTGTTATCCAGCTTGGATGATAAGCGGCTGTTGGATATAGATAATGTATCCTTTCTGAATGATTGGGTAGGAGGTACACATTCCAGAATAAAAATTTCAAATATATATAAGTTATTACTTAAAGCACGGTTTAGTGACATACACTCTCCAGGACAAAAAGCGTGGGAGGTGGACTGTCCGAATGTACAAATAGAAGGGTGGGATAATATTTTTGGGAATCTATCTTCACTATCCCAGAACTTTAACCATGTCCTGATACAATTTTATATCTGCCACAGATTATATATTACTCCATTGTGGATGAACAAATGTGGGTTAAGAGACACGTCCAACTGTCCCAAATGTGACACTGTAGGAGCAGACTTTCTTCATATGATATGGACCTGTCCAGAACTTATAAACTACTGGAACGGTATCAATAACTATATTATGTGTAAACTAAAAATTCGAATTCCTTTTGAACCACAAGTATTTATTCTCAATGATCTCTCCAAATTAAAAAATCATAAGTATCAAAAGATTCTTTTGAGTAGAGTATTGATGTTGGCTAGAGTTTTGATCAGCCGCACCTGGTTTGCCCGATCTACTCCAAACAAAAACACATGGATAAATTTAATTGATAAGGTAATGAACTACGAAAAAAATTTATACAGACGGAGGGAAAATGAATATCAATGGACCAGGATATGGGGTGGTTGGAGGTCTGGTTAGCTGAGATCAAGTTGTTTTATATATAAGGGTCCTACTTTGACGCACCACAAACTGGGAGGGAGGGAGGGGAGGGTTTTCTAAATATTTTGAAAAGATGAGTGGAATATACGCACATATAATCACTTGGGTTACTAAGAATTGAGAGACTGTAATAAATTTTTTATTGTAAATGTTTTGTAGTTTTCCCAATAAAATTAAAAAAAAAAAAAAAAAAAAAAAAAAAAAATATTTTGATTTATATTTACCACTGTCATGAAGTACAATATGTGACGAGAAAACTATCTCAGAATAGCTTGGATAAGTAAAAGCGTTTTGAAGTTTTCACCACATAAAGTGACACATGTCAGATTTGCAGAAAAAAATTGCCTGGTCCTTAATGTGAAAAATGGTAAGGTCTAGTGTTGATCGAGCTCAAAGTGCTCGGGTGTTCGGGTCGAACACCTCGGGATGCTCAGGTGCTTTACCGAGCACCCGTGCACAATGGAAGTCAATGTGAAAACCCGATCATTAAACCAAGTATCCCCTGCTCTGAAGAGGGGAGGGTGTCTGGTTCATAAGAAAAGGTCAGAAATTGATGGAAACACCACCGAAATGGTTCTGGAAAAGCATGGGGAGGATGTCTGGATGCATCTTGGACTCCCAGGTCGCTGCTGGATACGATGTTGTCCGAGTAGTACGCCACTTTTACAGACTGACAATAATATGCACAAAACTGAAGATAAAATCGATTTTACAGGAAACATTGTTGAGCTGACCATCTAAAATATTAGGGGTAAGGGTCTGCTGCAGAGCTGACTCTCTAAAACATTAGGGGCGAATGCCTGCTGCTTAATCTGAGCATCGAAAAAATGATGGACGAGTGCCTGCTGCTAAGCTGACCATTTAAAAAAATAATGGGTGAGTGCCTGCCGCTTAGCTAACCATTGAAAAAATTATGGGGAAGGGCCTGCTGTTGAGCTAACCCCTCAAAAACATTATATGCGAGAGCCTGCAGGTGAGCTTACCCTCTAAAAGATTGTAGGTGAGGGCCTGCTGGTGAGATGACCCTGTAAAACATTATGGTTGAGGGCCTGCTGGTGAGCTGACCCTCTAAAACATTATATGCGAGGGCCTGCAAGTGAGCTGACCCGCTAAAATATTGTAGATGAGGGCCTGCTGGTGAGCTGACCCTGTAAAACATTATGGTTGAGGGCCTGTAGGTGAGCTAACCCTCTAAAACATTATATGCGAGGGACTGCAGGTGAGCTGACCCTCTAAAAGATTGTAGGTGAGGGCCTGCTGGTGAGCTGGACCTCTAAAAGATTGTAGGTGAGGGCCTGATAGTCAGAAGGCCCTCTAAAAGATTTTAGGTGAGGGCCTGCTGGTGAGCTGACCCTCTAAACATTACATGCGAGGGCCTGCAGGTGAGCTGGCCCTCTAAAAGATTGTAGGTGAGGGCCTTCTGGTGAGCTGACCCTGTAAAACATTATATGCGAGGGCCTGCAGGTGAGCTGACCCTCTACAACATTAGGAGCGAGGACAGACTAATAAGCATGTTTATATGATGGAAGAGGAGGAGGACGGGAAAAGGAAGATTGAACCATATACCCTTTTTTGTGGTGGGAGGGGTGCATGGGAATACAGTGTATTCAGTACATTATACAAAAAACATTTAAAGGGCCTTTATGTTCAGCCGCTTTTCTCTGTGGTGTAGAGAAGTCATGGTCAATCCAGACCTTGTCCATTTTTATAAGAGTCAACCTGTCAGTATTTTCAGTTGACAGGCAGATGCATTTATCAGTTATTATGCCCCCAGCAGCACTAAATACCCACTGTGACAAAACGCTGGTGGCAAGGCAGGCCAGCACTCCAAGGCGTAGAGCGCCAGAGGGATCATTGAGGATGCTGACACAGTCTGCTATGTACTCCTTCACCATTTTCCAAAATGTATCCCTCCTTGTGACACTAGGCCACGCATCAGGGTGAGGGTGCTGGCGGGGTATCATGAAACTGTCCCAGGCCTTGGAGAGTGTTGCCTTGCCTCTGTTGGCACTGCTGTGTGTTGCCCTTGTCTCCCCTCCTTGGTTGCCCAAGTAACTACGTACTCTGCCGTCAGCGTTATCAGCTGGAAATTTTTGGAGCAATTTTTCCACCAGGACCTTCTGGTATTGCATCATTTTGCTTGTCCTCTCCACCACAGAAATGAGAGATGAGAAGTTCTCTTTGTAGCGGGGGTCGAGAAGGGTGAACAACCAGTAATAGGTATTGTCCAAAATGTGTAAAACGAGTGGATAACGGGAAAGGCAGCCTAACATAAAGTCAGCCATGTGTGCCAGAGTCCCAACAGGCAAGACTTCGCTGTCGTCATCAGGAGGATGACTCTCAATCTCCTCATCCTCTTCCTCCTCTTCTGCCCATCCACGCTAAAAAGATTATTGTACTACCCACTGTAGTGGAGGCAACCGTCTCCTGCTCCTCCTCCTCCTCCTCATCATCCAATTTGCACTGAGAAGTCAAACTGAGGGTGGTCTGGCTATCACCCTGTGTAATGTCTTCTCCCATTTCCACCTCTTCCACATGCAAAGCGTCCGCCTTAATTGTGAGTAGACACAGAAGTGGTATGGTGACGCTGATAATAGCGTTATCACCGCTCACCATCTGTGTTGATTCCTCAAAGTTTATTAAAACCTCACAGAGGTCAGACATCCATGCCCACTCCACGCTTGTAAAGAGCGGAAGCTGACTGGAAAGGCGATTACCATGTTACCCTCTGCTGCTCACGAAGCCTGGCCAACATGTGGAACGTGGAGTTCCAGCGCGTGCTCACGTCGTGCAACAGTCGCTGGGCTGGCAATTGTAAGTGCTGCTGCAGCGTTGCCAGACCGGCGGAAGCTGTCGATGACTTGCGGAAATGGGCACACACGCGGCGCACCTTCACCAGTAGCTCAGGCAAATTGGGATAATTTTTCACAAACAGCTGAACCACAAAGTTGAAGATGTGGGCTAGGCATGGGATATGTGTGAGCTTGCCGAACTCCAAAGCCGCCACTAAGTTACGGCTATTATCAGACACAACCATGCCTGGTTCTAGGTTGAGTGGCGAGAGCCACAGCTCAGTCTGGTCTCTTTTACCCTGCCACAACTCTGCGGCAGTGTGCTGTTTGTCACCTAAGCAGATCAGCTTCAGCACTGCTTCCAGCTACCGACTTATGGCTAATAGTGTTGAGCGGCATGTCCCATATTCGAATTCGCGAAATTTCGCGAATATTAGAAAGAATATTCGTAAAATATTCGCGAATATTCGAATTCGTTATTATTTCGCATATGCGATAATTAGAATTTTCGCATCGCATAATACATATGCTATGCAAAATTCGCATGTGCGCTAATTAAATCGCCTTACGAAGATTCGCAACTCAATTCAATCACTAATGTATGAATGCAAAGCCCTTTGCCTCTGTTCTGGGACAAGTTTAGATATTCGCATGTGCGCTAATAAAATCGCCTTACGAAGATTCGCACCTCAATCACTTTCTAGGCAATGTGAGTAAGATCTGAGCTTTTGGACTTTTGGGAATCAATCGAGATACAGTGGGGGGTGATGACAGTAGTTGACAGAGTACAGATCAATGTAATCTGTAAGGTGGAAACTAAAATAAAAAATACAAATATTCGTAAATCGAATTTTACGAAGTTCGAAATATTCGCGAATATGGTGCTATACCATATGAATGCACAGGCCTTTGCCTCTCTGTTCTGGGGACAAGTGTAGATATTCGCATGTGCGTTAATAAAATCGCCTTACGAAGATTCGCAACTCAATTCAATCACTAATGTATGAATGCAAAGCCCTTTGCCTCTGTTCTGGGACAAGTGTAGATATTCGCATGTGCGCTAATAAAATCGCCTTACGAAGATTCGCACCTCAATCACTTTCTAGGCAATGTGAGACATTTGGGAATCAATCGAGATACAGTGGGGGGTGATGACAGTAGTTGACAGAGTACAGATCAATGTAATCTGTAAGGTGGAAAGTAAAATAAAAAATACGAATATTCGTAAATCGAATTTTACGAAGTTCTAAGTATTCGCGAATATGGTGCTATACTATATGAATGCACAGGCCTTTGCCTTCTCTGTTCTGGGGACAAGTGTAGATATTCGCATGTGCGCTAATAAAATCGCCTTACGAAGATTCGCAACTCAATTCAATCACTAATGTATGAATGCAAAGCCCTTTGCCTCTGTTCTGGGACAAGTGCCGATATTCGCCTGTGCGCTAATAAAATCGCCTTACGAAGATTCGCAACTCAATTCACTAATGTATGAATGCAAAGCCCTTTGCCTCTGTTCTGGGACAAGTGCCGATATTCGCATGTGCGCTAATAAAATCGCCTTACGAAGATTCGCGCCTCAATCACTTTCTAGGCAATGTGAGTAAGATCTGAGCTTTTGGACCTTTGGGAAACAATCAATTATATGTGTACTGTAATTTTGTGAAAAAAACAAACAAAAAACGAATATTCGTTTTTACGAATATATAGCACTATATTCGAAATATTCGCGAAATCGCAAAGTTGCGATATTCGCGAAAAAAATTCGCTTTTCGAATATTCGCGCTCAACACTAATGGCTAATTGATGCTGCAAGAGGATAATTCTGAGGTGGAAGTAGAGGAGGAGGCAGAGGTGAAGTGGGGGTTGGAGCCACTAACATAGGTGGTGGTGGAAACCCTGATGGAAGTAGGGCCCGCAATCCTTGGCATCAGTAGCACCTGTGCCATCCCAGGGTATAACTCGCTCCCGGCCTCAAGAATGTTCACCCAGTGTGCCGTCAGGGAAATGTAGCGTCCCTGGCCGAAAGCGCTTGTCTATTTGTCAGTGGTTAAGTGGACCTTACCAGTAACTGCGTTGGTCAGGGCACGGGTGATGTTACGGGACACATGCTGGTGTAAGTCAGGCATGGCACACCATGAAAAATAGTGGCAGCTGGGGACTGCGTAACGAGGGTCGGCCACCAACATCAGGCTGCGGAAGGCCTCCGTGTCCACAAGCCTAAATGGCAACATTTCCAGGGCCAGTAATTGTAAAGTTGTGCGTTTAGTGCTATGGCCTGTGGGTGGCTGGGTATTTGGTGCTTGCGAAGGTCCAGGTGCAGGGCTGGAGGCATCTGGGCCTGCGCCTTCGACAGGGCATTGGCCAGCACGTAACACAAGGGAAGAGAAGGCAGTGGTGTGACCGACAGACACTGATTGTGGACCCAGGCATTCAACCCACCTATTACAGTACTTTGATGCCATGTGGCGGATCATGCTGGTGGTGGTGAGGTTACTAGTGTTCACTTCCCTGCTCATTTTTGTATGGCACAGGTTGCAAATTACAATTCTTTTGTCGTCCGCACTTTCCTCAAAAAAGGGCCAGACAGCGGAACACTTACGCCTTGGCAAGGGAGATTTCCGCAAGGGTGTGCTCCGGGGAACAGTTGCGGGCCTGTTTGATGTGGCCCGCCTTCTCCCTTTTGCCACCCCACTGCCTTTTCCAGCCTTTTGTGGTGCTGTGGATCCCTCCCACTCTGTAATTCTGTCCTCGCTCGGCTTGCTACCTTCCCAGGTTGGGTCAGTGACTTCATCGTCCACCACCTCCTCTTCCACTTCCTCACTCTGCTCATCCTTCTGACTTGTTGACCTAACAACAACCTCAGTTATTGAAAACTGTGTCTCATCCTCATCAGCCTCGTGAAACACTAATTGCCGTTCCCCACCGTCATCTTCTTGTGACTGTGAATGCTCAAGAGTTTGGGAATCAGGGCAAAAGATCTCATGTTCCTCTTCAAGCGGGCTTGTCGAGAGGCCCAGATGAAGGAATGGCGCTGAAAATAGCTCCTCGGAATATCCGAGTGTGGGATCACTTGTTTGGCAAGACTCTCCATGGTGGGAGGAAGGAGGATCAGGGTGAGGATTGTGTTGACCAGACTCCTGGCTACTGAGACTGGACTTGGTGGAAGACAGGGTGGTGCTTAACCGACTGGAAGCATTATCTGCTACAATCCAACCGACCACCTAGTCGCACTGTTCTGACTTTGAGAGCATTATCCTGCGTCGCCCTGCAAACTGGGACATGAAGCTAGGTATCGTGGATGATTGTTTTTCTTGTGCTCTAGCAGCGGGCACAGTTTCAACGCGCCCAGGGCCACGACCTCTGCGTGCACCATCAGCATCACGGCCACTTCCCTATCCCTTACTGCTCGCCTACTTTATATTAAATGTTATATATGCTTGAAAGTATGTCACACGTACAGTAATGTAGGATTTGTAAGTGTATGCGCAAAAAAATAAAAAAGGTATTTGGGATGTGGAAACGTCACACAGGAGATATACCGCAGATAATGTTGCTGATCTGAGCAGCGGCTAATATAAAATTACAGGGAATGTCACAGGTATTTTGGAGGTGCACACGTTACACAGGAGATGTAGCGCAGCTAATGTCACTGTCCGCAGCGGACACCATCTACGGAAAAAGTACACTGGATGTCACAGATATTTTTGGGATGCGCACACGTTACTCAGGAGATGTAGCGCAGATAATGACGCTGTCTGCAGCAGCGTAACTATTGCAGGCTATTTAGCGCAGGATGCGCTAAAAATAGATATTGCTACCACACACAACAGTCCTTAAGAGGACTTTTGGGTCTGTAAAGCTTTAGCAAGTTATCGCAGGTTGCGCTAAAAATATATATTGCTGCTGCTACACACAACAATAGTCCATAAAAGGACTTTTGGGTCTCTGACAAGTTTTTCTACAGAAAAAAATGAAAATTTCACTCCCTACACTATCTTTCCCTTCTTCAGCACAGTTCTCCCTGACACCCGATGACGCGATCCGGCCAGCCAATCACTGTAATGACAGTAACCAACATGGCTACGGCATTACAGTGAATGGCAGTACTTACCTGCACGTTTATTGGCTGCGTAGCAGGCAGCAAACGTGCGGGGAGGAGACTCGAGCATTGCTCTCGAGCACATGCGGTATTCGGCCAAATATCGCCATGTGACGAGCTTTGAGATGCTCGAGCCGAACTGGTGTTCGGCCGAGCATGTTCGATCAACACTAGTAAGGTCCTTAAGGGGTTAATTGAAGAGCAAAAACAAACAAAAACATTTATCTATCTATTCTATTTATCTATTCTATCTATCTATCTATCTATCTATCTATCTATCTATCATCTATCTATCCATCTATCTGTCATCTATCTGATATATATCTAGCCAAAAAACAAACAATGGAGCTTACCTTGCAAAAGAATAATAAAATGCAGATTGTCACTTTAATAAAATGAAAGGGTTTGTCCGACATTTTGATATTGATGACCAATCCTCAAAATAGTTCGTCAATATCAGAAAGGCGGGGGTCTGACACCATGCACCTCCGCTGGCCAGCTGTTTCAGGAGTCCGCAGCCCTCTGAGCGCCGTAGCCTCCTCGCAGCTTACCATGCACAGCACCTCCATTGGATAGCGGCTGCACGAGATATTGCTACTGCACCCCATTCACTTGAACCAGATATAGACTGAGCTGCACCTGCAGCCATGTGACTGATGATATTGATATCACTAGCCGCAGTGCTCAACTCTTCATACAGCTGATCAGTGGGGGTGCCGCGAGTCAGACCCCTGCCAATCTCATATCGATTACCTATTTTGAGGATAACCTATCAAAATGTCGGACAACCCTTTTAAGACTTGTAGTTCTTGTATCTGGAATCCTACTAAGGTTTATTGGTGTCACACTTATTTCAGGGACATTGACATGTGGCCAGTGTTATTACTGTATGGGCAACCTTGGCTATCAGCTTATTATTATTATTATTATTATTATTATTATTGAGGTTTTATGGGACAAGGTATACCAATTATATATAGCAACTAAATAAATTCATGAAGAAAACCCAACCCCCACCATCACTTATACAGACTGGGATTACCAGAGAACTAGACACATTATTTATTTATGTATGTATGTATTTATTTATTTATATTTTAATTTTCACATCTAAGAAAAATAAAAAATAAAAATGATTTAAAATAAGAAAAAAAAAGGAAACCCTTCTCAAAACCCTCCCTTTGGCTCACAGGCGAGGGTCCCAGATGATGTCCATATTGGAGTTATCATAATGGGACAACCTCTAACTAATCCAGAACTAATCCAGATTTACTAACG
Source organism: Bufo gargarizans (assembly GCF_014858855.1). Taxonomy (NCBI): domain Eukaryota; kingdom Metazoa; phylum Chordata; class Amphibia; order Anura; family Bufonidae; genus Bufo; species Bufo gargarizans. The sequence continues at coordinate 102,112,525 of NC_058089.1, read as the reverse complement.
TTTATGATATTAAGACAATGTACATTTGGAACAGGCATCAAATTTATCACAGTGGGTCGTGCCAGATGATAAACCTGCTGGATCTTCCTAGACATGTTGGGCACTTTTGTCTAATTTCACACCACCTATAGGGCCGCTTACTTTGAGACAAAATTTTGACCCAAGGTTTAGCAGATGTTGTCACATTTAAGCCATGCCCATTCCTACCAAGCCACTCTCTAGTCCATTTGTGTCACGCCCACTTTTACGGGAATTATCTATTGATGGGCTATCCAGCATAAATTATAGCTGAAGTCTATGCCAGCTCCTAGCTGGCGTAGGTCGGGGCTTCTGCCGCATAAAGTGACAGAGATGCACCTAATTTATTAAGTTGCATCAGCCTCTTAATACCGTAAATTAGTCACATGTCACTTTGGCACACAGGGATCAAGAGTGCCAGCCTGGATAAACCTCGCCCACAGATTTTTTTTAACTTATTTTCTTATTTCTTCTTTAAAAAATTAGCAAAAAAATAATAATAAAAAAAAAAAAATTAAATGGAAACTATTTGTTGTGGATTTGCTGCTGAAGTTTTCCTTGCAAATTTTTGCTGTGGAAATTTTCCACTGTGCAGATGTCACTAGTAAGGTCTAATAATCACGGCCGGATCTGTAATACTATGGGCCCAATCTTTGTGTGTAGAGGTTTTTGGGGCACGTTTTTTGTAGGCACCACTTAGTAGCACATTCAATGCCATAATGTGCACTTGTAGGCACTTCACAAATTTTCACAATAGTTCCTGAAGGTCCATACTTTGGGTATTCTATTCATGAGTCCTTCCCTGTTGGGGTGGCAGTGTATGAATTAGTGGAAAGACAAAAAAGTGATAAAGTAATAATAATAAGAATAAACTATATCCTTATCATCATTATCTATGACTACATTATCTACAGGGCCTAAAGAAATAGACCTTTACATCTTAATTGCAATGCAAGTCATCCCATCAATTAGCACGAGATGGAAATTACATTCTGATCACTGCTTCTAAGTCAAGTTCTTCAGCCCCACAAACATCCTGCTCCAGGTTGTCACCGAGACAGATCATTGGAACTCTTCTGTCTCCATCCACCATATATCTAAGCTACGAGTTTGCATAAATGTTCTGATGAAAGTGTTCATTTGATCAACAGTATGAATAAATCTGATTTATCCTCTTGGTAAGTGTTTCATCTCAATTTGTGCTTTTAATAAATGTGCAGTCAAGGACCGGAACAGCCGGTCTAAATCACTTTCAGGCAAGTTACCCTGGCAGGGAGAATACAGTGGAGAGTGCATCTTTCTAAGGTATCATTGCAAAAAAGGAAACACCATACAAATATAGATATAAAGTAACATAGGGACCTCAAATCAATATTTACCCAAAGGTTGACCAAAATCAAGTCACGTGAAGGCCAGCAGGCCAAACTTTGGTGATGTAATAGTGTCCAATGTTTGTCTGAGAATGGGTAGATTGGCCTGGCTGGAAACAAGGATGGGGCCTGTTGAATTTGTTATGTTCTATCATTCCAATGGGTCATGGCGCTCTGAATCTTAGTAACAAACTGGATAGTCACCTCTACAGCTATCATATGGTCTGGGATATACTTTAAAGTGCTAATGGAAATGTCAAGGAAGCACTGGAGAGAATTGGGAGGTAAGGAGATCTAGGTGGTGGTGGAGGCCACTGGGCAATTGCCCCCTTCTGCCCTCTCTATCATCTGGCCCTGCCCATCAGTATATAACAGCCACAACCAATGTACAGTATGTTTACATCTGGCCTATAACATCCCATGTTGGTCTATCTATCGGCTTGATCTGTGCACTGTAAGGGCCCTTGCACACGACCTTATGCCCACTGAGACATGCGGTCCGTGAGCGGGCCATATGTCCCGGAGCGGAATTGATCATGTGCAGGGGAGCAGACAGCATCATAGGTTACTGTGATACTGTGCACGTCGGGTCGCCCGTATTGTCCCGCACCCATATGATCTTATGAGCGCAGGACAATAGCACCTCGGGCGGCCCGACGTCCACAGCATCATTGTAATCTATAATGCTGTGTGCTCCCCTGCACACGATCAATGCCACTCTCGGAGGGCATACGGTCGTGTGCAAGGAGCCTAATAGGTATGTTCAGCTTCCCGACAATTTTTTTTTAATTTTCCAAATATATCTCAATTGGAAAATGAAGCACCTTTGCAACAGATAAAATGATAAATGCCCTAACATATTATGTTTACAGCCCCTATGAAGACATTGCGCCTCCACAGTAACAAATAAAGTAATAGCTGCGGTCTCCTCCGCGAGCAGGCGATTGCCGGGAGGGAACGCTTCCCTCTCGAAAATTGTCTGCCACATCGGGCTATGTAATACAGCCTTAGGCCTCCTGCAGACGAACGTGTGCTTTCCGTTGCCGTATTGCGGACCGCATTTGCAGATCCGCAATACACCCATTCACTTCAATGGTTCCGCAAATCCAGAGATGTGGAATGGAAGCACGGAACGGAACCCTACGGGAGCACTACGGGGTGCTTCCGTGGGGTTTCGTCCAGTACTTCCGTTCCGCAAAAAGATAGAACATGTCCTATTTTTTAGCGAAACGGCCGGATCGCGGACCCATTAAAGTGAATGGTTCCGCGATCCGATGTGGCTGCCCCACGGACAGTGTTCGTGCATTGTAGCCCGCAATTTGCAGGCCGCAGCACGACCACGAGGCGCACATGTTCGTGTGCAGGAGGCCTTAATCCTTTAGTCAGATTTCTTTCCATTTGTCCTCTACTTACTGTCATATACATTCAATAGTATAGCAAGATGTAGAGAACAGATTATGACTGAAGAACCAGACTACACAGAGTTTGTTTGTTGTCTGTTACCATGGAGACATACTGTATAACCTGCATAGTAGTTGTAGAAACAAAATAGTAGGACATTTGTTCAGACCTATTGCAAAGCGCCACCCCAGTATCCTTTTACAATAACCTTTACGCCTGTCCAAACAAGGTCAACCATAGCCCACTATCTATTCAACTTGATTTCTTCAGATCATCTGGCATATATGTCATAAGCTCTGCCCAACTTTGGTCCAAGATCTTGTCCATCATATTTTATTAAGAAGTAACAATTACATTCAGGGTCTGGTTCTACCCAAAGGTTCCTCTGCCACATAAGATGAACTTAACATTATAAATGACATGTTAGATTTTGCACTGGGGCCCAGGAGCTTCCAGATCTGCCTCCGTGATTTGTCCAAACTTTCTCACGACTTCTGAGACTATAAATGGTCATATGGTCAAAAAATGACTCCCTTTTCTAATTCATCAATAGGTTTCTTATAATAGTCACACTCCCTTATCTAAATACACCACAACCAATGAGAAAATAAGACAAACTCTAGAGTTTTTCGTTGTAACTGTTCTAAAGGGAGTCTTTCGACTGAGCTCATTTGGCTGCTGCTGAGCAACATAGAACGTAGCCTGCAGGTAAAATCAGTGAATCTAGACTACTTATTATAACAGAAGTGTCTACTCAGCTCCTTAATCTATTGTGCACTCATTACACACTAAAATGTGATTTTCAAAAAGTCTTAAATGTTTTACTAGATTTCTATCTAAACACCTGTTTAAGGGCTTTATTGGAAAAATATTTTGGCTACATAAAAGGGAGTCTGGCTTTGTTCACATTGCACTAGTTGTCCTGCTAGGCGGTTGTGTGGAAGCCTGGCTGTGAGCTGGATTACATCACCCTCAGACCTTGTTCACACCATAGGTAGCGTAGTGGTAGGACCCCTTGCCATGCTGAGAACCGTGACGTGGTGCTTGGGGCTCCGATATCTTCCTGACAGGAATATATTGGCAAAAGTCTCAGCTTTTAATATCTGCATTTATGACTAGCCAGTATAGTCAGTGGCATATCCGTGTGGTGCATTTTTTCTGTGATTTATGATTATATTTTCATCCGCACAATGCTCCGTTTTGTGTAGGATGCCTTTGTGGTGCATGTGGACCGCGCCGACATCCTCCACCGTATGCAAAAAATATTTTTTGCTGGGGATAGTCGTTTGCTGCGGTCCACATGCGGTGGGGCTGCTCCCCCAATGAAAAACACGCTACAGTGTTAGGGGTTGAGCAGCTCCCCCAGATTTGCCACTATATTTTTGTGTTTTTGTCTTACATAAAAGGGAGACCAAAGACTGGACCAAAGAAAATTCAGCCTTAGGGACCAGATGAGGTTTCCATGGCACTTCAGACCAACGACCACACGCTACCAGGAGGGGGCCATGGTCATAAGACTCTACTGACCCATTATGGATTCTCCATGTGTGAAGATATGGAATCATTTTACATTATATATGACATCGAGGCCAAGAAGCCCAAATTTAGCACAAATTTGGAGACCAGTTCCTTTCCAGGGCTAGAGCTAAACCTTTTACTACTTGGGTCCTCCTGTTCAAACTTATACACCCTAGACACTGTAGATTCTTGGTACTTGCTGATCTACGGTGTATCTTGTATCTCCTGGACCCAAATGTAACATCTGTACCATGTACTTTGGATGCCCTTAGGAAGCAGAACCTTGGTGCGATTGCTACCTCTGCACCCTTATAGTTAACCCTGGCTTCTGATTATGGCCATATCCTAACTTTCTGTTTTGGGGGCTTCATTCCTAATGAGTCAACAGTGAATAATATGGAGTTAGGGGGGAGCAGAGAAGATGTGAATCCGCCCTAGATGGTGTATTTAAAAGCCATGCAATGGTGGCATGTTCTGAGATGCCTTAATCCTTGCTGGCAGCCTCACAAGTACAGTTATACTAAGTGAGATGTTATACTGTTTAATTATATGTTTTGCCTTTACATGCCACCCACATTTATTATACACTCCAGTATGCAGGCACATATGGATGACGGTCATTAATAATTCCACAGTACAGTAAGCCTCTGCTCCCTCCAGTATAAACACATTTAAGGAAACAAGCCCTTCATTTCTGGAACTTCCATTTCCCTCTCGACTCCCGTCCTCTGACCAGAAGTGTATTGCCGGCTTTCCCTTATCTGTCACTCATCCACTGATGAAGTTTGATTTTTCTCCCAATAGAAATTCTACACAGAAGGCTGTAACTGGAAAAGAATTCCTTACTAGAAGTGTCCCTTAACCCATTGTGTCCAGGTTTACTTACTAGAAGTGTATCTTAACCCTCTGTAGCCAGGCTTACTTAATAGACGAGTACCTTAACCCTTTGTGTCCAGAGTTACTTACAAGAAGAGTATCTTAACCCTTTGTGTCCAGGTTTACTTACTAGAAGTGTCCCTTAACCCATTGTGTCCAGGTTTACTTACTAGAAGTGTATCTTAACCCTCTGTAGCCAGGCTTACTTAATAGACGAGTACCTTAACCCTTTGTGTCCAGAGTTACTTACAAGAAGAGTATCTTAACCCTTTGTGTCCAGGTTTACTTACTAGAAGTGTCCCTTAACCCATTGTGTCCAGGTTTACTTACTAGAAGTGTATCTTAACCCTCTGTAGCCAGGCTTACTTAATAGACAAGTACCTTAACCCTTTGTGTCCAGAGTTACTTACAAGAAGAGTATCTTAACCCTCTGGGATCAGGCTTATTTACTAGAAGTGTCCATTAATGCTTTGTGTCCAGGCTTGCTTACTAGAACTGTCCCTCAACCCTTTGTTGACCAGACCTAATTACCAGAATTGTCCCTTAACCCTTTGTCTCCATGTTTGCTAACTAGAAGTTCCCCTTAACCCTTTATTTCCAGGTTTACTAACTAGAAATGTCCCCTAACCCTCTGGGGCAAGGATTATTTACTAGAAGTGTCCCTTAACCCTTTGTTGGCCAGTCTTACCTACTAGAAGTGTCCCTTAACCCTCTGTAGCAAGGCTTATTTACTAGAAGTGTCCCTTAACCCTTTCTTGGCCAGGCTTACTTACTAGAAATGTTCCTTAACCCTCTGTGGCAAGGATTATTTACTAGAAGTGTCCCTTAACGCTTTGTTGGCCAGTCTTACCTACTAGAAGTGTCCCTTAACTCTCTGTGGGCAGCCATATTTACTAGAAGTGTCCCTTAACCCTTTGTTGGCCAGGCTTACTTACTAGAAATGTTCCTTAACCCTCTGTGGCAAGGATTATTTACTAGAAGTGTCCCTTAACCCTTTGTTGGCCAGTCTTACTTACTAGAAGTGTCCCTTAACTCTCTGTGGCCAGCCATATTTTCTAGAAGTGTCCCTTAACCCTTTGTTAGCCAGGCTTACTTTCTAGAAATGTTTATTAACCCTCTGTGGCAAGGCTTATTTACTAGAAGTGTCCCTTAACCCTTTGTTGGTCAGTCTTACCCACTAGAAGTGTCCCTTAACCCTCTGTGGCCAGGCTTATTTACTAGAAGTATCCCTTCACCATTTGTTGACCAGGCTTACTTACTAGAAATGTTCCTTAACCCTCTGTGGCAAGGATTATTTACTAGAAGTGTCCCTTAACCCTTTGTTGGCCAGGCTTATTTACTAGAAGTGTCCCTTAACCCTCTGTGGCCAGGCATATTTACTAGAAGTGTCCCTTAACCCTTTGTTGGCCAGGATTACTTACTAGACATATTCCTTAACCCTCTGTGGCCAGGTATATTTACTAGAAGTGTCCCTTAACCCTCTGTGGCCAGGATTAATTACTAGAAGTGTACCTTAACCCTCTGTGGTAAGGATTATTTACTAGAAGTGTCCCTTGACCCTTTGTTGCCAGGCCGACTTACTAGAAGTGTCCTTTAACCCTTTGTGGCCCGGCTTGTTTACTAGAAGTGTCCTTTAACCCTTTGTGGCCAGGCTTGCTTACTACTATTTCAGTCCTAGCTTAATAAAGAATACTTTGGACCTCTGACACTGGCTTACTTATCTGAAGTGTCTGTTAACCATTTGTAGACTGGCTTACATGCACAGCTTACTTAATACACAAATCCCTTAACCCTTCGTAGTTTGGTTTAGGCATCTCTTCTTCACCCTTCACGCTTTGTTTGCTTGCGAAAAGTGTCCCCTAAGCTCTTGCGGCCAGATCTACTTAACTGAGGAGTCGAACCTAAACCTCTCAGTCCTTCACTATATGTCTAAACGTGGCCATACACATTATAGGGAAGGCAGCCAAACCCAATGGTTTTGGTGGCATAAGTCTTCTAATATGTATTGGGGTCTTCTGACTCTCCCCTGATGGCAGATGGCAGACAAAGAAGGATCATGACTATCGGGCTTCAACATGTGCAATCCAAATTTCCCACCCCTGTTATTCAACCCCTGATCGTGGCATCTGACATTAACTTTGAGGCCTTTCAGGGGCTAATCTGCTGTAAAAAAAAAAAAAAAAACATACTCACCTCATCCATTTGCTTGCAGAGAGGCCGCCGTGGCCAACTTGATTGAAGAAACTGCATAAAATCTCATGCAGTGATGTGATGACATCATCATACTGGCCGGGAGTGGTGACATAGTTGATGATGTCACCGCGCCCGGCCAACGCGCTTACGTGGTGATGTCACATGTCATCGCACGGTTTCTTTAATCCAGATGGCCACAGCGGCCTCTCCGCAAGCAAATGGATGAGGTGAGTATGTTTTTTTTTTACAGCTGATTAGCCCCTAAAAGGCCTTAAAGTTAATGTCAGATGCCACAATCAGGGGTTGAATAACCCTTTCAAGGTGTCTTTTCAGACCCTATTTTTGTCTGATAGCATTACAACAATTTACAACCAGCAAAGTCAAAAATTAAACTCGATTATAATAATACCTGATAAGTCAATGGTACCTAAATCTTCAGGTCAGAACCAGCTACCAGCCAATGCACAATAGATCCAACATTTCATCAGTTTTTTGTGGATTATTGGTCATTTCCACGTCAGAACATAACCAACTATTACGGACAATTACTGTATATCGATGGCCACTTTAAACCCTGCGTGATTAGAAAATCCAAACACAATTTTTATCCCTTGTTTAACCCCTTCAGGATCAGGCCACTCTTCGTTTTTTTTTCTTTTCTCCTCCCTGTCTTCCAAGAGCCACAGCTTTTTTACTTTTCCCGTTCACACAGACATATGAGGGTTTGTTTTTTGTGGAATGAATTGCAATTTTTAATAGTACATTCTAATTTACCATATCTTGTCAGGAAAAAAAAAACTCTTTGTGAGGTGAAACAGAATAAAAAGCCAATTCTGCCATTGATTTGGGGTTTATTTTTTACAACATTCACTGTGCACTAAAAATGACATGGTCGATCACAGGACAGAGGGAAGCCACTCAGATGCTGCGTTCGCTATTGACCGTGGCTTCTGAAGAGTTAGGGTCCATTCACACCTCCGCAATTTTGTTCCGCATTTTGCGGAACAGAATTGCGGACCCATTAATTTTGTTCCCCCAAAAAATAGAACATGTCCTATTCTTGTCCGCAATTGCAGACAAGAATAGGCATTTTCTATTAAGTATCGGCGATGTGCGGTCCGCAAAATGCGGAACACACATTGCCGATGTCTGTGCTTTGCGCATCCGCGGATCCGTGGATCCGCAAAACACACACGGACGTGTGAATGGACCCTTAAATGGCTGGGATTAGAATCTTCCACGTATATAGAGTGGGCTCGTGAGCCTGCTCCAAACACTCCTTTCGCATGTACGATGTAACTGTATGTAGAATTTGGGGGGTACTGTATCTGCTTAGGGAGAGACCACCTTAATCAGTGTGAGGAGACTTATAGACCATACATGCTCCTCTGGAATTCTGGGAGGGAAGGGATGCAAATGAGCTCTTAACAAGCTTTGCCTCTAATGCCACCAGATGTAAGGCAGCTATCCTATAAGTCAATATCCAGCTCTTAAAATAAGCCTTGAGACATGACTTGGATATTAAATAAGCCAGCATCTCATCTGCAGACAGCTGTTTCGGGGTGATTGCCCCTCATCAGTGCAGAGCAGAGAGTACTGGCTTAACTGGGTAGGAGGCCTGTGTCCGAGCAAGGGGGGAACTAACTCTCCTTAGGGAGAGAGCACCTTAATCAGTGTGAGGAGACTTTTAGGCCATACATGCTCCTCTGGAATTCTGGGAAGAAGGGATGTAAATGAGCTCATATCAATCTCTGCCTCTGATGCCACCAGATGTAAGGCAGCTATCCTATAAGTCAATGTTCGACCCTTTAAGCAGGCCTTGAGACATGACTTGGATGCTGAGTATTAATCAATGACTGAGTATTAATTCACAATCAGTAACCTGCCACAACCTGTAGTTACTCATTTATATTAGTAATGTCATAGAGTAGAATTAAAGAATTATCAACCTCCAACAAATATAGGACATAAATACCCCCCAATAAGATATGTTTCCTCAATAATATCAGGATTCCCCGAATCTATCAATCTATCTATATATCTAACTATCTATCTATTATCTATTTATTATCTATCTATCTCCTATCTATCTTATGTCTGTCTATTATCTATCTATCTATTATCTATCTATCTATCTATCTATCTATCTATTATCTATCTATCTATCTATCTATCTATCTATCTGTCTGTCTCCTATCTATCTATCTATCTGTCTGTCTCCTATCTATCTATCTATCTACTTATCTTATTGTTTATCTATCTATTTCACTCTTAATATTTCTCCCTGTATAGAATGAAGCGTATGACATTACTACTACACCCATCATGTCCTGTAATGCTTCTATTCCGTCCCCTATAATATATTACAGATGTAGCACACTTCAGCTTGGATTATGTGCAGACAATGCCCTTTACTTGGTTCCCACAGAATGGCAGCTAAACCTCAGACTCTTCACCCACGGAGGGCCTCATGCACACGACCGTTGTTTTGGTTCGCATCCGAGCCGCAGTTTTTGCGGCTCGGATGCGGACCCATTCACTTCAATGCACTCCGTGTGCTGTCCGCTTCCGTTGCTCCATTCCGAGGCCACAAAAAAAAATATAACCTGTCCTATTCTTGTCCATTTTGCGGACAAGAATAGGCAGTTATATCAATGGCTGTCCGCAAATTGCGGAACGCAAAACACACAACGGTCGTGTGCATGAGGCCTAACTATGATGCCAAACAAAAAACGAGAGACAGTGCACGATTTGCTCCATCCGGATTCCCCTGATAGTTGGTGCGTTATGGACCCCCCCTCCATTTCCGGAGTTTCCCTCTTCGTGAAGCTTTGCTATCCTGCTCCAGATACAACACTCCGGCTGGATGTGGAGAGACATGAGCCGGTGCCCTTCTTATTTACGTCTCTTTCCAGCCTCAGAATGTAAAGTGAACACGTACCTTTTGAACTTCAGGCATGAACGATTTTCACATCACCGATGCGGAGGATTCCCGAGTGTACCTGGGCGAGCGGATATATCAAAAGAAACAAGAGCTCATGAATATTCACCATCTAATACAGAGATCTCACACTTACAGCAACTAAACACACTGATCGTATCTTGTCTTGTATTATAAAACATTTATACAACGCAGCGCACATGGAATAAATCCACGTTAACCGCTTCACTGCTGACCTGACGGATGCTACACAGGACCCCGGGAGGGACACCTTCCACAAGAAGCACCACAATGTCTTATCTAAATTGTCTGTCAAGTATCCTGCATAATCTCATAAACAAAGAAGAAGCAAAACATCATGCACACGACCGTTGTTTTATTCCGTGTCCGTTGTTCCATTTTTCGTGATTTTCTGCGGACCCATTGACTTTGAATGGGTCCGTTGAAAACTCGGCTAATGCACCGTTTGTCATCCGCGTCCGTGATCCGCGGTTCCAGTCCGTCAAAAAAATATAACCTGCTCTATTATTTTCGCGGAACATGGTTTGCGGCCCCATTAAAGTCAATGGAACCGCAAAAAAACGCGGAGGCACATCCGCGTCCGTTTTTGTCCTATCATTTGCATGGCAAACCTGACTTAGACTTTTTTTTTACTTTCCTTTATGTCTGGTGATCCTCCAAAAATAAAGGAAGACACACAGAAACAAAAACGGAAACGGATCAAGGAACAACAGAACCCCATTTTGCGGAACGGAACACAACAACGGTCGTGTGCATGAGGCCTAAAACAAACACATAATAGAGATACAGAACAATACTTATAATATTATCATAATATTATTAATACTAATATCTATTATAATGGTAGAAAGATAGATAGATAGTCATAAGATAGATAGACAGATAGATAGATAGATAGATAGATAGATAGATAGATAGATAGATAGAAAAAAGATAGATGATGGATAGATAGATAGATAGATACACAAATAGATATACAGATAGATAGTAGATAGATAAACATAATATAGATAAATAATGGATGGATAGATAGATAGATAGATAGATAGATAGATAGATAGATAGGAGATATATAAACGTAAGATAGATAGATAGATATGAGAGAGAGATAGATAGATATGAGATGAGAACACAACGGCCATAGCAGCACAATATATTACTGCCTGCCATAGACTGAGAGGAGCCTGATATACTATGGACTCCTCTACCCCCGCCCTGTATATGTCCCCATCCCACAACCCTACCCAATTATTTACCACTTGCTTTGGCAATGCTAAAATGTATTTAGTCCTGCCAATAAAGCTGATTTGATTTGATTTGATAGATAGATAGATAGATAGATAGATAGATAGATAGATATGAGATAGATAGATAGATATGAGATAGATGTTCAATGCATCAATATATCTACTAGGTTCCTGAGGTTGTGACTACATATACTACAGGGCCGATGTACAGTATACTCTCCCCTATATAATGAAGGCTTATGGAAACCTGCACCCGGTTGAGCTTTGATACTGTAAGGACCTACATAATGAACATTCGACAGGTCATTCTTCATCAGGAAGATGCCAGGAACGCTTCATCTTTCATGGTCAGGTTCTACATCATTCTCACAATTAGTGTTGAACAAGTCTCGCATGTTGGGAGTGCGCCTTCCTATGCTGCATTTTGATTAAGACCACAACACCTCCGGTTGATTAAACTAAAGCCATATGAATATGTTTATGGAGAAACGATAGGATGCAAATGATATCTGACTCTACCTTAAGGTGTCACGTCAAGATTTCCTCACTCCAGGTCCTAGCGCATGTTATTTTTGGAGCATACGTTCAGGGCTGCCTTAAATGCTACTGTTGGCCCAGTGCCCAGGATCTCTTAAAGTAGATGACATTTTTAGACATTCGGTGTCATTTTCCTCAATATGACCTCTACTTTCATGCCAGGGATGAATCCATCCTGTTATTAATGCATTCAGTTTCATGAGGGAGGAAAAAAAAGACGCTATTCAATTTTCACACCTGAATAGAGTCCAAAAAAAATCCTAGTTTGCTCCTGGTATCGTCAGGTTGACAAGAAGTTGCAGTTTGTCTATCATGTTACTAGACCTCAAGCCATCAAAGACCCCAGAAAACATCTACTCTACCCATTTCTACTGCTATAATCACAACAATATTTGGGAGATCCTGTCATGGAACCTGTCACTTCAACTAGACTTGAACAGACCTAATAATTTGGTTTCAAAGCTTACTATGTGGTTATATAGAAGGATTATGGTCTTACTCAACCAAGACTCTAGGACTAAGCTTTAAAATGAGCATTGCCTAAGCATTCCCATAGGGCCAACGCTCAGGTTGGCTTCATTCCTGTTCCTTATGGTCACCATTGCAGGACTTGCCCTCTATAAAAGCATAAAAACAGGTCAGCCCTTGGAGTGTATTTTTTTCTTGACATAGCAATAGTGAAGTAGGATGCATTCTTTTGTAAAGTTATCAAATGTTACCAACATAGACCTGCCCTGTAGGTGTCAAGAACTATCCTTTAGCATTTTTCAGGACCAAGCTTTAAATTGAGTCTTGGATGAGACCATACATTGAGTAGAAGAATCCTCTAATCTCATAGGGTTACCACCCAGGTTGGCCACATCTTTGTTCCTCATGGGCACCATTACAGGGCTTGCCCTCTATAAAAACCGCAAAAAGGTCACTATCTTAAAAAAAAAACCTGCACCACGGAGTGTATTTTTTCTTGAAGTAGCCATAGTGCAGTAGGATGCATTTTTCTGTACAGTGATCCAAAGTATACAAATATTGACCAGTCCTGTAGGTGTCTAGAGGACTCTCTTTTGACATTAGTCAAAAAGACCATAGGGATCTAGGACTAAGCTTCAAAATGAGTCTTGCCTGAGATCATACATAACGTAGAAGCCTCTAATCTCATAGGGCCACCACTCAGGTTGGCCTCATCCCTGTTCTTCATGGGCACCATTGCAGGGCTTGCTCTCTATAAAAACCTTTCATTAACCTTGCCAACCTTTGTGATAGGTTTACACCACCTATTGGTTGACTGTTTTGACCATATTTTGTCACAACTTGGTGCACATTGTTGCATATTAAGCGATTCCCAAAGCCACACGTCTTTCCACCCAAACAATTTTTTTTTTTTATAAAACACCAGTTTTTTTGTGTAAATTTAAGTCAGAATTCTGATGAATTTCACTTGGTAAATCTCTGCAACATCTCCTAACATACACCAGAAAGTTCTACCAACATATGTGTCAAAGGTGAAGCCCCCCCCCCCCCCTTCCCCTCCAACACACAGCTGGACCTTCAATACAAACTTCTAGCAGGAGTAATAAAGGAAAAGTCAAAAGAATAAATGCTCCAAAAATGTTATCACATTGGGGATGCAAGTAATTACTAAAACAGACCTGTCAGGATTGGGGACATGTCCTCTTTAAGGCTAGTTTTTGTTATGAGCTCCGACATGCTGTTCCGATAAAGAATAGCATGCCGGAGCTCTGTGGATCTTGCACTGCTGCACTCATAACATAGAAGCCTAAGTAGCATTAAGGGTCCATTCACACATCCGCAAAATGGGTCCGCATCCGTTCCACAATTTTGCGGAACAGGTGCGGACCCAATGTGCATTTGCGGATCCACATTTCCGTTCCGCAAAAAAATAGAACATGTCCTATTCTTGTCCAGACAAGAAAATGCATTTTCTATGAAAGTGACGGCGATGTGCGGTTCCGCAAAACGCGGAACGCACATTGCCGGTGTCCGTGTTTTGCGGATCTACAAAACACATATGGATGTGTGAATGGACCCTAAAGGGCAGCTGTCAGCAGATTTGTACCTATGACACTGGCTGACCTGTTACATGTGCACTTGGCAGCTGAAGGCATCTGTGTTGGTCCCATGGTCATATGTGCCGATAAATGATGTTGTAATATATGCAAATGAACCTCTAGGAGCAACGGGGGCGTTACCATTACTCCTAGAGGCTCTGCTCTCTCTGCAACTGCTCTGCTTCAATTGACAGGGCCAGGCATGACGAAGTTTTCCCTGCCTGGTTCTATCAATTAAAGTGGAGAGGGCGCAGCAGCTGCCTTTAAGGAAAAAATAGACAGAATTTAAAATAATTCTATAGCCAATAATTAGTAACAAAAATAGTAAATAAATTAAATTTATAATAAAGAATGGTTTATGACATAATGATAATAATCATAGACAGTAATCATTATTCTAAACACTGATTACGGTAGATATATTATTACTAGTGTTGAGCGAACCTTGTGAACTTCGATCAAAATTTCAGGGGAAACTCGATTGGCCACAAAGCTGAATTTCCTCGTGCTTCGTGATAACGAATCAATTTTCCCAAAAATGTTGGTAAAAAAAATTCATACCATACTCACACCTTGTGAAAAGTCTGACACCGCCATCTTGATTGAGGATCCTGCACGTAATCTCGTGTGCGGTGACATATGACGTCACCATGCCACCCAGCGTGATGACATCGTCACGCGCCACGCAAGATTTCGTGCTGGATCTTCAATCAAGATGGCGGTGTCGGACTTCTCACAATCCAATGGATAAGGTAAGTATATATTTTTTTTTTAACAGAATAACCCCTGACAGCCCTCAGATGCCGCGGTCAGCGGTGAACACGGTATCTGAGGGGTTCAATGATGGGGGAGTGGCACAATCGCCGTTCCCTGTCATTGCGCCCACTACTTACAAAGAAATGCACTTTGTGACCAAATAATCACAAAGCAAATTTCTTTGTAAAATTTGGCAAAGTAGCCAAATCGAATTTTTGAGAACCTCGCTGATCTCTAATTATTACTATAAGAAAATCACGTATAAACCTACACAACTGACTTTACAGCACAAAACATTCCTCCTACTCACATCTTATATCTACGTGTGACAGCTGCAACGACTGGACTGAGACTTCACATTTAGAGCCGGCACACGTGACTATTATATTAGATGAAGTGACCGGTAGCTTCAGTTGATTGTCAACCACAGAATGGAACAAGCTAAGTCCAAGGCTGACCACTGCATATCGACGAATCACAAACCATCAACGTTACTTACTCCCAAGGAAAACCGGAGAAACGCAAGATGCCATGGCGCATTTTTGTGTGCCACATGGGTCTAAAACTGATCAGAATGCGGAACAATTCGAAATGATATCACACATCTAGATGGTTCATTATCTCCTTATGCAAAAGGAAAGAGGTACTAAAGTGGTCTTCCTATGTGGGCATTTATGGCATATCCACAGGAAGAAGTGGTTCCTATGTCTGCACCTATCTTGAAAATGGGTGCTCCTCAACCTTCATATCATGGCTTGTGAGATAGGAGATGTGGCTTTGCATATATGGATCTTCCCATTAACTTATATGAGAGTTTCCAAAAAAGCTTAGTAAGCACGTAAAACTACTGTCAGAACCCCCACTGGAGTGAAAGAAGAGAGCTACGCATGCACGGTCACCTTCCCATCAACAGCAGCCATGAGGCAAGGTTCTGATCTTCCCTGTTCTCCAGAAAGGTGAGGGTCTCAGATGTGAATATCTATCAGACATTTATGTTGTATCCTGTGGATATGCCATCAAGGTTGACATGGGAATAACCCTTTGCAGGGGTTGGTTGATCTCAGACATTGATGGAATATTGGAAGGATATGCCAAATATGTACAGGTCCCACCTCTGGGACCTGCCCGTATCTGTAGTATGTTGAGCCAGTACCTTGGAGCTTCATGACCTGTCAACCTTAAGGCAGAGCATTCATTACCTAGACTGTACATATGTTGTAGTCAACAGTTGTTAGCAGAGCTGATTGGCCAGCTGTCTTGGGTGCTCCATACATCTGGATTGACATCTGTTCAGTGCATCAGACCCCTGTGGTCCCTCAACTGGAGACTGTGAAATTATTAATAAAATAAAGCTTCTCCTCTACATTTTCTAGAGGTTTCTTGAAATGTTCTCAGTGTAAAATGTGAGACTATGGTCATAGCTAACAAGTCAGTAATGAGATGGCTGCAAAGACAGATCACTGGCAGTCTCCTATACTATTGTGTACTGAGTAGTAAGTATAGTTGTTATTGAAAAAATATTTAGGATCACCTTGAATGAATCCTAGAAGCCCTTAGCATGGATGGTCAAGTTCATCTACATTGTCTCAACTGATCTGACGATGTCATAAAGCAAAAATACTACTTGTGCTTTCCATAATTATTTCTAAACTTAATAGACTAAGGTATAAGGTCTAATAGACTAAGGTAGACCAAGCACTCTCACTGATACTTATTCAAGGTGGTCTTAGTCAATAATGAACGTTCTTTACTCTCAACTTTTGGAATTGTAGGTCTATGACCTCCAAATAGTGTCCAGTGCCTGGGCAAACATTTATGAATCCAGCTTCCAACTATCATGCAATGACAGTTTTATAGAATAGTGGTGGCCAAACTCTTTCCTCCAGATCCTGAAACCAGAGATGATCTTAGAAACTGACACTGTTGGTAGATCTTGAGGCCAGATTCACCCACCACTGTTGTAGAGGAACCTACTGACTATATTAACATTAATATATTTTCCAGAGGTATTATAGAGACAACAACACTTTGAGACAACAGAGAACGTGTCCAATTTGAGCAGAAAGACAATGCTTGATGGCTAGTCACCAGTCCCACCAACTGGTTGAGACTTACCCTGCCACTTACACAACTAGATAAAAAATTCCTGAAGAAGACTAATAATCTTTTGGTGATTTAATGAGTAGTAAGGCCAACCAGACTTTGTTGGCACAGATCAGTTGCTACCACCTTAAAGGGTTTATCTGGTTTTGAAAGTCTTCTTTTCAGGACCTTAATCTATAAGTCAAACTAGAGAGTGGCTACAAAGAGTGCTCTCCCTCTGGAGGACCTAACATAGCCATACATTAGACCGGCCACTTAAATCAATGGGAAATGTGTAATGCTTCATTTCCCCTGTGGTGGCGCTGCAGGGAAATCAAATCTCAATGGTTGTCCCACCCGCCAATTGTGCATAGTAGACATTCCCATTGAAAGGGTTTTTCCAAGATGATGATACTGATGACCTATCCTCAGGATAGGTCATCAGTATCTGATCAGTGGAGGTCCGACACTTGAGAATCCCGCCGATCAGCTGTTTGAGGAGGTTGCGGCACTATTGTCAGCTTACCAAGCGCAGCACTGTCCACTGTCTTAAAAGGGACTGAACTGAGGATAGGTCATCAATATCATAATCCCAGAAACCCCCTTTTTGGGTTGTTCACTCCATGCAGCAACTATCTAATATGTTCTTGCCGTGGAGTCTTCCAGTAGAGATGCCTTCACTGTCCGCCTCACACTCAAGCTTCGTGATCTGAGATCTACTTGCATCAAACTCAATTGTAGCTAGATTCTGCAATGTGGTACAATACAGCAACTTCATTATATACTGAATCAGATTACAGGCCTTTAGGGGGAGAAAAGCAAATAGGTGGTGTGAAAGACTGAATAGAGACGATTACCTTACCCTCCTATCCAAACACGCTTACGCTCTCTGGAAGATGTTATTTCCTTGCAATGTTCCTCAAGAGATTCGCTATTCCCCAACTGAGGCTAGTCAGCATCAGGCATTTAATTAACAAGTCATCATATACCTCTCTGCTCATTTCATGGTGCGCTTTTACTGCCAGGGAGGCCTTCAAGGCAACCAGAACCGAAGGGTTAAACGTGAGAACATGAAGATATGTCCCTTCACTGAATGACATTGCTACCCCAAGACATGTTGTGTTCCTAGGAAAGCTCTGCTTCTGCTACTCATAGGGTATTTTGTAATCTCATAGAGATATACAAGCTTTGGGAATCTCAGAGAATCAGTTGGAGAATAAATCGAGATTTGTTCATTGCTGTCCAGGTTATAACACTAGGGGCCAATGTTCTTCAAATTCCACCCCTGCCCTCAAAATCAGATAGGATCAGCTAGGCTTTAATTTGTAAAAATGCCTGAAAACTTTGGGATTTGATTAAAACACGTGAATGTCACTGAAACCATAAAAACGCACACATTCTGATCATCTATGAATGAAGGGTGAGTTCACGGGAGGCAGAGTTCTGTCTAAAGGCTCATGCACCCAAACGTATTTTTGGTCCACATTTTTTGCTGGTCGGATGTGGACCTATTCACTTCAACGGGGCCTCAAAAGATGCGGGCAGCATCCACATGTCCGTTCCACAGCCCCGCAAAAATAGAGAACATGTCCTATTCTTATCCATTTTATGATAGGATAGGAAAGTTCTATAGAGAGCAGGACGTTCCATTCTGCAAAATGCGGAACACGCAATTTGTGGACCATAAAAAAAACGGAAACGGTCGTGTGCATGAGCCCTAATTCACCTGAAGGAGGTTTTTAGAAATTCACCTGCTGTCCAAAACAACCCCATTCTAATGATTTTCTGTTGTAGAAATTTCCACAATTTACCCTTATCGTTCTACTTTTAGGCTGGGGATTCTCATGCAGAAATCCACATCTAGTAGAAGGTGGCATTCATTTGCAAAAATGCTTGAATTTTTTTTTTTTTTTTTATCTAAGACATAGGAGGCAATGGAAAGTTTTAACATAATCTTTCACTCGTGGGGGGAAAAAATTGCCACCGGCCTCGTCTCACTGTGGGGAACAAATTAGGAAACATTTTAGAGATGACTTATGTGGAATATAAATGATTACTTTTATGTTTTATGCTATTTAATATATATAACTATATTGCCAGTTTCATTGTTTGTATTTATTTATATTTAGTTATTTTTATTTATTTTCTTTCCCTCGCCTCCATCTGTACCTGGGACAGAATCAGGGTACTTTCACACTGGCGTTTTTGTTTTCCGGCACTGAGTTCTGTTACAGGGGCTCAATACCGGGAAAAAAACGGATCAGTTTTATCCTAATGCATTCTAAATGGAGAGCAGTCCGTTCAGGATGCATCAGTTCAGTCTCTCTTACGTTTTTTGGACGGAGAAAATACCGCAGCATGCTGCAGTTTTTTCTCCGGCCAAAAATACTGAACAATTGCCGGAATAATTTACATTGGAGAGTATTAGTGCCAGCATTAAGTGTTCCGGCAAAGCGGATCCGGCTTTCCGGTCTGCGCATGCGCCGACCTTTAAAAATGCAAAATAAATTAATACCGGATCCGTTTTTCGGGATGACACCGGAGAGACGGATCCGGTATTTAATGCATTTGTCAGACAGATCCGTCTGACAAATGCCATCAGTTTGCGTCCGGATTGCGACGGAACTGCCTGCCGGAATCCTCTGCCGCCAGTGTGAAAGTAGCCTCACCTGTTCAAACTTCTGTAATATTGTAATGTCCAAAAACCAGTTTTCATGTAAGTATTTGTCTATACAATACCACAATGCTACGCCAAGTAAATAAAACATATCCCCATATGCTTTAGGCCAGGGGTGCACAACCTGCGGCCAGTACACCTTTAAATTTGAATTTCGGCCCTCGTCATTGGTTCAGTCTGGCAATGTGGCCCCCAACCAGGAAACGTTGTGCACCCCTGATCTAGACTATAGCTGAGTCGAGGCTGGTGTGAAGTGATACAGGAGGTAATGACATATAGTGCAACCATGTACAGCAGCGCCTCACATCCAAAGTAAAGCAGTGCAAGCAGTAAGCCGGGGGCCAGCAACTTCAGCCTGACCCCGCACAAATGAAGAATGTCGCAGCACTCCAAAAAGATACACTTAGAAAAAGGCGGTTTATTCTTCGTTTTTATTTTTTGTACGTGGAAGAATAAACAACCTTCATTTGAATACATTCCAAAAAAAATAAAAAATAAACATAAAAAAAAAAGAAAAATTATATTTTACCTCCAGCGGGGTAATAAATCTAAAAAAATGAAATACAAATATGTAGGCCTTGCAAAGACCTGCACAGTAAAAGGTTAATGCGCAATATGCATACCACACAAACTATGCAACCGGGAAACAAAATCTAATGGGGGAAATAAATGTTTCATCTAGTCCGGCCATTCCACTGTGTATATATATATATGCTGTATGTTGGGGATGCATGAGTGATAAAAACCTAAATAATTAAATAATTAAAAAAGATATTTGTGGCAACCTTCTCTGTTTTATTATCACATGACAATAAAAGTAAA